>NW_027412586.1:0-602239 GCF_025532065.1 Leptinotarsa decemlineata
ACTGAATCCACAAATTAAACATTAACACGAATAATATTTCGATTCACAGTGAAGAACCCTTGATAACAGGATAAAATTATTCTGGAAGGAATTTAACCTGTTAAATTTCCAAATGGTTCTCGGTAGCTCATAGTCCGTAATAAAATGAGTCAAATATGAATTCACGCCACCCACTAAGAACAATAAATTCAACGTTACCGGTATATTTGCCACATTGCTACCTAACGAAGCTAGGTATGTCTTTTTGACGCATGAGTCAAAGTCGGACGTCGGACTTATACTGTCAATGAGTACAATAAACAAAAAAACCATGATGTTTTTCAAGTAAATAATGAAGATATACGTTATATTAGAAAAAACATATATATTACTATTACATGAAAACAGAAAAACAAAGAAAACGGAGCTCATAAGAAATTGAACTGAAGGGTAGAATCTAAAGTAATATTATAATCTGACTAAACTTTTGATAGGAAATAGTTATTAAAATTTGAAAAATATCAAACCCATTGTTTAATCATTGTAAATGAATTTCATAGGTACTATACTAATCTTTTGCAACTGCGAAGTTTTGATTAAAGTGTTAATGTATTCTTAGCAAGAATTCAAATAAATTCATATATGAATCAAGGAATAAGAAATCTAGACTGTCAGTTTGGATGAAAATATGTAGAAATGAAAAAGCTGGGATTTACTAGACATTATAACTACCTATTAATTTATATATACAAGTTTGAAAAAAGGATATCTAAGGTTTTAAACCTTAGTGGCCCTGTTGTTTAATTGAGGATGTAAAACTATAACATCTTATCACCTACAAATAATTAGTTGGAAAAAAGTTTAAAGTTACTGTTGCATATTCCATATTTTTGAAATCAGGATAATTTTATGTAGAATTATCAGACAAAAAAACAATAAAAATTAACATTTTTTAATGCTGAACTAATCATCATTTGACTAACAATGTTGAATGACTATGGAGGAAAAACTATTTTGCTGACTAATACTAGAATGAACAATATATTTTGCTGCCATGTTCATCCCAATGCTAAAAAATAAAGTGCGTATTATGAATTTTTTTTTTTTTCAATTCAACTTGAGAACTACCATAAATGAATTTTGACATTGGCTCTTGTAGAGTGTAGACCACTAGTCTATCAGTAAAATCGGAACAAAAAATCATGAAAGGGAAAAACTGGTACAGTGGTGTTCAGTCGTGATGATTCGAAAATTCTGCTTATATTTCTAGAGTGAATGTAGGTCATTCAAATGATATATAATTCATTGTTCATCATTGTAATGGCAAGGAAAGTAGTTTATTGTCAAAAAAGAATATATGTATATTATTTATTTCTCATTTTGAATTGAAGTGGGTCACAAAAAAATTAAAGAAATAGAATATTCACGCTAAACTTTTTCATTTATGAAATTTATAAAAACATAAAATTATCGAAAAATTATTCTCCTCAAACTTTGATAAATCAATAATGTTCTGAAATGTTTCATTTTAGCTGCTGTCAGAACACATAGTAAATGACAGATAAGACTTTGGAAAACTAGTCATGACTTGGCTGCATAATATACCAGTCCCATATGAAAGACAAAAGACTGAGTAGAATTACCAGGAACTATAGATGCTTAGATTTTCCTTATTATAACAAATGAAAAATGTTTTTTAAATTACCAAAGAAAAAATCTAAAATTTTCAGTTAGTCTTTTATTTATTTTCCTTCTTACATACAATGTTTTATAAGCGAACTTTTTATAAAATTGCATATATTGAAGCAAGGTTGTTCCAAAGTTATATGCTATATTAATTCATAATCATGTGTATATTATTTTAATGTTTAGCAATGATATTGACCCAAGCTTGCTAAAGTATTGTAAGCAATGTCATGTGTGAACTTTTCGAATGTAATATTGTAGCGATGAAAATGAGTACCCACATCAACTTCGCATACACATTCACAAAAAAAAATCACTGAAAAATTACTGTAAATATTTTTGTTATTAAAACTTGGTTGCTTGATATTACTTTATTCTCCAATGAAAATGTTACTATGGACAAGCACTGTTTTCATCAAATGATAACTTCACATCTTACTAAGGACCCATTTCAAAAAAATATTAAAAACTACATCTTTGTTTTAAGACAATTTATTCAAGACTCACAGGTATAGATTCAGGGAAAAATCAGTTTTCACTAAATGAATTGGAAAAAAATAAAGAATAGAAGGAGAAAAACATTCATACTTTTGAAAATGAAATAAAATATATCAAACATCAATGTTTTATAATGAGTAAATATGTTTTGCTGAATAGAAGTTTGGGAGAAAATGATTTTTCATCGACAATTATGAAAGAAAATACCTTCAAGAACAAAAAATTAAACATATACATGGTATCAACATGGTAGTGAGTTTCCACGGACCCACTACTCAATTCAGAGCCAGAAAAAGAAATAAATCAGGGGAATAATGAAACTTTTGGAAACTATTTTTTTTCTTCACATTCTTTACTTTTTCTCTGCATATATCTGAACTTGCGTAGAAGTGAGTCAGCACTTCTGTGTTTCAGTACATCATGCTCTTCAATTAGTTCTTCAAGTTCTGCCAATGAAGGTTCAGATCCATCAAATGAGTGTTTTTCAGTACTTCTCTCTAATATCTTTCTTTCCATAGAAGAATAAGTATTTTATCAGAATGAATATAATTATCGTTAGCCAATTCATCTTTGAAGTAAGTTCGTGTTACATATTTTTCATCATAACTCCACAACTTTCTCTTTTTGAATTTACCTACAAAATAAGTCATCTCTTAATAATATAATATGTTAAAAATACATTTGTTGGCTACAAGTTTTGATACATAAACTTGAGTATTAAAAACTTTCGAAGTACATTTTTCAATTTGAATTATTATTTACTTAATTATGCCATTATTTATGACAATATATTTTAGAAATCAGTTTATCGGGAATATAGATGTTTAAAACATACAGCATGCTAGTTTAAAAAAATTTGGTAACGTTTTGATAGACCATCCTGATAATTTCCATTCAGACATCTATCCCCCTATTTGAACATATTTCCATAAAAGTACGATTTTTAAAACTTTACAGTACCAGGGACTACAAATAACCAACCTTGACCTACTGAATGAAGGGATGTAATTTCACTGACTATAGGCTATTTGACAGTATTGAAAATACACTAAAAATTGTGGTCATCCTATTAGGTAAAAGCATAATAAACCATATTTCATTTTCATCTATATCATTTTTAGTTATTAATTGAGAAATAAACAGAAAAATATGCAATACATTTTTGAAATTCAGTCTGTGACGGAAACGCTTTGTCATTGGTCAATCTTTCGGGTGACGTCACACGCAAGTAAACACCAACTGCTTGGCTGATTGTAAATATTATTGTAATACACGTTGTTTATTTTGTGACTATTTTCTAAAGCTTTCTACGTTAATTTTGCTATAGTTTTTTTTGAACATTCAAATTCGCATTTGTTAAATTTTGAAATGGAGCCTAGTTTCGTGCGAGCAGATAACAGTAATCTTCCCAGGATAGATGCATTTTATGGTTGCACTTTTTTTTCAAAATAATGCCGATTACTATGCTGCAGAGCTTAAAAATAAAAAACAGCAGTGTAAGTACCATGTGGGAATTGTTTATTTTCATAAAGGCATGAAGGATCATATACCTAAATATTTTAGGTTATGTTGATACATACTAGATAATATGATAATTAATGTCATTGTTTTATATCACAGGTTTGCAAGGAAATCCTATGGAGACGATGCGATTGGGTATGTACAACTGCACCGGAGTGCGGGGTTTGCACTGTTAAGTGTAAAATGAGCCCAGAACACAAAGTAAAAACCAAACCATATAACGTGACGCTGAAGGTGAACGAAAATGATAACGAAATTATTAGCTGTCAGTGCAATGATTGTGCTGCTTCAGCAGGAGGATGTAAACATGTAGTGGCATTTTTAATGTGGGTTCATCGTCGTAGTGAGGAACCTGCATGCACTTCAGTCGAGTGTTATTGGAGAAAGTCTACCCTATCCAGAGTAGGCACTACTCTGAAGTACATTACTGTGCAGCAGTTGTCTACAAGAAATAATACCTCATAGGCCGAGTTCATCAGTAGTTTATGATGAATTTCTAATCGAAGCAAAAAAAAGAAAAATTAACAACTGCGAGGTGCTGAAATATCAAAATGATTATAAACACAGTGATGTAATGCAGTATTCATTGCACTGTTTTTTAATGGAACAACTACCAGAAGTCAAAGCAGATGTTGACAAAGTATTAGGTGTTATGAGGAAAATATTCACTTAAGCTGTGAACAAGACCATCGAAAAAGCAACAAGGAAGCAGAACAAGCAGCATATGGTATGAAATGAGATATGGTCGTATTACAGCTTCAAAGGCACATGAAGTAAGTGTTTGCCATACACTAGAGGGGTCATTGACAGCCACCATAATGGGTGCAAAAGTACCCGATACTAATGCCATGAGAAGAGGTAGAAATTTGGAACTGTCTGTCCGGAAGACAGTAGAAAACAAATTGAAAAACAAAATCAATTCCTGTGGACTTTTTATATGTGCTGATTATCCAATGATTGCGACCTCCCCTGATGGCATAACAAAGATGCAGTCATTGAAATAAAATGTCCTTCCAATGCAAAAACAAAGGAAAATTACTTAAAAAATGGTGTTCTCTCAGAAAAATGTAAGGCACAGGTACAGTTACAAATGCATGCAGCTGGTTTGAAAAAGTGTTATTTTTGTGTTGCTGATAGCAAGTTTGAACAAACAGAAGATGTACACATTGTTTTGATGACATACGATAGTGACTATGTTAATGAAATAATACAAAAATTAGCAGTTTTTTGGAAATCTAACATATATCCTATTTTGAATCATAGTACCAGTCACACCCTTTTCATGAAGTATCTGTTCAAGGTACTTGAAACCCCTATCAGCTAAGATGTAAGTTCCCAGAGGTAATCCATCTAAAAAGTTACAGTTTTCTACTATTGCAACATCACTTGTTCTACCACCAAACCCATGAGAAATATAATTAATTAAACCATTAGGTGTGCATGATATTAAATATTTTACAGTGTTCCCTTTTTTGTACTCCGACCATGTCAGAGTCTGATGAAGAGTCTTTGATGGCTTTTGTATATCAATTTCTGAACAATCTATGATGCAGCTGATATTATGATAGTTATGTCTAAATGCAATAGGGAGATTTTTTTTAATTAATTTTTTATCCAAGTTTACAATGAAGGGTCTTAAAAAACTAGCTATTATTGGTATGTTTGTTAAAAATAATTTACTAGCATAAGATAATGATATTCCAAAATTATCTTCTAGTTCTGAAAAAGTGCTATTCAATCTAATTTTTTTAAGCATAACAAAATGTATTCCAATTTTATATTCGAGTGTTTATGTATCAACTGAATTAAAAAATAACATTCTTTAGAAATACCAACATACATCAAAGGTTTCTTATGAATTAAACCAATAGTACTTTTGAGACACTTTAATTGTTCAATAGCCTCACTGGTATCTGTAAGATGACTGTCGGAGTCGGTGACCCTTGATGATGTTACTACGGAAGGTGATACACGTTGGCTTTCAAAATTAGAAATATCGCTATCTGACCTATCATCTTCAAGTAAAATATTTCTCGTGACTCCATATTGTGATGCTTGAAGACGATACGGTTGAATCTTAAAGGGTGAAGTGTAACGTGAAGTCGTGGAAACTTTGAACGGTGAAGTAGAAATACTCTTATATTGCCATTTTGTTTGCACCGCTTTGCTCCTATAATGTAAATTCACTTTTGTTGTTACTTGAACAGATTTTTCTACAGACATGATAAGGTCGGTTATTGTTCCTTTATCTTGAGACTTTGGCAATTCTGAAAAGACAAATTATTTAAATTAATTACCTTTTCTTTGATATATTGAATAAAATGCCTATAAACATATTATTATGACTTTATAAGCAGTCTAATAAATTGATTATTTACCTTCAGACTCAACAATTTCTCTTAACTCATTCTGATCTTTTTGTAAGCTTTCTTCATGGATTTCAGTAGCATTTTCACTTTGTAGACATTTTTTGACAATGTCAAGTCTTTGCCTTTTAATTGATGTTTCTCGAGAAGATCCAGGTCCACCATCAGATAGCTGTCTTTTGCGACCCTGACAATAAAATTTTGTTGGTACAGCATCATCTGTTAACAATATTTTTTTGCTGAAGCCCATGGTGTACCTCATATAGTTAGTTGTGTCTTTTTCCATCTGTAATTCAAAATATTTACTTAGCATGTGAAGTATTTGATATTGAGGAGATAAGTAATGTTTCACATCTATACATAAAATACTATACTGTATCACTAGTTATAAATCATGTTGAAATAAAATCACCATTCGTAAAGGATGGATATACACTACTTGAAACTGAGGGAAAACATGAGTAATATAACATGAATAACAAAAATAAAATATTACTTACATCAAAGTGATCTTCACACATAAAAATATTTGTGTGCGGTAAAATGCTGTTGGGATCTCTTAGAGATAACTGTAACCATTTTTCTACGTCTTTTGGGATTTGTTGGAACGGAAAAGAACACTTTTTGTGGAGTATGTATAGATGTACTTGTACATTGTGGCACTACATACCATTTATAAACCATTTTATCTGATAAATAGACCAAAGTAATAAAATACATATAATAGGTACTGATTTTAGTTGTTTTTGATAACTGTTTACTTGCTTGAAACGTCACAATGTCACGTGACCGCAGCCATTACAGAAACAGCTTTTTTGGCGCAGGTTTAGAAATTTGAATTTTGAAAGCATTTTTACTGAAAAATACATTTTAAATCTCCTAAATATTAATGGAGGAGATTTCTTACGTAGTAAAGATTCATTTATAATGATTCCAAAAATTAGTCAAATAGCCTATTGTCACCACTAGTTCTAGCATGATTATGACAATGTGAATTATCCAGTTTCAATATCGGCCTTCTCCTCTTAGGTTAGTTTTGAATAAAAAGCAAATAACTCGTTAAAAAGATATAACAACCAAATCTAATTATTTGTAGAATCTGTTTATTCTATAGTATGGAAAAGAGTTTGTTTTGAATGACGAATATTTTTACAATATTATTTATGAAAGTGATGTCAAGATTTGATATGAACTTCAGTTATGATTAAATAGCATTAATATCTACTTTTTGAATATATGAAATATTGAATGGAATATAAAAACCAACTGAATATATACAGAAAAAGGTAGAATTTTACAAAATACTATGTCAAGTCAACTGATTAGATGAAATAAAAGTGTACCTAAAAAGGATTTAATTAATCTTTGATCCAGTTCATCATCTTCAGAATTCGATTCTGGTTGATATTCTACATCTTCAGCACTGCTCTTTCTTAGCCCTCTCAATTTTTTTAGTGCCATGCCTTCAACACCTTTCTTTTCAGCTCTTGTTAGTTTCAAAGTATTATTGTTTACATTATTTTTTAGGACAGGAGCTTCTGATTTTCTTTTTGGCACTTTTTTCAAGACGCTGAGAAACTGTTGTGATATCTATTAAAGGTGTGCTTTGATCATAAAATGTTTTGTGGATATTATATTTATGTGACATATAATTTGAAATTCTTAACTCTTCTTCATGAGAAGTACCTTCCTTAGCAACTTCTGTTGCAAAATGTTTTCGCAAATTAGTGAATGTTAGTGTTTTATTTATACCGCTGTCTTCTGAAAATAGACGATTGTATCTATAAGTGTCATAAATTTTATATTTATCTTTTGATGGAAAGCCAAATAAATATGGGTTTTCTGGATGAACACCAGCCTTCACTCTATATTTGATCTTAGTTTTTAGATAAGGAAGAATCTGGTTTTTATCTACGAGTAATGCAGTGGTATTGCCAAGTTTACCTTTAAATTCAACACGAATATATTTGCTAGCTTGAATTTTTTCATGTTCAGTAAGATTTATAAAATCTTTTTCACTCACACATTCTCTTTTATTGAAGTCATCTAATTCAATCCTTTGTGTTTCTCCTGGTCGTTTTCTATTGAAAACAGCCAATGCTACCAAAACATACTGACATAACTTATTCCAATATTCAAAGACAAATTTGATTTTTAAACAATTGTGATGGAAATCTGCTGGTTTAGTTAAATATTCCAAATAATCCTCAACGTCTTTATTATCTGGCAAACTATTTACTTCTTTCAACCTGTCATGTCTGTTTTCACTTAATTTACATATTCGGTTTATATAAGGTGCCAATTCTAAATTATATCGGCGAGTCATTGCTTTTGTTAATTTACGTAAATGTTCATCTTCATTTTTATCACATTCAGATAAAACCACTTCTAAATTTTTTTTAAATTCAGTGCTCAAAGTTCTTGCATTTGTAGGATGTTTGTATATACCACTTTCTTGATTGAATCCAGCAACTACATCAATTGCCTTTCGCACTGTATCGATGCAAGAAGGATGCATTAAATCTTTACAACACTTGATGTTAGGATCTATTGTTTTGGCTTGTAACATGAATCGCCCAAGTAATCGTAGTTGGGCCCGTATATGTGTTTTCAGATGAGACTCAGTGTATTTAATGCAGAGGAAATTTCCGTAAACTATCGATATTTCATCAAAAAGAATATGATTGCTAACTTCATCTTTATACATATTGGGAGCAATTTGGTTTCGCAACATCTCTGATGCCCTAACATGAATATAATTAGTTAGCCTTAGTGAATTTCCTTGAAGGCATCTGTCGCCTTTCTTCGGTGAACATTTCTTTTTATGTTGCCGTAAGTTATCTTTACTAAAATAACCCAAGCATGAGGGGCAAGGACGAGTTTTTCTATCTGCCATATTGCTATTTCTCATAACAATGTTTTCTCTATCCACACACAGTTGATTATACTCAAAATCACCCTTTTTCCTTAAGTCATTTATTTTTTCCTTCTTTGAAAATTTTGTTGGTGCAATCCCATTATTTCTCGTACTTCGGGTTCTCTGAAATGAACTTTGAACCAATGTCTGGGCAACTGGAAGAGAACTTTCTTACAAAAATAACACGAATGCTGCTTGTGTCCAACTCTTTTTACCAGAAATGTTCTACCTTCAACTAAAAACAAAATTGAACATTTACAATTAAAAGCACATTGGTAAAGAAAAAGTATATCAATTAAAAAATATAATAAGTCATTCAAATGCTGAAAAGTATCCTGATTTTCATAGAGGAATGCTCATTGCAGCTTACCTATACCATTGATATATGGTAAAAACGAAGATCCATCAGAAAACAACTACTTTCATGGCTGATGCCTAGACGAGCATTGGATTATATCTGATATATCCAACCTTATGCTGATGAAGGGCAAATATCCCAAAACCGGTCTATAGCTTGATCATCCCGAATGGTTCGATCAAGTTTCCGTCTTTATAGCAAGCGATTGCAGGGAAACCCTTGTGGGAACTCTGCCAAGAGAATTCATCAGATGTAATCCAATGTTCATCGAGGTGTTAACCAAGAAAGTAGTTGTTATCTGATGGATCTCCAGCCCACTTATACCTTTTGTATAGGTTTTCTGCAATGACCATTCCTGAATGAAACAGGATATCTACTTTTCATCGACTCTATATCCCTTGGAGTGCATTGTTTTCGGAAATTACTTTCATTAGGCTTACAGTTTTTGTAATTGATGTAGTTATTGCGGTGATGAAAAAAAAAGTAAGTTTGTTACCTTAATATAATTTTAAGAAGGAAAGAGGTCAGATGCCGAGTGCACCAAGGTATTATATATAATTATCGTCCACTCTGCAGCAGATAGTGGCATGTAGTATCTTGATGGAAATTAACAATCCACAAATATAATCAACTGGACTGAGCAAACCTTCACCTTTTTAAAATGATATTGTTTTGTTTCAAAGAGATATCAATTAAAAATCATTTTGAACTATTTAGATGGTCACATCTTTTTGAAAAGAACATACCTTCTTGTAGATCATTTTCTAAAACATCAGGTACTATGAATTTTTTATTATTTGTATTAGAAAGTGTTGATCTGTTTAATATTCCACTACAACTTGGGTTCATGTTATTCAAATAAAGATTTTCCTTTATTTCCGGAAAATCATGTATTACATTTCCATCATTTGAAGGTAACTCTTCCATATTCAAAATAGGATTTTCATACGAAGCAACAACAGTTGGTATACTTTTTTCAATATCCAGTGTCACATTATTTTTCTCCATCTCAAAATTTGTCGAACTCACATTACCTTTGCTATTTATCAGATAATTACTTGAAATGAAAATAGAATTTTTTTTGGTAAATTTTGCAGAGTGATACTGTTGTTATTTTTTGTGCAAAGGAGTGTGTTTTCATTAACAGAAATAGGATCCTTAATCATTTTTAGAATAAATGGTCCAGTTTCTGTCTCAAAACTAACTGAATTATATTCAGCAGCTTCACATTTGTCAGGAAATTTGTCTTTTTTGAGGTCCTTTTCCGTAGTAACTGATATAGTGTCTATATTTGAGTTTTCAACTATGGCTGCATATGGTTGTAACAATTCTTCAGTTTCCAAATCATTCTTTGTATCTTGGTTTCTTGTTTCAGTTTCTACATCAGAATGGATTATGATGTGTTCTGTGTTATGAACCCAAAATTGGTCAATTAAATGCTAATAACTTCTAATCTTACCAGAAATTTCCGGTTTTTTAAATTTATTTCAGTAGTCTTATGTGTCCCCAATCGTACTGAAGTAGTTTGAAGCACCATTGTGTCCAAAAAAGTTATGTACAGAGCATTTAAGCTCTACAAAAAAAGAATGAAAATAAAAAATCTGATCTTTAATGCCAATTAAAAAAATAAATAAAATACATAGAGGTGTTCAGACACCTTTAAAAACATGCTTAGTTACTGCTCTTTCGTTTGAGGTATCATTTACCTAGCTTAGTCTTGAACTTTTTTAATTAGGGTACCTGAACCAGTTAAAGGTCGTGAATATGGATTTTTGTGGAATTAAAGAAAAAAGTGTTTTTGTACTGTAAAAATTTATTGTTGGTGTTCAAAATGTCTTCCACCATTGCGCATACACTTTCTACAACGATTTCGTACTTCAGTTGTGGTTACTTTCATTTGCATTACCTGTTTCATAATTTCAAACGCTGCCTCTATTCGCTGAAGTAATTCTTCTCTCGTGGTGATTTCTGTTGTGTATACGACTTTTTTCGTCCGACCCCACACAAAAAAATCCAGCGGAGTCAGGTTGGGCGATCTGGCAGGCCAGGGGATGGGTCCGTCTCTCCAGTTGCCAGGAAAACAGCGGTTCAGGTGTTCGCGGACGCTTAGAGCCCAATGTGCTGGGCATTCATCTTGCTGAAATGTGATCGGCCTGTCCGTGTCCAATATTGGCACTTCGGCATCATAGAGTAACATTGGCAAGTCGTTCATCATGAATTCGAGGTAATTTTGTCCATTCAAATTGTCAGGCAAAATGTGTGGGCCAACCAATGTGCGTCCGATGACCCCAGCCCACACATTTATTGAAAATTGTCTTTGGACAGAAATCTGAAACAAAAATGCAATAAAATTAGTTAATTTAGGTAACGAAACACGTGTTGAACATGGGTAATAAAATAATAATAATAAAAATCATTTATTTACCTGTTTTATCCAATTTGGATTGCTATCCTTATCAGCCCATTCATGAAGGTTGTGGAAATTAGTAATACCTTCCCTGGAGAACTTCGATTCGTCAGTCCAGAGGATGGACTTTAAGAACCACGTGTCGTCAATATCTGCGTTTAGCAAAAAATGGCAGAACCGTATCCGTCTCGCCGGATCCGTTTCCTCCAAGCCTTGCACACCCGTGCCGTGAAACGGATATTTCTTTTCGTTGTGCATCGTACGTTGAATAACAAAAATGGGGAACACAAAACCAACGTCTACTCGCAACTCGAAAGGGCAAAGCAGTGACTAGAGAACTTGTTTGGCCAACTTAACCGACCCGGCGAGTGGTCCAAGATGATTACTCAACTCAGGTACCTAAAAATTGATTAATTCAAAAGCAAGTTTATGGCCCTAGCATAAGGTCTAATTTATAACAATAGAATGCATTCCAATTAATGACTAGCTTCAGGTCAAATTCTTTGTTGTAAAATGCCACCGGCACCGGCCTTTGTTCAGTTTTCTCTTGTTTCAAGTTGGGCTAAGTTTCTTATTATTCCAAGTAAGTCTAAAAATAATGTCGGATATTGCTTTAGGATTTTCGTTTAAAGGTTTTTGAGCTGAATTTCATTTAAATTACTTTTTTTTTTAATTTTTCAAATATCCATATTTACGACCTTTAACTGGTTCAGGTACCCTAATTAAAATAGTTCAAGACTTAGCTAGGTAAATGATACCTCAAACGAAAGAGCAGTAACTAAGCATGTTTTTAAAAGTGTCTGAACACCTCTATGTATTTTATTTATTTTTTCAATTGACATTAAAGATCAGATTTTTTATTTTCTTTCTTTTTTTGTAAAGTTTAAATGCTCTGTTCATAACTTTTTTGGACACAATGGTGCTTCAAACTACTTTAGGGGACACATAAGACTACTGAAATAAATTAAAAAAACCGGATATTTCTGTTAAGATTAGAAGTTATTAGCATTTTATTGACCAATTTTGGGTTTTTGTACTAAAAATCGTAAAAGTTCCCTTAAAAATCAAAAACACGCTAGAAAATAAAAATGTTTGTATGAATATGTTCTACATGAGCTAGTGTATCACCCCCTTGAAGGTTTGCACCCAGCTACCAAACACCCTGTATGTCTAATTGCCAGAGCTGGGCGTTAACTCGTTAATCCGTTAATCGTTTAACTCGTTAAATTTCAAGTCCGTTAAGTAAATCGTTAGTTCATTGATCCAGACTCGTTCAACGATGCAGCATTACTAGGGGAACCGATATTCATGAATCTGTTTATTTAATATAATACTGATATACCCTCAAGCCCTGCAGTTGTACGTCTTTTTTAAGAATATATTTTAACGCCGAAACGAGCCTCAATTTCAGACGAGAACTTCAACGTATTGATGTTCATGAAGGGCAATAATATCCACATTATGTCAGAAGAATAAATTAAAATTACACATTCTAATTATTATACACTTCGTTTTTTTGTTTCTAAGCTGTCAACTACCACAACCCAAAAAAAGTTTTTATAAGTAGATTATTAACGCAACAATATAAAAAATGCAATGTTTATCACGCGTTAACGGATTAACGATTAACGTTAACTTGCGTACAATCTTCCGACATGTAACGCTTCAACGTTTAACGAAGTTCTTTTTTAGTAACGGATAAGCGATTAACGAAGTAATTTAGTTGATTAACGGTGTCCAGCTTTGCTAATTGCCATTCTCCCACAATTTTTCTGACTTCAACTATATATATAAATATATTGCGGAGACGACATTGTTTGATTCCGATTTAATTCTATTACCTGTACTTTGAGCCATGGACTATTTCTTAAATATGTTTTATTACAACTTTACACGAAAATGGTATTCATAATAATGTTGAAAAAATGCCAGAATCACGACTAACAAAGGACTTAGAAATATAGCGCACCCACGTAAATATATATATCAAGGGCTTAGAGCGACAATGCAACGTTGCCGCTTCTAACATGAATTTGGGTCGTTTACCACTTCTAGATATGTAAAAAAACCGAGGTGCATTGAACTACTATATATATATATAATATATATATATATATATATATATATATATATATATATATATATTAATTTATATATATATATATATGTATAGTTATTGAAATTATGAACTTACATTAAACTGGACAAGTCTGGAAGCAGGTTAGCTCGACTGGGCACTGGAGGTAAGTTCACTCGAAGGACTATTGCAAGCGAATGATGTACTCTGGCCTCCTCTCGCATTTTAAAAGGATAAGCTCCACCCACTTCCCTTTCTACAACCCCACCATCAGTTGTGCAGTGTGTGGGGGTTGTGGTGGGGGTGAAGTGGGAGAGAACGATAACATTCATTTACTATATATATTCAATTGGTATGAATTTTCCAATTATTGTTGAACATTAAATAAAAATGGGTATATATATATTTAATACTCAATTAGTCAATTGCTCTTCCAATAATTTAATGAGTAGATCTAATTTCCCATTGCCGACATTGCTTTCATCTTTCAACACTTACAAAAGAATTCTGAAATTCTGATTGGGGCATGTTTGATAAAACTCAATGTCTTTATGCCCCCAAGGTAATGTCTTGGTGGTATTAGGTATTATGAACCTTTCATCATCCTTATGTGATAGAGCAACTTTATTGCACATCAATGTATATACTTCATGTAAATCACTTCGAAATATATTCATCTTTCGCAATATTGTACCACCTGTTTCAATAATCTTCATGTAATCATCAACTGATATTTGATTTCTTATAACGGATTTTTTTATACCTTTTGCCTTCTTTATTTCATTTGATACACTTTGAACGTGATAAGCTTTGGCACCTGTGCCATGGAAACTAATGATGGGAACATTAGAGAGTTCATCCTTCATCTTTCCAAGCATCGACTTCCTTACTGGCACATTGAATTTATTATCCATCACATAGTTAGAAGTGTCAAACTCATCAATGTTCTCACTCATGAAATCATAGAAATTATCAGTCATTATTTTCAATATCAAAGAATCCGTATCGGTATATAGAAGAGAAGCTTGAGATCCGTAATGCTTTTTGATGACGTCACAGGAAAAGTCATAGATAACAGTTTTCGACATATCCAATATGCAAAATCCCAGATATAACGGTTTATTGTAGCAAACCTCAACTCTACCCATATGAATGGCGACAAAGTCTTCCGAAAATATAGACAATGTTTTTAAATTGGGACCAGCTATAAGAGCGTTGGCACCCATACCTCTTCTTATAGATTCTCAATGTGTAACAATGCGAATGTCTTTTCTATTATTAACATTCTCCATTGTTTAAGCATATATGGAATTCACGTTCAGTTTGAAATAGTTCTTCTCAAACTTATTCTTGGCATCATTTTTTAGGGTTGTATTCAAATCAATATATTTCTTAAACCATGATGATTGATTGAATCTGAGAATTCTATGAGATCTCATCACCATCAAACTATTACGAACCGCCTGTTTCAAATTTCTATATTGTATATATATTATATATTTTTCATCATTCAAATTCGGTATGAGTTTGGGTATTTTAGACCTTGAACCAGGTGGTGGTATAATGCTCTCCACCAAAAATAGCAAATCTGAATGTAAATCGTGCAATTCTATAGGATAGTGCACATCTACTTCAAGAATGTATCTTCGACAGCCATCATCTGGGATGCTATTGATATCTAGCTGACTTATTTCATCGGTGGTCAACCAAGTGAATCTGTCAACAGGTAGTGATTGACACACACTATGGCCATATAGATTGGTTGCATCCAAATACATTATGAAGGATGAAGGTTCGTTGGGATTATAATTCGTAAGAAATTGATTATTTGCAATATGCTTCCTTTTCGAACATTGGCCAACACCGCCACGTATACCATTTTGGAAAAAATGCACCATATCGATATCAGTTAGTAATTCCAACTTGACACCTTCAAACTTCAACATAGCATCCCAAGATAGACCTGGAGATGTGAAATAATGAATAGGATCCAATTTGTATGTACCCAAACTCATACTTCTGGAATTTTCAAAAATATCATACAACAGAACATCAGATTTCAAGTGAATGTCTGAATTTTCACCTAAATCCCGACATACCTGTTTCACTCCATCATAATCCTCATCAGAAATATGCTTCTCATTCAGTTTATCATGAAAGTATAACTTCGATGGTATACTTGAATAATTCAATTTATCCAGACAATCTATAAAGTTATAAGGAAAAACACCTGTCTGCCTCATTAGCTAAAATTTATCATTTTCTGGAAAATATTTTCTAATTTCAACAAAATATTTTTCATCCAAATTATCACCCAACTCTTGTAGAGATGCAGCCAAAAATTTGAAGCTATCCACAAATCTCAATTTCAATTTTTTTTTTTATTTGACCATTTCGATACAATTTATTGTCCATGAATAGATGTTTCTGAAAGAAACATATTTCTCTTTAGTTTGAGCGATGACATCAACTTTATTTTTATCGGTACATAACTCCTTTATGAATAAGTGGCAGTCATACCCGCTGAGATTATGGAAAATGATTGGAATGAATTCGGTCAATTTGAAATTGAGATAGATTACAAATGGAATGAGTAACTCCATTTCGTTTTTTCCCCGTTAGATGGCAGTGATCACGTACTTTAATATCACCCTCTTCAAATTTATTTCCACATATCCCACATGTGGTGGCAATATTGAAGTCATGCTCTTCCTCAGCAGTCAAAGGACTCATCGGGACCACATTTTTCAAATATTTGTGATATGTATTGGTTACGTCAGCCTCCAAGTTTGAAACAAACACTTTAGCTGCATCAGTACCTCTATATAATACAAATTTTGAGATTGAATCATCAAAAGAGCACTTTATGATATATGAGAAAGATATGATACTAGTCTCGATAAATCCTTTATCCAACAATAATGACTAATACCAAATTCGTCTGTGATATTCGATAGATTCACGTGACTGTTAAGCCTAGATTTTGAATAATGTAATAGGCCTACAACTTCATATTCGATTTTGCCATTTTTGAAAGTGTTCTCCAACCCATAAACATTGATAGAGCAATTATTTATAACCTCAAATTTACGAATATCTTTCAAGTTAACTGGGAATTTCATACCTGCTACATTCAATACGGTTGAAACGTGTGGGTATGACGAAAGTTCACACACTCTTGCACTGGCAGGATATAAAGCTGAAGTCACAGCCCATGCAAACCAGTAATGGTCCTGATTCACAACATTCACCAAACTTTTCTTGGACCCAATGAATTTGGGGAGTTTGATGTAAGAAAACCCACCAAGGGGGCTAAACTTATTAACATTCACCTCCAAATACAAAATTTTCTCAATTGTCCAACCTGAAAACAGAGATTATTTTTCGACACACTCAATTGATGATGTTTAGAATAGATCACATACATGTATCTCGATGTTGAAATTCCATCGCTCGGGCAGTCATTCTATCAGCAAAATTGTTATATACCACATTCAAATAATTCGATTGATCAATAACTTGATTGAAACTATTGAATGCTTTAATATCACACTACTCTTCAGTTCGTAGATTGTAGCGCCCAAACACCTCCATATTCACTTTCACAATTTTATGAGTGACCAACATTTCTTCCAGTAGTTTCAACACTTTCTGCTTCAATTCATTGAAGAATGTGTTGTAATCCATATGGTGATTTTGACTAATCACCCTATAGCTCACAATTCTACACTTGAACGCTGTGCCTACAATTTTAACACCTTCCCAATAATGCACACATGCATTCGTTCTATGCTGCAAAGTTCTACGATGTACATTCATCTGATCACTTAAAATTGTCAAATTGCAGCACTGGTATGTCTGCATTACCGGAGGTGCTAGGGGATTCAACCTCATCCTCTTCGGGGTTGATGCTTCTCCATCATTCTCAGTTGATGGTCCTCCATAATTCATCAACGTACAGGAATCGCGCTGATGACGACGCAGGTTGTCACTACGTGTGAAATTTTTCCCACATTCGTTGCCCATATACATTTTGTATGAAATTATATGAACTACAAGATTAGGAGGAGAATGCGAACTGAGTGAAACATTCACATAGCACTCCCGTTAAAAGTATTTCCCCCCACCACTACATGTTCAAGGTTATATGACATGCATATATATCAAGGTGGTAAGATGATCTCCAAGGTTGAACCTCAAGGTCACATATTAGGAATAGCTTGAATTTTCAAGTTCAAATTTCATGTTTAAAGTTATATAGCATACACATAGCTCAAGGTTGATCTTAAAGTTAAAGCACAAGTTCAGAGTCATGTATTGAAGATATAACGGATAAGGTGGAGGTCACGTATTGAGCAAAGATAAATCTCAAGGTCGAACCGCATGGTCATATTGAACGTGCATATTGCAAGATCATGAGATATCTTTCAAGACCAAACTTCAAGGTCACATATTGAGGAGCAGACTCAAATATCAAGGTCGACACCCATGATCAAGGTCATATCGTCCGACACGTAACTGAAGGTCATATGACGTCATTCAAGGACAAGTCCAAATGGTCGAATTATCAAGTCATCATTTAAAACATCTGTACTCTTTGCGAAAATTTTCACGTGATTATGACAATATTTATTAAGAAACCAAGAAGCAATATTGCGAACTAATAAAAAATACAAGAAAGGCCTATTACCAAAATTTTATAACCAACTCTAACAACAAAATCCGAACTGCATGAAGAATAATACACAGGTCACAAATAAGACCAAAGCAAAGACCGATAAAATTTAAATAATGAAAAATGATGTTATTCATATAAACCCCCAGCAAATCGCGGATATTTTCAATGTCTTTTTCACACTGTTCAGAAAACCGGCAACATTTCAATTCTCAGTTCGATGTCTTCATCGCGAGACCGAGCATTCAAAATTTTTTGTTTGTGGTTTTTTTATGACTTACAAAGAAAGAAGATTGAGTGTGTTGTGAATGATTTTGAAGTTGAATCGCAACCGTATTGAAAACGATATAATCAGTTCGTTCGCTATTTTTTCGATATATCGCTATTTATCCCTTTTGTGAATGTTGTGTCAACAAGTATATGCATCAACAGTTAAGTTAGCTGGAAACCATTCCAAGGAGCTCCTGAGAAAACCCATTGCGGCTTATACAAGAGGAAAACTCCAACTATCAGGTAACTTTGATGCTCTCGTATTGAAATTAATTATAATTAAAATTACAGTCCACTGATAACGACCGGTGTGAACTTGGCAGCTAAAAGGTAGCAGCCAAAATCCCGAAAACACCCGAGCGCACATAGACGTACGTCGAAAAATTATTACTGAGAAATAAACATTAAAAAGATGAAAAATGATTAGAAGCTCTATTATTATCGCTGAACGAACACTTCGGGCAACTCTTTCGAATGTGCCTACTAAAAAAGCAGAATGAAAAAAAATTATAAATAGGGGATGAGTACATTTGTAAGAAATTATCTATCACTGAAAACATGTTTTGTTATCAGACGTAGTAGATGAGACCAGTAGTTAGAAGGGCTCAAATAGTGAAATAATTGAAGGGGGTCACATGGAGACATACCTATAAAAAGTAATCGAAACTCCTAGAAGAAAAAAGCCTGTCAAATGGGAATAAAATTCAAAACTGAATCGAAAGTCATAAAAGGAAAAATCCTCTCACCATAATTTTATGTTAGAAAAATCGATTTTGAAAATGATATTATACTGTGAGAAGCAAAAGATAAAACCGCCCAGGGATACAAATACAAAAATAATTTGAAACTCATGGAAGGAAATATCCTGTCAAAATAATTTCATATTGAAAAAATCCAATTCAATCATAATAACAATCTGTGAAAATCACAATATGACACCGCCCGTCGAAGGGGGTCAAATGGGGTTATGAATACAAAAATAAATCGAACCTCATAGAAGGAAGAATCCTGTCACGACAATTTCATGCCGGAAAAATCGAATTCGGTCATAATAACAATCTGTGGAAATCACAACATGAGACCGCCCGTCGAAGGGGGTCAAATGGGGTTATGAATACAAAAATAAATCGAAACTCATAGAAGGAAAAATCCTGTCACAACAATTTCATGCTGGAAAAATCCAATTCGATCATAGTAACAATCTGTGGGAATCACAACATGAGACCGCCCGTCGAAGGGGGTCAAATGGGGTTATGAATACAAAAATAAATCGAAACTCAAAGAAGGAAAAATCCTGTCACAACAATTTCATACTGGAAAAATCCAATTTGATCATAGTAACAATCTGTGTGAATCACAACATGAGACCGCCCGTCGAAGGGGGTCAAATGGGGTTATGAATACAAAAATAAATCGAAACTCATAGAAGGAAAAATCCTGTCACGAAAATTTCATGCCGGAAAAATCGAATTCGATCATAATAACAATCTGTGGAGATCACAACATGAGACCGCCCGTCGAAGGGGGTCAAATGGGGTTATGAATACAAAAATAAATCGAAACTCATAGAAGGAAAAATCCTGTCACAACAATTTCATGCTGGAAAAATCCAATTCGATCATAGTAACAATCTGTGGGAATCACAATATGAGACCGCCCGTCGAAAGGGGTCAAATGATGTTATGAATACAAAAATAAATCGATACTCATAGAAGAAAAAATCCTGTCACAACAATTTCATGCTGGAAATATCCAATTCGATCATAGTAACAATCTATGGAAATCACAACATGAGACCGCCCGTCGAAGGGGGTCAAATGGGGTTATGAATACAAAAATAAATCGAAACTCATAGAAGGAAAAATCCTGTCACAACAATTTCATACTGGAAAAATCGAATTCGATCGTAATAACAATCTGTGGAAATCACAATATGAGACCGCCCGTCGAAGGGGGTCAAATGGGGTTATGAATGAAAAATAAATCGAAACTCATAGAAGTCACAATAATTCTGTGAAAATCACAAGATGAGATCGGTCGTTCAAAATGGTCAAGTGAAGATATAAATTCAATAATAAATTGAAAATCCCGGAAGGAAAAATCTTGTAATCATAACTTTATATGCATTACAAAAATTGATCCAATAATGGTATTATACTGTGAGAAGCAGAACATTATTCCGGGCTTCGAAGGGGGTTACATAGAGACTTGAGAGAAAGAAAAATTCTATCAATAAAATTTATAATTAGAAAAACCAAATAAAAATATAAACATGTTATTGAATGCAACAGATGTAGGGTTGTCAAATACTGAAATGAAATGAATCATTGATCAGATATTATTCGAAATTTTTTTTGACAGAAGTCTTTTCCCTTTGATTCGTGAAATAGTAGACCTAATGAGTTAAAAAAAAATCAGTTTCAAAAACTTTGAATCAATATAATCTACCCAGTTCACACATTCCATTTATTGTTTTCTCTGTGATTTTCAATCCATAATTTATATCAAAAATTGTTAAAAGGCATTTTTTATGTATATATCTCAGACAAGTTCTACACTTGAATGAAAACTGTATGTCGCTAACGATTTGTCCACAGAAAAGACAGATATTGTGCATTTGTTAACTGTTTTTCAGTAGAAGCAGTTTCAGATCATTGCGGAATACTGAAGCATCAAAATATTCTAATAAACTTTTTTGCTTCGCAATTTTCATGAAAAAATATATGACATATACACCACAATTGAAGCTGTCCTTTTGTATCACATGTACCAATGTATTATAAGTCCAATTTTGACTTTCTAGTTTTTTTTAATCTAAGAAAATATTCAAATCTTTCTAACAATTCGTCTCCAAGTAATATTTCCTTTCCCAACGGATCTATGACAGTTATTAATTTTTCGGAAAAAGATACTTTCAATAAAATAAAGTGTTGGTGATTCGCAACTGGAAATATAACTGTATTTTTATGAAAATTTACAAATTTTTTTGTCAGTACTTCTTCACCAAAAATTATTGACGATTTGGCTACTGAAATTATCTGGTATCTCTGTTCCGAATTAAAAATATGCAAACAATGATCCACTATGAAACTACTTAGCCATTTTCTTCCGTTAAGAGTTAAATAGTCTTCTACTAATATCTCTTTTATTGAAAAATCAATTTTCGAAATAGATGTTACTATGTAGCCACGATTGTCGCCAAGTTGTTTATAATAATTTATATCGGATACAAGTCCATTTTCCAAGAAACTAACTGGTTTCGTGGTAGTCCATTTCTTCTCGGTGGGTGATAAATTCCTTTCCGGCAATACCAGTTGAGGTAACATATGAAAATAATAAAAATCCTTCAACTTTAAAAAGTGTGTTGATCTATAAACTCTCACGATTTTTATTTTAGTGAAAGTGAAGATTACCAAATCACACCATGATCTATCTGTTATTTCCAGAAGACCTTGAATTTGATAGTGGAAGTTATGCTCAGACTTTATAGATGAATTATTTTCCAAAAAATCAAATTTATGGATATAAGGGTCGACATTTCGCGAATTATAGGGACACTTCACTTCTATAATGCCATCTGTATCAATAAGCCCGTCTGGAGAACCAGCTATGAACGGATATTTTCTATGGATAATGAGTCCAGATGGTAGATATGTCGAGTTGGTCTCTTTCATATAAAGAGCAATTGCCTTTTGTTCATATTCAATGCCGTGTTTTGTTGCCGCTGTATTTATTTGTTTTCCAGATTTTATGTCTGATATCATATTTGGGTATGATAATATATTTTTTAGTTTGCAAATTTGACCGAAATTGGAAGCGGTCAACCGTATTTTTCGTTCTTCAAACCATTGTGGACATAATCTCTGAGTTCTGTGTCATTTTTTCCAGTTGTTTCATCTGAACTTACGACAAAGATAGGTTTCACAAAAAATTTTCACACTTTGTATACAAATTTTCAGGAATATTTTCTTCTTTATTTAATGAAATATTGAGCTCACATATTTTACATATAAAATTTATTGAAGAATATGACCGGTCTCCTTCTGAGTTATCACATAATTGATGAATCCAACGCTCACATTGATCGCATTTCACCCAAGAAGTTTTTTCCTCAAGCATTCCGTGGCCGCAGTATGCACACTGAGCTAATTCTTGATCATCTTCCGGAAATAATACACTCTGTTCATTACTTTGACTACTAGTCTGATTTCTTAAAAATCTAGCATCAAAGTGAGTAGTACCCTTTTTTTAGATTTGCGCATCCAACTCTCTCGAGATCCTTTCTCTTGAGCCCAATCCTTGTATTTCGTTAATCGAGACTTTTCAATTCCTAAATCGCCTTCAATTTTCAATGATAAAATGTCCTCTCTCAACTTCCTAATGAATTGCGAGCACTTTATATTTTTTCGAGATTCGAGTTTGTTATACTTCAGTGTCCCAAAATAATTTTCCACAATTGAATTACTGACTGATTTCCTATCAAACAATAATAATCCACTCCATAAAGGACAAAATGGCAAATATTTGGTGATAATTATATTGAAAAATTCTTTATTATAATATATGTTTTTCTCTTTAAATATTGTTTTTTCGACATGAATTGTTTCGATTTTTTTCAAAAATCTAATATAAAAAGGACTGGAACTGTAAATACTTTCATTTTTATTTTCTTTTTCGGCATATTCAGTATCTACTCTGAAACCGACGTCTTTTAATGTCTCTTGAAATGTTTCTACTGCATATTCAACTTTATCTCTAGCCAGTTGTGTCAGTTTCCTAAAAGCACATTCCGTTTTTTCGTTGCAGTATTCATAATTCAAAAGTATGAAAATATTTTCGACGAATGTGTCAAATTTATCAATTTCTATGATTAAAATGGCAGATGCGATAATATCTTTTAAAATATTTCTTTGGTCTATATTTATGCATAGTTCATTCACATCCTTGGAAACCATTTTCATGAAATGAGCACAGCATAGGTAGATTCCCACCAAGCAATGATTTTCCAGACTGGTAAAACCTTTTTCTATTAACACATAGCATTTATGTAGATACTCTCTCAAAGTACATCTGTTGAATGCTTTACAAATTGCATGTATATTAGCGAATGAAAAGTCTGTTACAACACCTGAAAATGCTGGCCAGTACCTGTTGTCTTCGCAAAAATATCTAAAGTCATTCAACAATTTGAAAATAGAATTTGAATCGTGTGTCGAAGAAATCATAGAAAATATAGGATATATTCTTTTAGGTTTCTCAATCTTGATTACCACTGTATACAAATAAACCGTTTTAGAATTTGATGTTGGTTTCCTTACGACTCCCCCTGTTACATCAAAATAAATGATTCCTAACGATTTTTTATTCTGTGCTTTCAAAACACTCAACTGTTCAACGCTATAAATTTTTACGCTGAACGGGAGACATATCTCTTTAATATACTCTGGGTGATCATTCTGCATTACTATTAAATCAAAGAGATCGTCTTTGTCACGATCCAAATGTGCCATTGCTTGGGACCTTATCTTCCTCAAGGTTGAATCAGATTTGATTTGTTGCAGATTTTTACCTTTATTTAAAATATTTTCGTTAGCTTTCAGAAAGGTTTTTTTTGTAAGAGAATGACTTTTCATTCAATAATCTCTTCTTTATCAATAGTCTTTCCACCCCTTTCACGTGATTGGTTAAATGAAATGGATGGTTGTAATTTGAAGATGTACTAAACACTTGAACAGTTCTATCAATAATATTCAATCTGAATTTTTCACATCCATAATTATTATGTTTACAAATACCATATACGTTAATGATATTATTTTTCTTGAGATATTTAATGTATTTGAACGCTATAATGCAAACATTGTTCACATATTTAGCAATTCGATTTCGAAATATATATGGATAATATTTTACATCTAATCTTCCATCGGTAAATATCTTTCTCCAGATTTTTTCCTCAACCACAAATACTCCTTCTAGAAAATTGCAGCTTTTATAAGCCGTTTTAACCGATTTCCCGATGATATTAATTGAACTTATGGGTAAAATTTCAGAGCAGTTCCTGGGACTGGATAAATTCAATAGTTCTTCTGGAATTTCAAAATTTTCCGGTGAAACGTTTTTATGATTTCCATCTATAGCTTTTGCTCCGGGCATTACCTCGGTACAATTCTCTGAACTTCCCGAGTTTTCCATTTCTGAACGCTGACTCTGTTCAACAATGTCACATTTTGTAATCGGTACCTTGATTTCCCCTTCGACGGTACAATCTACTGAATATTTCAGTTCTTTCTTTGGAGTATTCAATCGAAACATCATTAAATTGATTATCGTCCATTATACTATAATTACCGCAATTTTCATCCAAAATTCTTTTTTTTAATATTTTCCACATGTAATTGATTCTTTTTCTATTTTTGATCGAATTTTTCATACCAAATGTTTTACATAGTATAGCGTAAACAGAAACATCACTTCGATATGAACTACACAATTCAACTGGATCAATGTTCATTGAAAATAGCATTTTCTTCAAATTATCTTCATTCAAGGTACTACAAACTTTCGTGGTGGGAACATGAGAATTCATAAAATTCCTCATAAAATAATTTCTGAAATTGTTATTATCATTTACAATTCTCTGAATTCGACTACAAACGCCAAATGATGTTCCTTTCAGAGAATCAGCAATTTCTCGACAAATATCTTTTTCAACTATATTTAGGTTATATGAAGGAATTTTGTCTTTTAAGGCTATTGATATAGCTTCGAAAGCCTTTTCAACGGGAAGGTAACGTTTCTTCATAATGAAAGAGTAAAGAACCCAAAATTAAAATTTGAAACACAGAAAATAAAATCTATAAAAACAGCGTGACAAGAATAAATTCAAATACAATCCAACAAAGCTATCTCAGGCAAAAGCACGGCAAGTATCTTCTATAAGTTGATCGCTGGTAGAAAGCCAATAAAATTTGCGTTCGGTTAACGCGATATAACGTAGGACGCGTATCTCATGGGACTAGAAATAGTGCCCATATCTCACTTAATTCACATGATAGACAAATAATTCTGAGAATGGAACTTGTTTTAAATTTTCTTCTCTACAATTTTTATTTGAAACATTTTTTCCTAAATATCTCTTTTCTTGTAATAGTACAATACAATATCATTTATATCCCCATTTCATCCCCTTCGACGGCCTGTCTCATCTTGTGATTCTCACAGATGATTATTATGATCGAATTCAATTTTTTCTACGTGAAATTATTGTGACAGGATTTTTTCTTCTATGAGTTTCGATTTATTTTTGTATTCATGACCCCATTTGACCCCCTTCGACGGGCGGTCTCATGTTGTGATTTTCACAGATTGTTATTATGATAGAAATTTATTTTTCCAGCATGAAATTGTTGTGACAGGATTTTTTCTTCTATGAGTTTCGAGCAGAAAAGCAAACAAATATTAACAGGGCCGTATTCTTAGTATTCTGTGTAAAAAAAACATCAAAATAACGGGTTGCTTAGTTGTGTTTCGAAAAAATATTTCATATAGAAATGAGTTGTTAGGGTTGGATGGGAGTTCAGTTTTAGCAGCTGAACCATACAAGGTGATTCACGGCATTTAATTCATTTGGGAGTATCTAGGTTTCCGATAATTTTGTGATTTGAGCATATGCGTTCGCGTTCAAATTCAATTGTATTGGTTCGCTATCTGCTTTCTATAATTAATTCGTGACAGTGTTCGTATCCATAAGTATTCGTTAGTGTAAATGGCTTTGATGTTGGGATGTTGACTAATTGACGTATGATTAATTTTTGTGGTGGGTTCGAATACTCTATTTGTAACAAATATTGTTTTATAATTTTTTGTTTAGTAAAAGAAGGGATAATGGTTGGTTTGGGCTAGTTTGGTTGAGTTCAAGTTATTTCAGAAAATCCATCTATTAAAAAAAGACGGTCGTAAATCTTAATAGTGGATCTAGAACAGTTTGGTTTTGGGAGAAAACTCCAGTAATATGAGGTAACACTCTTGCAAAATACTTCTATATTTTCAATACATCGTAGCTCAGGGCCAAAAAATATTGAAAACTCATTTCTATAAATTATAATTCATTGATATATTTTGTCAATAACTTATAATCAGTTTTTATTGTTACTGTATTCAATTCTAATTCATCCTCAATTTTAGACACTATGATATGCATATATTAGTGTATTAATTTATACTTTCAATTTGATAATAATTCCATTGTGTGGATACTGTAGTGGATTTTTCTGTTTGTATCCGGAATATATAATTGTGAGCATTTATTGGGGGGTATGAAATAGTTTTAGATTCAGTTCGAAGTGCTTCAAATAGACGAAGAAATGACTTGGTGTTCCATAAAAAAACTTTCTGAAAGCTTTTTGAGTCGCCCTGTATATTGGAAATATTAAAAAATACTTCAAACTATCCTACCTGATCTAGTGCTTCAATTTTTTTCTTGCGAAAAACTGGAAAAGGTTATTATAATGGTTAAAACCCGTCGTTTAGTCTTTATAATCGATGAAACATTTTAGCCAAAACATCAAAGATAGATAATATTCATCCGAACTATATGTGAGAAATCTTTAATTCATACAAGCACTTTGGTAGAAACTTATAGCTTTAAAAGTAGTCCGACTCTGCCGCAATACCATCACTCCCAGAACTAAGTGTTTCTCAACAGTTTTATAGGGGTAACATAGTAGCTAAAATACGTTGAAATGCTTGCTACTGATACTAATTTATTTTATAGAATGACGCCATTTTAAATGATAGCGATCCGGGACACTGAAATTAGATGAGTTGAAAATATGAAATACCGCATATATAGTGATATTTATAGCTGAAATGTACATAAATAGGCTATATATTTGTCAATAAAATTTCATTTGCAGTAAAAATATCAATCCTCGAAACACAAACAATGTCTTTATGAGTTTTATGAGTGCAGAAGTGAAATTTTAAAATGGCTTCAACCTTTCTATTTGTTAGTTTTCAGTTGGTGACATATCTATTATATTTTTCTAGTGTCCAATGCAAAATTACTTCTTGCGTCTTCAAGAAAACATTTTTTAACACTTTTTTATTGTATTGTTATCGTTTTCGACTGTATTATATTTTATAACGCCTACTTGGAACTACTAAAAAACTCTTATAAAATTGTCTCCTGATCATTTTATGTGTCGCTTAAATATGTTGCAAAGGTGCAATAAGGGAAGTCTTTATAAAACTACTTTTTAAGAGTTTTAGACAAATTTTATAGTAACTGCCAAAATGTTTATAAAACTGTTTTGTAGTGTTTGTAAAAGGCCTTACAAAATATTGATAATGACTATAATGCTCTATAAAACGGTGGCAATTTCCTATTTATAGCAGTTTTATAAACACTTCGAAAACATTTCTGTGAGGAATGCAGTTTTATAATTTGTTCCTCCGAAACGTTTCCGCAATTATCATAAAATACGAAATTGCTAGTTGGGATGTTCGTCATGTCCGCTACTATTTTGAATTAGGAATATACTTTGTTTTTGATTTTTTTTTGTTCATATTATTAAAATGCATATATGCATTTTAGGTGGGGAGAATGTTCGGAAAACCGGCAACATTTCAATTCTCAGTTAGATGTCTTTATCGCGAGACCGAGCATTCAAAGTTTTTTGTTTATGGTTTTTTTTATGACTTACAAAGAAAGAAGATTGAGTGTGTTGTGGATGATTTTGAAGTTGAATCGCAACCGTATTGAAAACCATATAATCAGTTCGTTAGCTATCTCTTCGATATACCGGTATTTATCCTTTTTGTGAATGTTGTGTCAACAAGTATATGCATCAACAGTTAAGTTAGCTGAAAACCATTCCAAGGAGCTCCTGAGAAAACCCATTGCAGCTTATACAAGAGCAAAACTCCAACTATCAGGCAACTTTGATGCTCTCGTATCGAAATCAATTAGAATTGAAATTACAGTCCACTGATAACGCCATTTATGTACTTTCGCTATATAATTTGTATTTTTAATGTACACACACCTCTGCACCTCTGGAATTGATCGATAAATTTTCTCCTACGAGCTCACACGAGACAGAAAAGATAATTTTCAATAGATATACACTATACTTGTAGCCCTTTTCACCAGAGGAATTACAAATTCTTCTACATAACAAAATTAAAAATGAAAAATCAGCTGATGAAATCCCGAACTTTCTAATAAAGTTATCACTACCTCATATCATCCTTCCGATGACTTACTTGGTAAATTTGTCATTCGAAACAGGACGCTTACCACAAATGTTCAAAATAGGAAAAATTATCCCAATTCACAAAAAGAATGATACTCGACAGCTCAGTAATTATCGATTTGTTACTGTTCCAAGTAGCTTTTCCAAAATATTAGAAAATGCTTGTCTTATTAGATTAGAGAATTTCTTGAACAAATTTAAAATTGTGAGCGAACAATGACATGGTTTCCGCCCTGGTATGTCTACCAACACGGCCATACACTCTTTCCATTCAGAAATATTGAAATTCATTGAAGTCGGCGAGTGCCCGCTGGGTATTTTTTGTGATCTTAGTCGAGCATTCGGCTGTGTCGATCATACAAAGCTATAAGATAAACTGCATTCTTACGGATTGGGAGTGATTCTCGAGATTTGATAGCATCATTTTTGAGAAATCGTGTGCTATATGTGAGCATGATGTATAAAAATCATAATGAAGTAGAAAATGTATCATTTTCAAACTCAGAAATCAATGTAGGTGGCCCGCAAGGCTCTATTTTAGGCCCTATACTATTTCTTCTCTACATTAATAAAATCGGTACAATATTTCCTAGGATACAATTCACATTATATGCTGATGATGTATCATTGATTATTTCTAACACATCTAACAATATCTTACGAAATGAATGCGAATCTTTAATGAAGGGGTTTTGGTAAAATGAATTATCATTCAAGCCAGACAAAACAACTATCGTAAAATTCCAGACAGCCCAACAACACAGTGAAGACTTCAAAATTAAACTATCTAATCAAGAAATTGAAACCAGTGATACTGGAAAACTCCTATGTATTGAACTAGACAAAAATCTTGAGTTCAAAACACATTGCGAATCATTGATATCTAACCTCAATTCATTCTATAACTTGATCTATAATTTGACGACTATTCTATAACTCATGATCAATTAATGAACTTCTACCATGCACAGGTGGAATCTCGTTTGAGATAGAGGTTTCATTTCTGGGGCGGCAACTCCATACATTCTATAGGAACACATTTATTGCACAAAAGAATCGTAAGGTGCTTAGCAGGAAAATCAAGGCAACACTCTTACAGTGATCTTTTCAAAAAACTGAACATTTCAACTCTGACCGGATTATTTATTTTTGAGATATGTTTATTTGTCCATAGAAATAGGAAAGGAATCCCAAAGAATTATAACACACATAACATCAATACAAGACAAAAGAACCTTTCGCGAATTATTTCGAAGGATTTGCTTTGAGACTTTTTAAAAAACTTTATTTGTACATTTAAGGCAAATAACTACAATTGAATGACATGAATAATAAAACAAGGTGTATAAATAAGTTCGCATATGACGCAATGCTGAGTAAGAAAGCTGGATCGGCTAACGACCTGGTCTGGGAACATGCATCTGTAATGTTATACCGGTGTACTATCAGTTCCTGATATAACTCCTCCCTCCTCAAATTTCGACTTCGGGCTGGAACAAGACTGAAGGCGAATTTTCAAGTTCCTTTCCTTCAAATTTCACTTTCAATTCGTAGTTTGGTTTCTTCCGTGCATTTTGAATTTTCCTGAAGGTGTAGCAGGCCAAAACAAATAAAATAAAGCAGATAATTGTCCATAGAATCCAGTCGGTTGATTGGTAGTAATCGATGTCTTCTATTGATAGTTGATTTGTCGCATCGATATGTCTCTGAAGTTGATGGATATCTTCCAGTGGTATATTTTCTATCCTTAAAGGTTTTCTTTCGAGTGTCTCAATCCTTAACACTTCATTGTTGATTTTTGGCAAGACAAATGGTTTTCCGAAATTCGAATCATGGCGGTTTTCGAATTTATATCGTTTGAATTCGAAACTGCAATTGGTTGGAATTCGTAGAAGCGTGCTGCCTTTGACTGTGAAGAATTGGTCCTCTGGGCATTTTGATTTTATTTTCATTTCTTCTGAGGTGATGACGATAATATATTCCTCGTTGATTTTATTGAATATTTGGGTGGGTGGTTCTATCGGCATCTGGGGGCACCTAGCATCCTTGTCGTGAATAAGGGCGGCAATGCAGTCTTTTTCTGGGTGGAAACTCAGGTTTTCTTGATTGCAGAGATACATGTCCAAGATTTGTGTACAGGGTTGGTCCATATATTGGAATGTTTCTTCTCCGAGAGCCAAGTAAGGTTTTTTTGGGATGATTATGGTATTTGTTTCAGTTGGGATAGGAAACAACTGGAAGTATTGAAAGGTTTTAGGATAAACTATAGGAAATTCTATGGCAAAGATAATTTTATTTTTTGAAAAATAACAGTTTGTTTGAATAATTGAATACCATGAGTGGACATCTAACTGAAGTATTTCGTCAGGACTATAGTGACTGTGAAGCTCACTAATGATTTCTTCCAAATTTTGACTTGTTGAAATATCAGGGTGAACTGTATGTAATTTTGCAAAAGTGATTGCATTTTCGACGTTATCAAGAAAGGTGATAATTACATTTGCATTTAAAAATATTTGATCTAGCATACTTGAATACACAGTATATTTATAAAATTGATCAGTTATATTGATCAAAGCTGGTTTATAGATTTCAATGTATTTAGAAATATCTTTCTGATTTTTGATAATAGATTCAATATGTTTGGAAAATTTATCAATTATTTGTTTGGAAAGAGAAATTTGTGAATTACCTTCTTTTACAATTTTTTGTTGATTGCTTTTCAAAGTTTCGATTGCCTTATCATATCGCTCTCCATCGGATGCGTCTAAGTTACCAAAAAGCCATTTTTGGATTGTTCCTCCAACATTTATTAATCCTCGTTTTTGTCTGATCGTTGGTGTATTTAGAATATTTTTGAGTTTATGAGAAATTTCGAAAACCAGTGGTTTTAAATGTTCGTATTTATTTGCCAAACTCCTAAAGTACATCTGTTTATTACTTGATATCTCGTTTAATTTATTATAGTTCTTTATTAAATTTTTTATTTCAAGTTCCAGGATACTTAAATCAATATCGTTGAGAAAAATATGTTTTTTAGTTACAATTTTTGAAAAACCAAGTTTAAATGGAAGGATTCCGGGGGAAGGACTTATTGTTTTTATTTCAATTTCTGGATTGGCCCTGACCATTGCTAATAACGTCAGGAGGTTCAGGATTCTCAGGTTCTTCATTTTGAGCCTGTAACAAAGGTGATTTTCTTAATTCTTTTATGTGAATTATTTCAACCTTTCCCTTTTTATTTTTTATTTCTACTTTGTTATGTTCTAAGATTTTTGTAATGGTAAATGGTCCTAAAAATTTATTGTTCTTTTTATTTCTGTTTTTCGGATTTCTCTTGAAAACTTTTTGATTGATTTCAAATTCCTCGTTCGTGTTACCTTTAATGTTTGTTTTTTCTTGTATTTTTTTCTGCGAGATTTCAATTTTTCCAAATTTTTTTCATAAACAGGGGTTAGTTTTTTATTGTGTTCTTGTACATATGTTGAAAAAAATTCTTTGGGACTGAAAATTTCTTCTGGACTTCTTGAATTTGTATGACCAAATAATTATTCAAATGGAGTAAAACCAGTTGAACTGTGAATTGAAGTATTGTAACCTAGTATGGCGTAATTAATGAGATCTGTCTCGTTAGGGTGTTTTTCTTTCAAAATTCGTAGATGTTCGATTAAGGTGGAATGAAGTCTTTCTACAGGGCTATTGGATTCATGATGTCCAGGGGTGGTGAAATGCACTTTTATTTTGTGTAATTTCAAAAGTTCTTTGACAGTTTCGTTATTGAATTCTCGGCCACTATCAACAGTTATATTTTAAGGTGTGCCAAAAGAAGCAAAATACCTTACTAAAGCAATAATTGTCAAATATATTTGGCCGTCGAAAAAGAAAGCATCGATGTGAATTATTTGAAAAGGTTTTGAAGGAGTTTCTGTCAAAACTAAAGGTACATATGGATTTTGCCTAGAATACTTTGTTCTTCGACAAATATCACATGAATTAATGTAATTTGTAATAGTTCGTTTCATATTTATCCAATAATAATTTCTTTTTAGATATTGTAAAGTTTCTTCGATTCCGCGATGATTTGTTTTTCCTTCGTGATGATTTTTCATCAAGAGGATTTGTTCGTCCTGACCTTTTATAGTGTTGACAAGTTTTGTACACCTGATTGATTTTAGAGTCTGTTTGCTAAAATTTTCAAAGTACACTTTTGTGAAATTTTTCATGAGTTGAGCGTTTTCAAAATATATGAAGTAATTAATATTCGGTTTCAAATAATCTTTCATGAAATTAAAAATCAAGAGTTCATTTTCTTCTGAAGGTAGTTTTACTGTTGAATTTTTATGAATACCATATGTTTCTTGTTGAAGAGATATTTTATTTTGTTTATTTTTTAAAACGTGAATTTGATATATTTTATTATTGATTATATCATCTCGAATAGGAATTCCATCATTGGCTACTTCTTGTGATAAAGAATGGGGAGTTTCGTCGGTTTGAGAGATAGGTAGTTGATCGATTTGATCAGTGAGTTCATTCGGGGGATTGATTTGGATATCTGAAATGATATTAATTTTTGATTGTTTTCCAGGATTATCATTAGATATATCTGGTTTCGAATTTTCTACTGGATTTTCTGCTAGTTCTCTAAGAAAGTCTAAAGTTTCTTGGTCAATGTCACCTGGATTGTTAGCAATGGAGTCGGTTTCGTGCATGTTAAGTTGAATACGTGAAAGTGCGTCCGCATTGGAGTTTAGAAGTCCTTTCTTATAAACAATTTTGTAGTTGTATTCTTCCAATTTCAAACGCCAACGGAATAGTTTGGAATTGGGTTCTCGAATATTAAAAAGCCATGTTAGTGGGCGGTGGTCACATACAATTGTGAAGGGTCGTCCAAAAATGTAAGGTCTGAATTGTTTGCAAGCCCAAACTATCGCAAGAAGCTCTCTTTCGATAGTGCTATAACGTTGTTCAGTCTCATTTAAAGTTCGCGAAGCATAAGCGATAGGCTTGTCTTGGCCAATATTACCTTGTGAAAGGATTGCGCCTAGGGCTACGTTTGAAGCGTCTGTGGTCACTATAAATTCTCGTTCAAAGTCGGGGTATTGAAGTATAGGGTCGTTACATAAAATGTTCTTACATGTTTCGAAGCTTTCGATCATGTAAGAAAATTTTATGTAACGATGTATTATTTTTGCATTTCGTTTTAAACATGCGGTCATAGGTTTTGTAATTTTCGCAAAATCTTTAATGAATTTTCGATAATATCCCATTAAGCCTAAAAACGATTTGATTTCTCTCTGAGTTTTTGGGATAGGGAATTTTTGAATTGCTGAGATTTTATCCGGATTGGGTTTTACTCCCTCAGGGGTGATTAAATGTCCTAGGTAGGCAACTGATTTTTTAAGAAATTCAGATTTATCCCATTGTATTTTGAAATTTGCTTTCCTCAGTCTCTCGAATACGTTTTTTATTCTAGAGATGTGTTCTTGTAAGGAGCTACTGAATATTATTATATCGTCAAGGTACACTAAACAAATTTCGTTGTTTAAGCCCCTCAGAACATTATTTATTGTCCTCTGAAAAGTAGAGGGACCATTTTTTACCCCAAAAGGCATACGTCTGAATTCGTAGTGCCCATTTTGTGTAGAAAAAGCTGTTTTTGAAATGTCATTTTTGTCCATTTCGATTTGGTGGTATCCTGATGCCAAATCGAGGGTTGTGAAATAATTTGCCCTACCAAGTTTGTCTAAGATGTCTGTAATGTTGGGAAGAGGGTATTTATCGTCAATTGTTTGTTCATTCAATTTTCGATAGTCTATGACGACGCGCCACTTCTGTTTTCCACTTTGATCTAATTTTTTGGGAACTACCCAAATCGGGCTGTTCCAGGGTGAGGTAGAAGGTTGAATTATACCCTGTTCTAACATTTTATTGATTTGGGAATTTACTTCATTTTTGTGAATTTCCGGAGTTCGATAAGTCTTTGTAAAAATTGGGGTTTCATTTTTAAATTTTATTTTATGAGTAATTTCATTAGAGAAACTCAAAGGAATGTTTTCACAATGAAATATATCTCTATAATCAAAGCACAATTTTGTGATTGCTTCTTTTTCTTCTTTATTGCAATGTTCCAACCTTAGATTTTTCAAGTTATTTTTTAAAAGAAGGTCCTGTTGTTCGTTTACTTTACTATTTGTCTCGATATTTCCAACGAAATTAGTTTCATTTGAATCGAAAGGTTCAATCTCAAAAGGTTCTGTTATCGTGATTTTGAATGGCTTTGTGTTCGAGTTTGTTATTGTTGTATAAGCAAAATAACTTTCTATGTTAACGATAGCTTGTGGAGATTCTAAATTGTTTCCAAAATCTGTATAATTTAAAATTCCTAAACCAGATTTTTGAAGGACAGGAAGTTTAATAACTTGCTGCATTCTGCCAGGGATTATCAAAGTATGAAAACATTTTTGTGGAGTTTTATTTGATGTGTTTAGTGGCTCATCAAAAATAATTGGAATTTGGTTACTAGGAGTAATCAGTATTTTTTTATGAATATCGACTATTGCTTGTAATTGTTTTAAAAGATCCATTCCTATAAGTCCATCATATTTTTGATTAAAATCAAAAATATAGAATTTGTGACATTTCTCAATATTGAAAATCTCAAATATTGGAATAACAACCACTTCGTTGTGAAAAGAAATACTATGAGAGGTTTGAATATTGAAATTTCCATTAGAAATATAATTTTGGAAAAATTTATTTGCCAAATTTGGACTCATGAGACTACGAGAAATACCTGTATCTATTAAAAATTTTGCTTTCAATTTGGGAACGAATATATATGGTAAATTGTTCTGTAAATGATTGAGGTCTATATTTGTTATGTTGTGTTGTCCTGGGTCAAGGTATGGGGAAAATTTTCTTCAAAAGTAAAATTCTCGGTTTCGTTAACATTTTCGTAAGGGCACTGGTTAAATACAGTGTCCTGAAAGTTTTCAAAATTGTCGTTATAAGCATTTGGGTCATTTTGTTCATTTATAACACCTGAAAATTCATATTGTTGGTTTTCGAAGGGATTATCAAATTCTAACTGATCTTTTGGGTAGTATCTAGTCTCTATATTATGAAGTTCCTCTGACATGAAATTTCTTGGACCGGAATTTTGAAAATAATTTCTATTAGGATTACGATTTTGTTGTATCGTAGGATTACGAGATGATGTTGACATAGGTTCTGGTTTATTTTGTATAACTTGTCCGGTAGGTTTGAAAACATTACGGGGTGTTCCAAATACTTGTTGGTTAGTAAAATATTTTGGAGGAGGCGTATTTTGTCTCGGTTGTAACTGGATAGGTTGAGATGGAAATTGGTATCTCCAATTTTCAACCGGTGGTTGGTTTTTATTTTGGAAATTTTGGGTATTAAAATTTGGTCTTTGAAAATTTTGAACTGGCATTTATTGTCGGAAATTTGAAATTGGTTGTTGCGGTTTGAATTGATTAGATGATTGTGGTCTTGGAGGCATCGTTTTATTATGTTGAAGAGGATTTCGAAAGTATTTATTTTGTTTTTGACTATAAATGAAATTTTCTTCTTCTAGAACATAAGAAATGGCTAGTTCCAAAGAGTTTGGATTTCGTAGTCTAACCATGTCTCGTATTCTTCCTGTTAAACCACGGATAAAGGTTTTTAAAGAAAGTTCATCGTAATTTCGCAATTTGAAAGTTCGTTCTTCCACACTCAAGTTCATTGAAACTAATTTTGAAGCAATTGTACTCCTACTTTTCTGAATTCTCTGACCAAAAGAGAAGAAAGGATCATTTCGAAAAGGTTTCATTATCATCATTTCTTGAACAAGGCAATCTAGATTTCTTTGGTCTCCGAAACTAAGCCTAAGCAGATTCTTTAAATTATCCCAATCTCGAATTTCTGGTCTACTTCCAACTAACATTAATGCATTTCCTGATAATTTCCCAGTAATAGCTCTTATTAAAAATTTATTAATTGGATCATCAATGAATTTCACTAGTTCGGACTTCCATTGTCTATTATATAAAATGATTTGAAATCCCTGAAACAAGTAAAAAAGAATAATTAAAAAAGAATAGTTGAAAATAACAATTATATTAAGCAACAATAAACCTGAAATGAAATGATAGTAAAATAACCTACAAGTAAAAATATAATAATTGAATAAATAAAAATTAAAGGAATGCAAAAAGAAAATAATAATAAAAAAAAAATAAAAAAGTGTAGAGATTCCAAGTCACGTTAGTTCACGACGTTTCGATTGTTGGTATCTACAATCGTCTTCGGGTGATGACTGTCATCACCCGAAGACGATTGTAGATACCAACAATCGAAACGTCGTGAACTAACGTGACTTGGAATCTCTACACTTTTTTATTTATTTTTTTTTTATTATTTTCTTTTTGCATCCCTTTAATTTTTATTTATTCAATTATTATATTTTTACTTGTAGGTTATTTTACTATCATTTCATTTCAGGTTTATTGTTGCTTAATATAATTGTTATTTTCAACTATTCTTTTTTAATTATTCTTTTTTACTTGTTTCAGGGATTTCAAATCATTTTATATAATAGACAATGGAAGTCCGAATTAGTGAAATTCATCACGAAACATTGTCAATCACCTTCAAACAAACGTTGGATCATCAATATTTTGAATATTTTTGTAGGTAGAAATCAAATATTCACAATGTTCAATAAATACTTCTAAGGTACTTTCATTATCACCATTAAAATTTGGAATCGTATCAATATAAAGTCTCAATAATTGGTAATTAATACCCATTTCCTGAGGATTTACCATATTATTATCTCTATCTAATACTAAGTTATTTAATTGTCCAATTAATTCGTCAATTTTGATTGATTGTAAATGAAAATTCATTTTATTACTATTCTTCCTTTTATTACTTTTACTTATTCCTTTACTTTCGAAAATTGTAATTATCCTCTTTCTCTTCTAATGCTAAATTTATGTTTCAGATTATTATTTTCGCTAATATCTAAAACGCAATTGATTTCCACTCAATTCTGTTCTTATTGTTAAATTTAAATTATATGCACTAATTGATTCAATCAATAGTCAACTTTGCCACAAAATTCAAATAAAAGGAGAGGAAAAATGGATGGCTCACCTATTCCTGGTTTTCGTTCACTTTTCTGGCTCACTGTGTTTTTCTGGGTCTCTGGCTCGCTCTCCAAATTTTCGGTTTCTTGTCCGTTAAGAGTTGAAACTCACAAACGAATTCGCAATGAGTCGTTTTCGAACAATCCTACAACGACTGCGCCAATTATTTCGAAGGATTTGCTTTGAGACTTTTTAAAAAACTTTATAAGTACATTTAAGGCAAATAACTACAATTGAATGACATGAATAATAAAACAAGGTGTATAAATAAGTTCGCATATGACGCAATGCTGAGTAAGCAAGCTGGATCGGCTAACGACCTGGTCTGGGAACATGCATCTGTAATGTTATACCGGTGCACTATCAGTTCCTGATATAACTGGCGAATTTTCAAGTTCTTTTCCTTCAAATTTCACTTTCAATTCGGAGTTTGGTTTCTTCCGTGCATTTTGAATTTTCCTGAAGGTGTAGCAGGCCAAAACAAATGAAATAAAGCAGATAATTGTCCATAGAATCCAGTCGGTTGATTGGTAGTAATCGATGTCTTCTATTGATAGTTGATTTGTCGCATCGATATGTCTCTGAAGTTGATGGATATCTTCCAGTGGTATATTTTCTATCCTTAAAGGTTTTCTTTCGAGTGTCTCAATCCTTAACACTTCATTGTTGATTTTTGGCAAGACAAATGGTTTTCCGAAATTCGAATTTTGGCGGTTTTCGAATTTGTATCGTTTGAATTCGAAACTGCAATTGGTTGGAATTCGTAGAAGGGTGCTGCCTTTGACTGTGAAGAATTGGTCCTCTGGGCATTTTGATTTTATTTTCATTTCTTCTGAGGTGATGACGATAATATATTCCTCGTTGATTTTATTGAATATTTGGGTGGGTGGTTCTATCGGCATCTGGGGGCACCTAGCATCCTTGTCGTGAATAAGGGCGGCAATGCAGTCTTTTTCTGGGTGGAAACTCAGGTTTTCTTGATTGCAGAGATACATGTCCAAGATTTGTGTACAGGGTTGGTCCATATATTGGAATGTTTCTTCTCCGAGAGCCAAGTAAGGTTTTTTTGGGATGATTATGGTATTTGTTTCAGTTGGGATAGGAAACAAATGGAAGTATTGAAAGGTTTTAGGATAAACTATAGGAAATTCTATGGCAAAGATAATTTTATTTTTTGAAAAATAACAGTTTGTTTGAATAATTGAATACCATGAGTTGACATCTAACTGAAGTATTTCGTCAGGACTATAGTGACTGTGAAGCTCACTAATGATTTCTTCCAAATTTTGACTTGTTGAAATATCAGGGTGAACTGTATGTAATTTTGCAAAAGTGATTGCATTTTCGACGTTATCAAGAAAGGTGATAATTACATTTGCATTTAAAAATATTTGATCTAGCATACTTGAATACACAGTATATTTATAAAATTGATCAGTTATATTGATCAAAGCTGGTTTATAGATTTCAATGTATTTAGAAATATCTTTTTGATTTTTGATAATAGATTCAATATGTTTGGAAAATTTATCAATTATTTGTTTGGAAAGAGAAATTTGTGAATTACCTTCTTTCACAATTTTTTGTTGATTGCTTTTCAAAGTTTCGATTGCCTTATCATATCGCTCTCCATCGGATGCGTCTAAGTTACCAAAAAGCCATTTTTGGATTGTTCCTCCAACATTTATTAATCCTCGTTTTTGTCTGATCGTTGGTGTATTTAGAATATTTTTGAGTTTATGAGAAATTTCGAAAACCAGTGGTTTTAAATGTTCGTATTTATTTGCCAAACTCCTAAAGTACATCTGTTTATTACTTGATATCTCGTTTAATTTATTATAGTTCTTTATTAAATTTTTTATTTCAAGTTCCAGGATACTTAAATCAATATCGTTGAGAAAAATATGTTTTTCAGTTACAATTTTTGAAAAACCAAGTTTAAATGGAAGGATTCTGGGGGAAGGACTTATTGTTTTTATTTCAATTTCTGGATTGGCCCTGACCATTGCTAATAACGTCAGGAGGTTCAGGATTCTCAGGTTCTTCATTTTGAGCCTGTATCAAAGGTGGTTTTTTTAATTCTTTTATGTGAATTATTTCAACCTTTCCCTTTTTATTTTTTATTTCTACTTTGTTATGTTCTAAGATTTTTGTAATGGTAAATGGTCCTAAAAATTTATTGTTCTTTTTATTTCTGTTTTTCGGATTTTTCTTGAAAACTTTTTGATTGATTTCAAATTCCTCGTTCGTGTTACCTTTAATGTTTGTTTTTTCTTGTATTTTTTCTTTGCGAGATTTCAATTTTTCCAAAACTTTTTCATAAAAAGGGGTTAGTTTTTTATTGTGTTCTTGTACATATGTTGAAAAAAATTCTTTGGGACTGAAAATTTTTTCTGGACTTCTTGAATTTGTATGACCAAATATTAATTCAAATGGAGTAAAACCAGTTGAACTGTGAATTGAAGTATTGTAACCCAGTAGGTATGGCGTAATTGATGAGATCTGTCTCGTTAGGGTATATTTCTTTCAAAATTCGTAGATGTTCGATTAAGGTGGAATGAAGTCTTTCTACAGGGCTATTGGATTCATGGTGTCCAGGGGTGGTGAAATGCACTTTTATTTTGTGTAATTTCAAAAGTTCTTTGACAGTTTCGTTATTGAATTCTCGGCCACTATCAACAGTTATATTTTGAGGTGTGCCAAAAGAAGCAAAATACCTTACTAAAGCATCACAAATGTGAATGGCTGATTTGCCGGCTATTGGTATCGCTTGAGCGAATTTAGAAAAAGAGTCAATAATTGTCAAATATATTTGGCCGTCGAAAAAGAAAGCATCGATGTGAATTATTTGAAAAGGTTTTGAAGGAGTTTCTGTCAAAACTAAAGGTACATATGGATTTTGCCTAGAATACATTGTTCTTCGACAAATATCACATGAATTAATGTAATTTGTAATAATTTGTTTCATATTTATCCAATAATAATTTCTTTTTAGATATTGTAAAATTTCTTCGATTCCGCGATGATTTGTTTTTCCTTCGTGATGATTTTTCATCAAGAGGATTTGTTCGTCCTGACCTTTTATAGTGTTGACAAGTTTTGTACACCTGATTAATTTTAGAGTCTGTTTGCTAAAATTTTCAGAGTACACTTTTGTGAAATTTTTCATGAGTTGAGCGTTTTCAAAATATATGAAGTAATTAATATTCGGTTTCAAATAATCTTTCATGAAATTAAAAATCAAGAGTTCATTTTCTTCTGAAGGTAGTTTCACTGTTGAAATTTTATGAATACCATATGTTTCTTGTTGAAGAGATATTTTATTTTGTTTATTTTTTAAAACGTGAATTTGATATATTTTATTATTGATTATATCATCTCGAATAGGAATTCCATCATTGGCTACTTCTTGTGATAAAGAATGGGGAGTTTCGTCGGTTTGAGAGATAGGTAGTTGATCGATTTGATCAGTGAGTTCATTCGGGGGATTGATTTGGATATCTGAAATGATATTAATTTTTGATTGTTTTTCAGGATTATCATTAGATATATCTGGTTTTGAATTTTCTACTGGATTTTCTGCTAGTTCTCTAAGAAAGTCTAAAGTTTCTTGGTCAATGTCACCTGGATTGTTAGCAATGGAGTCGGTTTCGTGCATGTTAAGTTGAATACATGAAAGTGCGTCCGCATTGGAGTTCAGAAGTCCTTTCTTATAAACAATTTTGTAGTTGTATTCTTCCAATTTCAAACGCCAACGGAATAGTTTGGAATTGGGTTCTCGAATATTAAAAAGCCATGTTAGTGGGCGGTGGTCACATACAATTGTAAAGGGTCGTCCAAAAATGTAAGGTCTGAATTGTTTGCAAGCCTAAACTATCGCAAGAAGCTCTCTTTCGATAGTGCTATAACGTTGTTCAGTCTCATTTAAAGTTCGCGAAGCATAAGCGATAGGCTTGTCTTGGCCAATATTACCTTGTGAAAGGATTGTGCCTAGGGCTACGTTTGAAGCGTCTGTGGTCACTATAAATTCTCGTTCAAAGTCGGGGTATTGAAGTATAGGGTCGTTACATAAAATTTTCTTACATGTTTCGAAGCTTTCGATGAAAGTTTGGTCATGTATCATTTTTGCATTTCGTTTTAAACATGCGGTCATAGGTTTTGTAATTTTCGCAAAATCTTTAATGAATTTTCGATAATATCCCATCGAGCCTAAAAATGATTTGATTTCTCTCTGAGTTTTTGGGATAGGGAATTTTTGAATTGCTGAGATTTTATCCGGATTGGGTTTCACTCCCTCAGGGGTGAATAAATGTCCTAGGTAGGCAACTGATTTTTTAAGAAATTCAGATTTATCCAATTGTATTTTGAAATTTGCTTTCCTCAGTCTCTCGAATACGTTTTTTATTCTAGAGATGTGTTCTTGTAAGGAGCTACTGAATATTATTATATCGTCAAGGTACACTAAACAAATTTCGTTGTTTAAGCCCCTCAGAACATTATTTATTGTCCTCTGAAAAGTAGAGGGACCATTTTTTACCCCAAAAGGCATACGTCTGAATTCGTAGTGCCCATTTTGTGTAGAAAAAGCTGTTTTTGAAATGTCATTTTTGTCCATTTCGATTTGGTGGTATCCTGATGCCAAATCGAGGGTGGTGAAATAATTTGCCCTACCAAGTTTGTCTAAGATATCTGTAATGTTGGGAAGAGGGTATTTATCGTCAATTGTTTGTTCATCCAATTTTCGATAGTCTATGACGACGCGCCACTTCTGTTTTCCACTTTGATCTAATTTTTTGGGAACTACCCAAATCGGGCTGTTCCAGGGTGAGGTAGAAGGTTGAATTATACCCTATTTACTTTATTTTACTTCATTTTTGTGAATTTCCGGAATTCGATAAGTCTTTGTGAAAATTGGGGTTTCATTTTTTAATTTTATTTTATGAGTAATTTCATCAGAGAAACTCAAAGGAATGTTTTCACAGTGAAATATATCTCTATAATCATAGCACAATTTTGTGATTGCTTCTTTTTCTTCTTTATTGCAATGTTCAGACCTTAGATTTTTCAAGTTATTTTTTAAAAAAAGGTCCTGTTGTTCGTTTACTTTACTATTTGTCTCGATATTTCCAACGAAATTAGTTTCATTCAAATCGAAAGGTTCAATCTCAAAAGGTTCTGTTATCGTGATTTTGAATGGCTTTGTGTTCGAGTTTATTATTGTTGTATAAGCAAAGTAATTTTCTATGTTAACGATAGCTTGTGGAGATTCTAAATTGTTTCCAAAATCTGAGTAGGAGATTTGAGCCGGTTCTAAGCCTCCCCCCACCACTATGACGTATTAATTGCTTTTTTATTGGTTGTTGTTTGGTGAAGTCACTGTGATGTGACCTTGAAGGGTGTGGTATATGGATCGTTCAGAAATTTTTTCCCGGTTCTAATCCTCCCCCCACCAATATGACGTGTTATTTGCTTTTTTTTGTTGTGCAGTGAAGTCAAGGCGTTGTGACCTTGAAGTGTCTGGTGCATGGATCGTTCAGATTTTTTTTTTTCATATGAGATTTTGTGTGTGTATGTGTGTGTGTGTGTGTTAGAGAATGCACGGTACAGGGTTTCATCATGTGCTTGTTTGTCTATGTACAAACATACGTCTGCATACTTCGAAGATCCTCCAAGTAATGAATGCTCCATCGGTGTGAGGGCACCAAGTTAGTAGTGGAGTGACGTCACAGCAATAACCGTTCAACGGCTAGAGAGCGACATGTTCACTCCACGACGTGTGGCAGAGTAAAGCGTATTCATCGGTCTGCACTCACCTCCCTCGATGTAGTAAAGGATGTGACGTAACGCCCCAGACTCGCCATCAATGGTGACACGCAGGCGGGCGAGGACTGTGCTAACGTCTGTCTTCTCCGAGAGCGCAACGACAATTGCTTGTTCGGCTATCGCTCTCGAAGCAGTGAATGATGTGACGTAACGCATCACCCTACCCTCGCTATTGATGGTGACACGCAGGCGGGCGAGGACTGTGCAAACGTCTGCCCTCTCCGAGAGCGCAACGATCACTGCTTGCTCGTGCCGGCAACTGTTATCGCATCAAATTGGGAGATGGGCTTGGCTGTGACGTCAGGCATCTCTAGTGGATAGCAACTAGCAATGTGAACCTTTCACGGTTTCATGGTGGGGGTGACTCGCACTGTTTAATATAAAAGAAATGCCTGGCACACTATGAAATCAGTAGACGAATATATCTGCAGCAGTTAGCAATTGGTAGAGTGTTATTCAGTTCGTAATAGAAGGAAGACGGTGAGTGTATTTGTCTGTTGGAAATTGTTTATATTTTCATATATATTATCATCATGTCCGTTTCAAAAGTAGACTTGAATAAAATTAATAATTTGATTGTACAGGAGGTTGAAATACTAGAGCAAAAGGCCTTATCATCATTGCCAATTGATGAAGTGTACATAATTAAAAATATGTCAACTTATTCTACACGATTTGGTAAATCAATTTTATTAACTTTGCAAGATGTGAGCAATGATAAATTATTTAAAACATGGCTACCAAAACGTATTTCGTTGCAATTCAGTGATGACGATATATCTTGTATCAACTCATCAGGTGGTAAATATACGATGGTGTATTTAGAACAGAGCCAACAAAGTTTTGCTGGCATGAAAACGCGATCTCTAGTTAAATTCAATATGATTGAATAATAATTGTAATAATTTATAGCGAATTTCTTTAGGTCATAGCTTACAAAGTTTTTTGGTGTGAAAACGCTAACTCTAGTCAAATTCAATATGATTGAATAATAATAGTAATTATAATGAATTTCTTATTGTTTTATTAATATTCATATATTAGATGATAATTATATGGAAATATAAACATTACTAACTTAGTTGAATACACCCACTTTGTAACTACAAGTAAAATGGGAATGTGAGTATTATGTCACTGAAAAATTGGAGGTTGCTTATTGTTTTTTTTATTCGATTTCAGTTCCACCATTTGAAAATGTGGATGCAGTACGCAAGTCAAGATTGGGTCGATGTTGTAGATCTCAAATCATCGGTTCAACATTTGTCGTCTAAATTGAAGGTGTTGGGTGATGGAGCCGAACATGCAAGCAATTATGATATGAGTGTATGCTATGATGAAAAACAAATCGAATTATGCCTTCGTGATGCTGAGAACTATTGGAGTGGTGCAGAAGTTTGTAACAAATTTTTGGATAATGAATTGGAATTGTGGCAACTTTGTGAGGTTATGATTGAACTGAACCTAAGAAGATTCCTGTATAGCCTCCAACCATACTTGCCAGAATGGATTATTCATCACTTTGAATTGAATGATGAAAATCGAGAGGAAATTGAAGATGGTCGCGAAAATGATGATTATGAGGAAGAAGTTATTTTAGATAGTCTGTATGTTCCTGTAAATCATAAGTAATGTCAAATAAAAAACTTTGTATTATTTTCATGTTTTATTTATTTAAATCTCATGAAATACAATAGAAAATGATTACAAAACAATAAATATGATATAAAATACAATACATGATATAAGTCAGTTACAAATAAAAAAAAGATCATAAAACAGTATATGATAGAGTGAAAAAAAGTGTCAATATCTGCTATGAACTGAACCATCCAATGCATTGTATGTTAAAACTGTATCATGCAAAATTAATGCATATACTTTAGTGTTGTCTGGAAACTTGGTCTTCCTCGTCTCAAACTCAATCTTTATATCAATAGTTGATGATTTTGTTGCATTTGGTTGATGGGAACAATCGATGACGAATAGTGGATTCTCTCTAAATTGCCCAATGTCCATCAGAGGTTCACTCATATCTTTATCATAATAACTTCGCTGGAAACTCTCAAAAGCATAATAAGCAGGAGCATCAAGTTTTTTATCGAAATTCAAATTCCAACGCTCATATGGATAAACTTCAGAATTCAAGTATACTCGAATACTATTGATATCAGCAGTTGTGAATTTTGTAATATCCTGTGTTCTATCTTCAGATGTGGTAGTACTTTGGAATGCGATGATGACAAAACGAGGAGTTTCCAATGCATTAGTTGTTTTGATGGCCCATATGTCTGAAGAAGTCCCACGTAATGATGGTAGTTCATAGAGGTCCCACATACGATACGCCAACTTGATTTTGGCATTCAGACCGCTTTTGTTTATTCTACTCAAAAGTTTTAGCTTGTGTTTATCATCTGGTACAATATGTCTTATTTTCCATTCGATTTTATTTATTTCCAAATCAGCATCAACCTCACCTATATACGAGTTTTTGAATGATCGAGCGATAATCAAAATCAATTCCTGTTTGGCATTCAAGATACTTTTGTTGTAATCTTCAGCAAAACCCATCAAATATTTCAGTGGTAGTTTTGCACTAAAAACATGACTGTTTGTATCCAAGATATCTTGCTTCAATTGTGAAAGTCCCCAACCAGATGTCAATAATGTGTTAGCATGAGATTGTCCAAATGATATCATGGTTTTCATTGTAGATGTTATCCCAGGTTTTCTAACAACAGCCACTTGTTCACCACCCATTTCATAACGAATTTTGTCAAAGAGAAATGCAATTGCATTATTCGAGAGATAGCATGTTTTCGCTACATCTTTGGGGGTGAATTTACCTTCTATGTAAATGAAGCTGTCGGCAATATCTAGTATAACATCTTGATTATTGATTGCCATTCTGATTTCATCCGAATTCCTGAATAGCGGTGATCCATAGGGCTTATATGTGTGCTCATGTGAACTTATGAGAGAATGATCGAGCACTGGTTCATTGAATATATTCAACTTTTCACTGTTTGTTTCGAGCACCATTGTTATTTTCTCACTTTCAATCCAATCGATTTCAAAAATTTAAGATCACTCACAGACAGAGCTTTATGTGCTAACTGTTTAGCATACACTTGTGGAATGAGCTTCTTTTTATGCACACTTTTCTTTTTATGCACACCTTTCTTTTTGATAGTGCAACTCGTTTGGGATTGTTCAATGCGATTTTGTCTATTGTAAATGAAACCCAGAACAACAGTTATTCGATTTTCTTCAATTCCAAAATAATGAAAATCTCTTCTTCACTTCCAAAATCGATAAGGTTATTTTTTTCATCCAAAATACGCACTGTAATGTTGTGAATCAATTGACGACCTTCTGGACTGACAGGCATATATATAATACTGTGTGGTTCTTTAGTAAGATTGTAGCCAGTTTCAACATCAATATCGAATGAGAAAAGAATGTGAGATTCTTCACCATTTATATATGAACCTGATATTATATTGCAATCTAAGCGGATAAGTCTCACAGTTGTAATGTTTATTGGTAATGATGATTCATGTATCTGATTTGGTGGAAATATTCCATGAGCGAACCCCATCATTTCTGCTATAGAATTTGGATGTGTCAGATCAATTTCATATTTGGATCGCATTTCACATTTGAATGTATTATTATTGGCGTGTAGATAGAAAATATCATCTGCAACGACATCATTTGGTTTTTTATCATGAAACAATCTGAACATGATATGTTTCTGTATGACGGCATTGATCTCTTCTATTTCGTAAGCACCACATGGAATTTCAATTGTCAACTTTTGGGGTATCGATGAGTTGTCATTACTGATTCTAAAACTAACTAAGTTATTAGCTTCAGTCATATTATTGATTGTATTGCATCCATAGAATCCCATAAGTCCTAATCCATAACGACTGTTCCTATCCAATTCAATTGGTGGAAAAAAATCCGCACTCAAGACACTTGTCCCGACAGCTTGTAGCTCGAACTTTCGTGACATGACTGATGAATATTTTGAAACACATTTCAATTTATTATTGTACACAGCAACAGCACATTTGAGACAATTTACACTTTTTGGAAGGTGTTGTATTGTAATAAGTATCATTTTTATTGATACCAATATTCACATCCTCTATATTACAAATACAACACATAGATTTTCGAGGTATAGGACCATCATTAACATCCGAATCTGAATTTTGATCGTGGTGGTGCTCATAACAATATCTATGTTTCATTATATCGATGTCATCTTGCAGATGCTTAGGCAACTTTTCCCAAACATATGCAATCTCATGTGCAACACATGCAAGTATCACTTTCTCAGGCATATTTGCAAGCATCACTTTATCCATTTTTTTCAAGGTACCATATTTTGAAAACATTCTAAGTGAAAACCCCATTCCCTTGATAGCCTCCCGATCCAGTTTCGGTGTTGAATCCATTTTTATTTGGAAAATTATTTAGAGAGAAACTGCAAGCACAAGTGACCACAGAGAACTGTATGAAATTTCTGTTGTCGATCATAGTTATATTTGATTTTTACATTTGAACATTTTCGAAAGAATCGAGTCAATTCCAATGGTGGGGGTAGATCTCCAAAACTATCGAAATATGTGACTTCTTTCCCACATTTTTTATATGCCACCCAATGTGTTCCTGGTCCACTTATTCCATCTAAATTAACAATAGCTGTCTCGTTTTGTTTTGGACCTGAAGATGGTAATCTATCACGCATAAAAACACCACGAAAATGTGGAATTTTCATTTTTTGTGCATTATAACTGAGATCGAGATCAGTAAGAGGCCTCTGAGGTAGGGGTTCAATCAGTTTTTTGTTTTGTTTGTGGCTTTGTATGGTTTCAAATATAGTCCTAAACCTTTACGGTATGGTTTGAGATATATTCCACTTCCGCGTTTGCCTAATGCTACAGCCTCCATGGTTTTATTGTGACGATTGGCTTCCATTAAAGCCGCTCTGCTGGCTTTTGCCGAATTCACGGCCTTGGCAATACCAGCAGCGGCTCCCGCCAAACTTCCTAGTGCGGATAGTCCAGCAAAAATTGGTATCAATGGTAAAAGTCCACCGATCTTGGGAACAGGAATTATGCGTGGTGTGCGGATTTTCTTCTTTCCACCGGCAGCTTTAAGGTGTTTACGTGCCGCCTGCAATGCCACAGTGATAGCTTTTTTGCTATTATTCGTCACAAATTGATTCCCACCAGCTTTCTTCAATACATTTCGCACTTTATGGACTATCCCAGCACCAAATGCAACTTTTTTAATATTATTTTTCTTCGATTGTTTCCTCTTACATTTTTTCTTATTGGTACTACAACCCATGCCCATATGTCTTTTCGCTTTCATAATGTTGGTGACAAGTAATGCAGCTGCTCTTTCCCCAATACTCGCGTCCTTTGATTTAACCCTATCCCAAGCGCTGTATTCAAGTTCTTTGTCGGCTAAATGTCTTGCTGCAAGATCAGATGGATGCTTAGAATATTGAATATCGTGTTTTTTGCATTCAATATCTAATTTATTGATTCCAGGATCGTTACGAGCTAAACGTTGTTTCAATTTTGTACCCGGTCCACAGTATTGATATCCTCCGGGTAGATGTAATTCGAAAGGAAGTTTGTTTATTAAATCATTAACAAAACCACAACCTCTTTTAATTTTACGATCACTTTCAATACGTCCGTATCGTTTGATGGTACACATTGAAATGAATAAGCTAATAACATTTATATAGTCTCCAACCACGGCACGATGCGCATTGTAAAACAGAAAGAAAAGTTTGCTGTAGATAATCTAGATGAGAAATTTGGGTGTGGATTGAATGGACAAAGAGTATTCAGACATGGTCCACTACTTCCATCATCAGTTCGAGGACTCATTATAGGACCTTCAAATTGTGGAAAGACGAATGCAATGATATCACTATTAACACATCCACAAGGATTGAGATTTAGAAATGTGTATCTCTATTCGAAATCACTCAATCAACCTAAATATCAGTACTTGCGAAGTGTTTTGGAACCTATAAAAGGATTAGGTTTTTATACATTCAGCAATAATGCAGAAATAGTGGAACCCTCCGACGCTAAGCCTAATTCTGTTTTCATTTTCGATGATGTGATATGTGAAAAGCAAGATATTATTAGATCATATTTCTGTATGGGACGTCATAAGGATGTTGATTGTTTTTATCTAGCACAGACATATTCACGGGTACCCAAACAGTTAGTGCGTGACAATACCAATTTCATTATAATGTTCAAACAAGATGAGACGAATTTACATCACATTTATTCAGATCATGTTTCACCCGATGTAACATTCAAACAATTCCAATTGATGTGTGTTAAATGCTGGGAGGATCAATATGGATTTCTAGTAATTGATAAGGATAGAAAAATAGATGAAGGTAGATATCGCAAAGGATTCGATAGTTTTATGTACCCATGATCTTGTTTTTGAAACTTATTCGATCACTGAATATTGTAGAGGTCACTTCATCAACGAATTGAGCTATAATTTAAAAAGGGCATTATGAATACAAAAAACGATTCTGAACATAAAAACAATGAAATGAATTTGAAACGTCAACTAGTAGAGACAACAGAAGCTGTCAGACAGAAATTCAACTCTATCAAGAATGATAATATTGAAAATCGTTCGACACTTGAAAGATTGTATGAGCCCATAATGAAACCATTGAATGTTTTATCATCAAACGCTACTTCTAAATCAGCAGTGTTATCACCAAATCGTGGATCTGTTCAATCTACTTCAAATTATCCCATGAGTACTCCAATAGGAAGAAAACAATCTTTTGATGGTGTATCATCTGTGAATAGTGACACGAGCACACTTCAAGACGATATGAGAACAACTCTATTCGAAACACCATCATCGTCCCACATCGATTCCTCGGATCCTGACATCTCACCTGTTATGAATGAAAGTGGTGAAGATGTTTTGATGAAACATTTGAATAATGTAAAATCTAGAAATCCAGCATATGATGGAACATTTGGCGTACGTATGAATCCAATTACACAAAAGCTGAAAATGGGAAGTCTAGTGGTACATTTCAAAGATGGAAACATTTCATTTTGGGATGCTAATAAAGTGAAAAAATATGAATGCGCAGGTAGTCCAGAATTATATGATATGATCTTTTTGAAGAATCCACAAGATGTTGATAATGAAGAAACTCGTCAAGTATATTCCAAAATATTGAAAATAACGAATGCTCCATATAAACAATATCATCTGAAGAATGGTTTTAAAAATACAAATTCTAAAAAATTTCGTGAAGTCATCAAACCACTATTAGACTCACGACAATATCCAATTAGGAGTAGAAGTAAAATTGGTGGAGCACTCAAACGAGTGAAAATGGAGAAAACATATAATTCTAAACCTGCGAATTATGTGTACTGGAATTCACCGAAAGAGTTAGTTGCTCGCCTACGACTATTGGTAGCATCAAAGTCAGCTGGACATACCGGACATGATAATGAAATAATTTCAATAATTGAAGAATTACGTGAAGAAGGTATAATATATTAATATATATCCACAAGTAATGATCACTGTCACATCATCATTCAATGCAGTAACATTATCACTTTTTTTCTCTTTAATCATATTGAAATAGAATGACTAATGAAGTAAGTGATATCAAACGACAAGTTGTTAATGAATTACATAGACCTGCAAGACGTAATTTTCGTAGAAGAATAACTACCATCAAAGGTTTTGCAGATCTATGGCAAATAGATCTAGCTGAACTACAACCTTATGCAAAAAGTAATGAAGGATACCGATATATACTTGTAGTAATTGATTGTTACTCAAAATATCTATGGACTGTGCCAGTTAAAGATAAAACAGGTAGTACAATAACTAATGCAATGAAATATGTACTGAAGAAAGCCAAATTTTCCTCTAAACATATACAAAGCGATCAAGGGAAAGAATTTTTTAATAGAAGCTTCTCATCTCTCATGCGAGAATATAATATCAATCATTATTCAACATTCAGCACAAAGAAGGCAGCTATAGCAGAAAGAGTGATTCGTACAATAAAGGCATGGCTCTACAAGGAATTTTCGATGAGAGGTCACCACAAATGGCTTGATATTCTTCCAATTATAACTAGTTGATATAATAATAAAGTTCATCGTACAATAGGTATGGCACCCATCAATGTTGATTCAACAACAAAATTGAAATTCAAGGGTATCAATGGAATTGGAGGAAGACAAAGTAAACCCAAATTCCAATTGAATGATATTGTACGTATAAGTAAATACAAAAATATTTTTGAAAAGTCTTACACTGCGAATTTTACCACGGAGCTATTCAAGATTGTTAAAATTAATAAAACCATCCCAACGACTTATAATCTTGAAGGTATGAATGAACAGCCGATTAGAGGATGTTTTTACGAAGAAGAGTTATTACGAACCGAGAATCCTGACGTATATCTGATTGAGAAGGTGTTGAAGAGAAGAAAAAATAAAGTATATGTAAAGTGGTTAGGTCTTCCTAGCGAACAAAATTCTTGGATTGATGAATCAAATATGGTTTAAATGTATCTAATAGTGACTTTTATGAATGAAGTAATATTAAAGTTCATTATTGTTTTCATTTCAATTATAAGTATGTGAATTGCAAAATATTGCAGCGGTAAACATTGCCCCAGCCATTCGCAATGTTCTGTGTATACCAAACCAAATTAATTGTATACTCCATTCCCGCTTATATTTTTCAACTCACGATATTGAAAACACATTATCATTCCCAAAACTAATCGCCGTCACTTTGAAATGCAGTATCCAACTCTTTTTGCCAATTATCTCTCACTGATAATGCCGTCTCATAAAGCTTAGTCGACTCCTCAAGCTCAGCCTGAGCTTGCATTCTCGAACGTTGATGGAATTGCTTATCTTTACCAATTTTTGAACGGAGTTCATCAGCATCTTTAGACATTCTAGCCAATTCAACCTTCGCTAATGCAATCTTGGCATCTAATGCTTCAAGAGTTTTATTATTAGCATTAATAGCTCGCTCACTCTTTTCAAGTTCAGCAATAGTCATCTGTGCCTTTACAAGACGGCATTTTGCTTTCCTTTTCATTTCCCCAAACCGATGGAGGGGACTGAAAGAAGATAGCGGTTCAGCTTTCAAATCACTCTTCATTTCTTTAGGAGTACCTTTTGGCTTCCTCTTCGATCTGTCACTTTTCGTTGCGGGTTTTTTCTGTCGCACAACACTTTTGGATTCTTTCTTTTCTTTAAAGTCAGTGACAATCGATGAAGATGCCTTAGTAACCTTCCTCTTGATTGTTCTAGATTTCTTATCAACACCAAGAGGAAGGGTAGATGAAGAGTGTTTGAGTGATGATAATTGCGAAACGATCGGATTTTCAATAATAATTTGCTCATTTGGTTCTGGCACATCTGCAAAGTTAACGAAGTCGTTAATATCAAAATCATTTATCGAATCTTGACTCGATAAATGTAATACTGGAATATTTTCAAAATCAGTCTGATCGATATCAACAAGTGGTGAACCATCTTCAGCAATCAATAGCGGCATAGAGCTCATGATTATTAAGGTCTGAGGAATGATATGTGATATTAATAGAATGTGGATAGGAAAGGTGATGATGTTACTGAGACCTCACCATTTATAGAAGAAAATAAACTAGCGCATGCGCTCTTTCATCAACTGGCACATGCGCTCTCTCACTAAACTATTCACGCATGTAACAATCTTTGTCATTTAAGAGGAAAACTTTGTGTTGCATGCATGTATTTTTGAATGTTATATATATTTATTAATGATAGAGGACAATAACGATAATAAAAAATATAAAATGAAAAATGTTAATATGTCTCTGTGGATGTGGAACGTTCTTTGACTCTATTCCTCAATAGTTGTTGCTCGTGCGTCAAACACCAACATTGAAAAAAATGGATTCTCTTATTGGGGTAGAGTTGACCAACCTTCTCACACAGATCCCAAGTACTTCTACATGCATTGCATACATGATTCCAACAATTCATGGAATATGTATCACAACGCAAACAACGTTGCAGTGGAGTTGGAACGGCAGCACAGGTACCACAAATATTTCTACAGATACCTATATTGTTAAATATTATAGGTTCGGAACACTTCAGACACTGTAACTGTTGTTGACGATAATCCGATTTTGTTCGCTTCGGTGGATGAGAAGGAGGCGATAGTTGAATCCGCAACACGCAATCACTACACATACCAGTACATGGATTGATTGAATCCTTAGGTCTACTTATTTGACAAAAGTAGCACACAATAGCCCCTGCAATCATCATTGGGTAGACACACACTTTTGGTTTTTCATTCCACTCTTTTGGAAACGGCATTTTACTAATTCGATTAGAAATATTAAGAGATGACTTACAGAAACTCTGAATGCTCTCTCCTATACCTACGATCTCTATTTATACAAATCAACATCATGTGAAAGTATAGTGGGATAACTTCTCCTACTCTTCCACCCTAAACGAGTCAAGTGGGAGTCGCATCACTACCTATATAAGTCGACTTGCAAACCTAGAGTTCATTCATTCACTCTGCAACTGTGAGAAAACGTTAAGATGAATACTCAAAAAATAGTTGCTGCATTAAACAGAATATCTGCTATTGATACAAATAATTGGATAGAAGAGACAGATGATGAGGATGTCAACATTCCGCTAGAGGAAGTGATACTTGAAGAAGGTGTTGGAGTTGAAGAAGGTGTTGGAGTCGATGAAGTGGAGATCGACCTTGAAGTCAACGAAGTTGAAATTGAGGCTGAGAGCGATGAAGATGAAGACATGGTCGTTGAGCTAGTCGTGGATGGTGAAGGTGAAGATGAAGGGGTTGTAGCAGACTCATCTGAAGGTGATAGCGCTTTGAGAGTCGGTCACCGAATGCTCAACATCACCGATACCTTAGAAGATCCTGCCGATTTATATTGCGTGATGAATGCGCATGTGCAGATCGAAACGATTGATGGCAGCATAAAAAAGCTATGTTGGTGCTGTTTCCGATTTTATTCAATAAGGAACAATAACGGTGGCTGGTATCAACACGTTAATATCCACGATACGGTCTCTATGATGGAGATGGGTCAATATTGGTGTGAGGCATGTGAAAGACCGCTTACGAATTTCACGAGAGTATCAGCTTGCGTAATATGCAATAATGTGAAACCTGTGGCAGAATAACCCTGGAACTATTGGTCAAAAAAAAAACAACAGCCCTTTTCAGGGCTACATTATTCACACAAACAGTAGTTAGTTGTATTAGTATCCATAGATTATATGACAAATGAATACTTTGACTAACAAAAAGTCTAAGTTGGAAATTTGTTAGTCTTTGAATATCTATACATTATATGACAAATAAATTACTACTTTGACTGAAAAGTCGATATTTGGAATTTGATAGTCATATCTATGCATATGATGAGTACTACTTTAAATGAAAGTTGAAGTTGGCATTTTGTCAATCATTGTATGCATATAATGATGAATACTTCTACATACATACATTTTGTTTGAGACTATAATGTTAACAATGGTATGAACCTGTTTCTGTTTGAAAGTATAATGATAGCCCTGAAAAGGGCTGTTTTTTTTATTAATCCATGCAATGGTATGGACTAACGCTCCTCATCATCATCAGAAACAATGATGATTGTATCATCATCTGTATCTGATGATATACTGATGATGTCATCCTCATAATCATCTGAATCAGACGATATACTAATGGCATCATCATTAGCATAATTATCTAGCTCGTTATCCTCTAGATCGTCTAACTCATTGACATCCATCTCTAACTCTGCCTCTACTTCCTCTTGCATACCTTCTTCCATACGTGCCGGGAAATCATCAGGTAGATCATAGATACGTTGCAGCATTTGTGCAAAATTTGTACTGAAATGATCGAACGTTGAATCTATTCCATGTACCTGGATGGGGCCTGTACTCGTCATAGAATACTCTGGTACACTCATCGGTTCGGTGGTGGAATCAGCACTCGACATTGTGGAAGAATGATATAGAACTGGGATTGATGCTTTATTTATATTGGAAAAAAAAAGGAGGGGGTGAAGTGTAAATGTAGAACAATTCAGTGTTCAGTGAACAATTCAGGGGTGAACATCTGATATATGTTCACAATTGAGTTTATCATAAAATTGATTTTTGGTTGGAAGTCTTGGATGATTCAGTTTTTCGATGTCATCAACAAAACTATAGGGAAATACACCTTTCTTTCTCATCAAATTGAAATTTTCAATTTGTGGGAAATGTTTGCGCATCTCGATACACTGATCAGATGTTAAATTTGCACCTAAATTCTCCAAAGAACTAGGCATGAATCTGAAACTATCAATGAATCTCATTTTCAAATAATTCTTCTTCACCCTACCATCTTTATCCGTATAGGAGTGTGTAAAGAGATGTTTTGTGAAAGATATATATTTTTCATTAGTTTGTGGGATGACATCCACTTTATCTTTGTTTTTATACAATTCCTTTATGAATAAATGACAATCATATCCACTGAGATTGTGAAAAATTATAGGAATGAAATTTGGCAATTTAAAATTCAAATTACAAGATGAATGAGCAGCAGGGGACCTTTTTTTTCCTGTGAGGTGACAATGATCCCTCACTTTGACTTCGCCATCATTAAATTGTTTGGAACAAATGCCACAATTTGTGGCAGAAGCAAACTGTTCCTCTTCCTCAGGAGTTTGTACATCCATAGGAATAGGAAACCTGAGATGATTTTCATAAATATTTTTCAAATCATCTTCGATTTTGCTAACGAATTTTTGGGCTGCATCCACACCCCTATACGAAACAAATTTTGATAAATCATCATTGTATGAACATTTAATCAAATAAGCAAATGAATAAGGCTCATGTTTGAATGTCTTGATCGAATACGAGTATTCAGGATTTGGTTTAGTGGTTTGAATCGGCTTCAGTACTGATTCAAAATCTGCATACACTACAAATGGTACCTTCATTTGTTTCTCAAAGTTTTCAAAAGTTAGTATATTTTCAGGTACCGTTTTCCCATATTTATTGACTTTGAAATTGGTTGATGGTGTTGTAGTACTCAAGTGATTACAATCATTTATCTTATGACGTAATAGTAATTGTTCATTAGAAAAATATAATAAACAGCCATCACAAAAATATTTCTTATGTTCATGAGCCGATAATTGGCTTGAAACTAATCTTGAAAAATCTTTGATCCAACAATAATGATTATTACCGAAATCATCTGTGATAAGTAACAAATTGACATGTCTTCTAAGTCTTCTCTGAGAGTAACGTAATGGTCCAATTATTTCATACATTATTTTACCCTTCTCGAATTTACTTTCTAAACCGTACACATTAACTGAAATATCATTCTTGTCTTCAAATTTCACAATATCTTTCAACTTTACCGGAAAATTCATACCTGTTACATCTATGACTGTACTGAAATGTGGATACGATGAAACTTCTGATGTTCTATCGATTGCAGGATGTAGTGCTGAAGTGATAGCCCATGCAAAACAATGCTGATCTTCATTACGGACATTAACCACGGCCTTCCTACGCTCAATACATTCAGGCAGCTTCACATATGAACATCCACTGAGCGGGCTGTATTTATTAATGTTCAACTCCAGAAACATGATTTTTTCACAAGTCCAACCTTAAATACAGAACAATATTACTAATCCATCCAATTAAAACTTGGTAGAAATGTTTACCTGAATCACGTTCCTGGAATTCTGTAGTTTGAGCGATAATCCCATTTCGAAATCCATCAAATAAGGAATTCAAATCAGTAGATTGATCAACTGTTCTATTCTGTGAATTAAATGATTTGGTTTCCTTCAGGTCTTGTGTTTGTAGAATATAACTCCCAAATACTTCCATATTCACTTTGATGATTTTGTGAACCCTGATAGCCGATTCCAATAATTCTATAACTTTCTGCCTGATTTCATTAAAGAATAACATGTAATCGGTGGTAACAATGGAACTCTGCACCCTGTATGTCGCAATCCGACGTTTGAAGGCGCTCTTTATAATTTGAACACCATCACTGAATTGAACACATGTATTATTCTTATGTTGTAGAGTTCTATTGTGAGAATTCACTTGAGTCAATGGAATCATCACATTACAACAATTACATGTGTACATAGGTGCTGCAGCGTCATCTAATCTCACTCGTTTCACTGATGGCCCTCCTTGGCAACTCTGGAGCTGATGACGACGAAGGTTGTCACTACGGGTAAAAGATTTACCACATTCACAAGAATACATTTTCTATGATATGTTCTCACTAACTCACTCGATGGAAACTGACATAACCAACACTCGCCCGCTTCTTAAATACCATAATCCACGTCGCCTGCGCATCACCGTAGAGAGTGAGGGTAGGTAAGGACACATCGATGCATCCGCTAGAGATGCCTGACGTCACAGCCAAGCCCATCTCCCAATTTGATGCGATAACAGTTGCCGGCACGAGCAAGCAGTGATCGTTGCGCTCTCGGAGAGGGCAGACGTTTGCACAGTCCTCGCCCGCCTGCGTGTCACCATCAATAGCGAGGGTAGGGTGATGCGTTACGTCACATCATTCACTGCTTCGAGAGCGATAGCCGAACAAGCAATTGTCGTTGCGCTCTCGGAGAAGACAGACGTTAGCACAGTCCTCGCCCGCCTGCGTGTCACCATTGATGGCGAGTCTGGGGCGTTACGTCACATCCTTCACTACATCGAGGGAGGTGAGAGCAGACCGATGAATACGCATTACTCTGCCACACGTCGTGGAGTGAACATGTCGCTCTCTAGCCGTTGAACGGTTATTGCTGTGACGTCACTCCACTACTAACTTGGTGCCCTCACACCGATGGAGCATTCATTACTTGGAGGATCTTCGAAGTATGCAGACGTATGTTTGTACATAGACAAACAAGCACAAGATGAAACCCTGTACCGTGCATTCTCTAACACACACACACACACACATACACACACAAAATCTCATATGAAAAAAAAATCTGAACGATCCATGCACCAGACACTTAAAGGTCACAACGCCTTGACTTCACTGCACAACAAAAAAAAGCAAATAACACGTCATATTGGTGGGGGGAGGATTAGAACCGGGAAAAAATTTCTGAACGATACATACACCACACCCTTCAAGGTCACATCACAGTGACTTCACCAAACAACAACCAATAAAAAAGCAATTAATACGTCATAGTGGTGGGGGGAGGCTTAGAACCGGCTCAAATCTCCTACTAATCTGTATAATTTAAAATTCCTAAACCAGATTTTTGAAGGACAGGAAGTTTAATAACTTGCTGCATTCTTCCAGGGATTATCAAAGTATGAAAACATTTTTGTGGAGTTTTATTTGATGTGTTTAGTGACTCATCAAAAATAATTGGAATTTGGTTACTAGGAGTAATCAGTAATTTTTTATGAATATCGACTATTGATTGTAATTGTTTTAAAAGATTCATTCCTATAAGTCCATCATATTTTTGATTAAAATCAAAAATATAGAATTTGTGACATTTCTCAATATTGAAAATCTCAATTATTGGAATAACAACCACTTCGTTGTGAAAAGAAATACTATGAGAGGTTTGAATATTGAAGTTGTCATTAGAAATATAATTTTGGAAAAATTTATTTGCCAAATTTGGACTCATGAGACTACGAGAGCTACCTGTATCTATTAAAAATTTTGCTTTCAATTTGGGAACGAATTTATATGGTAAATTGTTCTGTAAATGATTGAGGTCTATATTTGTTATGTTGTGTTGTCCTGGGTCAAGGTATGGGGAAAATTTTCTTCAAAAGTAAAATTCTCGGTTTCGTTAACATTTTCGTAAGGGCACTGGTTAAATACAGTGTCCTGAAAGTTTTCAAAATTGTCGTTATAAGCATTTGGGTCATTTTGTTCATTTATAATACCTGAAAATTCATATTGTTGGTTTTCGAAGGGATTATCAAATTCTAACTGATCGTTTGGGTAGTATCTAGTCTCTATATTATGAAGTTCCTCTGACATGAAATTTCTTGGACCGGAATTTTGAAAATAATTTCTATTAGGATTACGATTTTGTTGTATCGTAGGATCACGAGATGATGTTGACATAGGTTCTGTTTTATTTTGTATAACTTGTCCGGTAGGTTTGAAAACATTACGGGGTGTTCCAAATACTTGTTGGTTAGTAAAATATTTTGGAGGAGGCGTATTTTGTCTCGGTTGTAACTGGATAGGTTGAGATGGAAATTGGTATCTCAAATTTTCAACCGGTGGTTGGTTTTTATTTTGGAAATTTTGGGTATTGAAATTTGGTCTTTGAAAATTTTGAACTGGCATTTGTTGTCGGAAATTTGAAATTGGTTGTTGCGGTTTGAATTGATTAGATGATTGTGGTCTTGGAGGCATCGTTTTATTATGTTGAAGAGGATTTTGAAAGTAATTATTTTGTTTTTGACTATAAATGAAATTTTCTTCTTCTAGAACATAAGAAATGGCTAGTTCCAAAGAGTTTGGATTTCGTAGTCTAACCATGTCTTGTATTCTTCCTGTTAAACCACGGATAAAGGTTTTTAAAAAAAGTTCATTGTAATTTTGCAATTTGAAAGTTCGTTCTTCCACACTCAAGTTCATTGAAACTAATTTTGAAGCAATTGTACTCTTACTTTTCTGAATTCTCTGACCAAAAGAGAAGAAAGTTTCATTTCGAAAAGGTTTCATTATCATCATTTCTTGAACAAGGCAATCTAGATTTCTTTGGTCTCCGAAACTAAGCCTAAGCAGATTCTTTAAATTATCCCAATCTCGAATTTCTGGTCTACTTCCAACTAACATTAATGCATTTCCTGATAATTTCCCAATAATAGCTCTGATTAAAAATTTATTAATTGGATCATCAATATTTTGAATATTTTTGTAGGTAGAAATCAAATATTCACAATGTTCAATAAATACTTCTAAGGTACTTTCATTATCACCATCAAAATTTGGAATCGTATCAATATAAAGTCTCAATAATTGGTAATTAATACCCATTTCCTGAGGATTTACCATATTATTATCTCTATCTAATACTAAGTTATTTAATTGTCCAATTAATTCGTCAATTTTGATTGATTGTAAATGAAAATTTATTTTATTACTATTCTTCCTTTTATTACTTTTACTTATTCCTTTACTTTCGAAAATTGTAATTATCCTCTTCCTCTTCTCATGCTAAATTTATGTTTCAGATTATTATTTTCGCTAATATCTAAAACGCAATTGATTTCCACTCAATTCTGTTCTTATTGTCAAATTTAAATTATATGCACTAATTGATTCAATCAATAGTCAATTTTGCCACAAAATTTGCCAGATTGAATACTACCAGTTCTTCGCCAACCTGTAGTGGACTAAGGTTATTCAACAAATTACCTGAGTCAGTAAGAAATTGTACTGTGAAAATAGAATTCAAAATAGAACTCAAAATATTTTAATTCGGCAAAGTTTTTCATACTGTGACCAAATTAATTTACTTATTTGTTATATACATTGAGTAGTTTGTGAGTTTTCTAGTTGTGTAGTATCTGTAACTATTCCTATATAATGTATGTTGTCAATTATGTGAAATAAATAATTGATTGATTGATACATACATACATTCATCCTCACACACTTTCACATTTATATTAGTATAGATTTTGGCATATGTTGAATTGACAATAATTATTCCAGTGGAAGGCAATCAATTAAACCCCAAATCCCACCTTGTAATTTTACTAAATAACATATTCACTGGGCTGTACTCCTCAAATACCATTTTGAATTAGCGAGCCTAGAATCCTTTCTGAAATTCTACGGTCTCCATTCCATTCGATAATGCTAGATTAAAATGTACGAGTGAAAAATAATTTCATGAATGACAATAGGATTAGGAATAATCCGTCCTCCAAAGAAGTTCATTCTACTTCACATATATGTGAAAGGCTTTTGTAATGAAGCTTAAATGCGATTAAAAATTATGGCAACAGTTCCATCTGCGGTCCAGCACCGCTTTATGACAAGTTTGCGATGATATATGTAATTGTATTGTGAGGTGAACTCAGTTGGAGTTTTTGTTCAGTATATTCATTCGTAGCGTTGAGATATCTATGGCATAAATCAGAAGAGGACTCGAGGAATTTCTTGTACCCGCGAAAGCACTGATTAGTTTTCAGATAAGTTGGAAATCTCATATTTCTTTGATATAGATTTCGAATCAATCATTTTCTATATGTAGCCAGCTGAAACAGAAACAATATTCCACTTTTAGGAAATACTGAATGGAAAATAGCGATTGTGATTGTGAAATAAAAGTATAGTCTTTCGCGAGCCCAAATCCATCAAAAGCAGCAAGTCAGAAAATTTCAGAGTAGGAGATTTGAGCCGGTTCTAAGCCTCCCCGAGAATTATGATGTATTAATTGCTTTTTTTGTTGTTGTTTAGTAACATCAAGGCGATGTGACCTTGAAGAGTCTGGTGCATGGATCCTTCAGAATTTCTTTCAAATGAGATTTTGGGTGTGTGTGTGTGTGTGTGTGTGTGTGACGTAATGACGTAATTACATTTGGTTGATGTGTGTGTGTGTGTGTGAGAATGCACGATACAGGGTTTCATCATGTGCTTGTCTTTGTACAAACATACGTCTGCATACTTCAAAGATCCTTCAAGTAATGAATGTTCTATCGGTGTTTAAAAATCTGTTTAAAATCTGTTTTTCCGTTAACCAGCTGTCGCACCCCTACGAACGACAACCCTCAGAAGTCGAAACTTGTGCAAGCTAAGGTTTAACGTGGTCTTACCTTTTAACGTGTGATTCCTAACACGGGTTTGACGATAGCAAGTGAAGATCGATCGTTCAGACTAGGGCTTGAACCACCGACCAACACGGCAGTCAATTCGAGTGAGTGAACAAATCACCCACGCCGAACCGCTTGGCTACCGACCGACCAACAAGGCCACCAAGTTAGTTGAGGTGTGACGTCACAGCAGCAACCGTTCAACGGTAGGAGAGCGAGATGTTCACTCCACGGCGTGTGGCGTTACATGTTATTTTTTAATGAAATCAGGCAGAAAATTATTGAATTATTGAAATCAGCCATCAGGGTTCACAAAATCATCAAAGTAAATATGGAAGTATTTGGGAGTTATATTTTGTAAACGCAAGACCTGAAAGAAACCAAATCATTCAACTCTCAGAATAGAACAGTTGACCAATCTGCTGAGTTGAATTCCTTATGTGATGGATTTCGAAATGGAATTATCGCTAAAACTACAGAATTCCAGGAACGTGATTCAGGTAAGCATTTTTACCAAGTTTTAATTGGATGTATCAGTAATTTCGATTTGTATTCAAGGTTGGACTTGTGGAAAAATCATGTTTCTGGAGGTGAACATTAATAAATACAGACCGCTCAGTGGATGTTCATATGTGAAGCTACCTGAATGTATCGAGCGTAGGATGGCCGTGGTTTATGTTCGTAATGATGATCAGCATTGTTTTGCATGGGCTATCACTTCAGCACTACACACTGCAATCGATAAAACGTCAGAAGTTTCATCATATCCACATTTCAATACTGTCATATAACATGTATGAATGTAACAGGTATGAATTTTCCGGTAAATTTGAAGGATATTGTGAAATTTTAGGACAAGAATGATATTTCAGTTAATGTGTACGGTTTAGAAAGTAAATTCGGGAAGAGTAAAATAATGTATGAAATAATTGGATCATTACGTTACTCTCAGAGAAAACTTAGGAGACATGTAATTTGTTACTTTTCACAGAAGATTTCGGTAATAGTCATTATTGTTGGATCGAAGATCTTTCAAGATTAGTTTCAAGCCAATTATCGGCTCATGAACATAAAAAATATTTTTGTGATGGATGTTTATTATATTTTTCTAATGAGCAATTACTATTATGTCATAAGATAATCACTTGAGTACTACAACACCATCAACTAATTTCAAAGTCAATAAATATGGAAAAATGGTGCCTGAAAATATACTAACGTTTGAAAATTTTGAGAAACAAATGAAGGTACCATTTGTAATGTATGCCGATTTTGAATCAGTACTCAAGCCGATTCAAACCACTGAGCCAAATCCTGAATACTCGTACTCGATCAAGACATTCAAACAAGAGCCTTATTCATTTGCTTATTTGAATAAATGTTCATACAATGATGATTTGTCAAAATTTGTTTCGTATAGGGGTGTGGATGCAGCCCAGAACTTTGTCAGCAAAATTGAAGATGATTGAAAAATATTTATGAAAATCATCTCAGGTTTCCTATTCCTATTAGGAAGAAGAACAGTTTGCTCCTGCCACAAATTGTGGTATTTGTTCTGAACAATTCAATGATGGCGAAGTTGAAGTGAGGGATCATTGTCATCTCAAAGGAAAAGAAGGTCCCCTGCTGCTCATTCATCATGTATTTTGAATTTTAAATTACCAAATTTCATTCCTATTATTTTTCACAATCTGAGTGGATATGATTGTCACTTATTCATAATAGAATTGTATAAAAACAATGATAAAGTGGATGTCATGCCACAAACTGATGAGAAATATATATATTTTTCACGAAACATCTCTATACACACTCATATACGGATAAAGATGGTAGGGTGAAGAAGAATTATTTGAAAATGAGATTCATTGATAGTTTAAGATCCATGCCTAGTTTTTTGAAGAATTTAGGTGCAAATAATAAACTCAATAAACTCAATTGTGAACATAATATATCAGATAATGATTATGTGAATACTCTGATTTATATTCAAAATCAGATGTGTTACTATTATGTGACATTCTTCAAAACTTTAGAAATATATCTGTTGATAAGTATGCATTGGATCCGGCACAATACTTCACCGCACCCGGATTATCGTGGGATGCCATGTTGAAATATACTAATATTGAATTGGAATTACTATATGACATTGATATGGTTCACTTCTTTCAAAAAGGTATTCGTGGTGGAATCAGTCACTACAGAAAGGAAACAATGAATTTTTACCGATTTATAATCCAAATGAACCATCTTCATTCATTTCATACTTGGATGCAACAAATCTATATGGTCACAGCATGTCACAACCATTACCAACAGGTGAATTTTCATGGTTAACACCTCATGAAATTCTCAATTTTGATATAATGAATGTGGAAGTTGATAGTCATTATGGATATGTATTGGAAGTGGATATACATTATCCCCAAGAATTTCACGATAAACATTCCGATTTTCCATTCTTAGTTGAACGTTTGATACCTCCATATGCAAATTCGAAAGTTCCCAAATTATTTCCAAATTCAAACGATGGAAGAAAGTATATTGTTTACTATAGAAACTTACAGCAAGCTGTAATCATGGTTTGATAGTGATGAACACATATAGAGTATTGAGGTTCAAGCAATCATGTTGGATGAAGCCCTATATGGATTTGGAAACTGAAATGCGTAATCGGTCTAATAACAAATCTGAAAAAGATTCCTACAAACTAATGCATAATGCAGTCTATAGAAAAACAATGGAAAACAAAGACGATAGAATTGATGTTAGACTCATTACACATTGGGAAAATATAAAAAGTACTATAGGTGCTAGTTGTCTCATATCGGGACCAAATTTCAAAAAATGCTCCATTTTTACAGAAAATTTTGTTGCCATTCAATTGGCTGGAGTAACAGTTCATTATGATAAATCACTGTATTTGAGATTTTCCATTCTGAAATTATCCAAAACATTTTTGTATGATTTTTTCTATGGAACTATCAAACAACAGTTTGGAGAAGATGGGTCCTTACTCTACACTGATACCGACTCCCTTATTCTCAAAGTGAATACTGACAATTTGGATTAATAAAAAGAAAACAGCCCTTTTCAGGGCTATAATTGAAGACTGAATCAAAAACAACTCTTTTCAGAGCTATCATTATACTTTCAAAAAGAAACAGGCTCATACCATTGTTAACATTAGGACAGCATTATAGTCTTAAATATTATAACCCTCTTCAGGACTACAATTGAAGACTGCAAAAACAGCTCTTTTCAGAGCTATCACTATACTTTCAAACAGAAACAGGTTCATACCATTGTTAATATTAGGTTAACATTATAGTCTCAAACAAAATGTATGTAAAAGTACCATCAACCCACTTTGTAGTACTCATCATTATATGCATATATATATATATATATATATATATATATATATATATATATATATATATATATATATATATATATATATATATATATATATATATAATATATATATATATATATATATATATATATATATAATATATATATATATATATATATATATATATATATATATATATTATATATATATATATATATATATATATATATATATGTATATATTCAATGATTGACAAACTGCCAACTTCAACTTTCAGTTTAAGTAGTACTCATCATGTACACAGATATTCAATGCCTACCAAATTCCCAACTTCGACTTTTCAGTCAAAGTAGTAATTTGTCACATAATCTGTGAATACTACTACTACTGTTTGTGTGAATAATGTAGCCCTGAAAAAGGCTGTTGTTTTTTTTTGACAAATAGGTCCACGGTTATTCTGTCACAGGTTTGACATTATTACATATTATGCATGCTGAAACTCTTGTGAAATTTGTGAGCGGTCTTTCACATGCCTCACACCAATACTGACTCAGCTGCATCATAGAGACCGTATCATGGATGTTTACATGTTGATGCCAGCCGCCGTTATTGTTCCGAATCGAGTAAAATTGAAAACAACACCAACATAGCTTTTTGATGTTGTCATCAATCGTTCGGATCTGCACATGCGCGTCCATCACGCAATATAAATCCATAGGATCTTCTAATGTGTCGGTGATGTTGAGCAATCGGAGACCGATTCTCAAAGCACCATCACCTTCAGATGAATCAGCTACAACCCCTTCATCATCGTCTTCACCATCGACGACCAGTTCATCGATCATGTCATCATCTTCATCGCTCTCGTTAGCCTCATTTTCATCTTCATCGTTTTCGTTAGCCTCATTTTCAACTTCGTTGACTCCAAGGTCAATCTCCTCTTCATCGACTCCAACACCTTCTTCAACTATCACTTCCTCTAGCGGAATGTTAGCATCCTCATAATCTGACTCGCCTATCCAATTATTTGCATCAATAGCAGATATTCTGTTTGATGCAGCAACTACTTTTTGAGTATTCATCTTGACATTCTGAATTCGTATAAATTTCTTGAGGTTCATTGGCGGTAGATTCGGATACATTTCATTGGACTTTCTACATGTTCTGCTGATAATTTTGTCACACTGTCCAAAAATAATAAACAAATTCATAAGAACTTCGTTTGAATAGTTTTGTTCCATCGTTTTGAAGGTATTTGCAACTTCTGAAGTGACGAAAATGTCGATATTATTAGGAGAATGTCACAACGCTACTGTCAAATAGTAATCATGGCCTGCTTACCAAATACCGAATGGAAATACTATTCTGAAGGGACATTTTCACAAATAAATGTTCATAAGTCCGAAACTTGACTAGTTAGGTATAGGTATGATATAAATAGAAAGAAATCAAATTTCAGCAGCTTTCCGAATTTTCAATAATATACATGGTGTTCCATTTGAAATAATCAAATTTCAGCAACTTTTTCAAGCAAACGAAAAAACTGTATTTTTTTACCACCCTGTATTGAAGTAACGGAGATTAGGCTGACGTGTGGGAAGTGTCCAAGTATCACCTAACTCCAAACCAAATTTCGATATCATAGTACTTCTTAACTAAAAGATATCGGCATTTTTAGAAGTCATGATTTTCGAAGAAAAAAATTGAAATTAATTTTTATTTCGAAAACGGTAACAGATAGGTATAGGGAAATATCAAAAAAAGTTGTCGGGCAATTGTTGGAGATTCCAAAAATAATATTATATACAGAGTGTTCCATTTGAAAAATCAAAGTTTCTACTGCTTTCTAATAGAAGCGGCAACACCGCATTGTCAAAAATATTTTAGTTGGCTAGAGAATGTCCGAATATGCCCTCCATTAAATTTTCAAAGTGATCCGTTGTCTGGTTCACCAGAAACGTCTAATTCACGTCACCATGAATCAGCCCGTATATATATATATATATATATATATATATATATATATATATATATATATATATATATATATATATATAATATATATATATATATATATATATATATATATATATATATATATATATATATTTTGTTGAAAATCCAATCGTTTCGCAATCATCACCACTCAAACACCCTTCATCTACCCTTCCTCTTGGTGTTGATAAGAAATCTATAACAATCAAGAGGAAGGTTACTAATGCATCTCCATCGATTGTCACCGACTTCAAAGAAAAGAAACAATCAAAAAGTGTTGTGCGAGAGGAAAAATCCACAACGAAAAGTGACAGATCGAAGAGGAAGCCAAAAGGTGTACCTAAAGAAATGAAGGGTGATTTGAAAGCTGAATCGCTATCTTCTCTCAGTCCACTACATCGGTTTGGAGAAATGAAAAAGAAAGCAAAATGCCGCCTTGTAAAGCCACAGATGGCTTTTGATAAACTTGAGAAGAGTGAGCGAGCTATTGATGTTAATAAAGAAACTCTTCAAGCATTAGATGCCAAGATTGCATTAGTGAAGGATGAATTGGCTAAAATGTGTAAAGATGCAGATGAACTCTGTTCAAAAATTGTGAATGATAATCAATTCAATCATCGTTCGAGAATGCAAGCTCAGGCAGAGCTTGAGGAGTCGACTCAACTTTATGAGACGGCATTATCAGTGTGAGATAATTGGCGAACAGAGTTGGAGAGTGCATTTCGAAGTGATGGCGATTAGTTTTGGGAATGATAATGTGTTTTCAATATCTAGAATTGAAAAATATAGGCGAGAAAGGAATTTGGTTTGGTATACACAGAACGTTACGAATGGCTGGGGCAACGTTTACCGCTGCAATATTTTTCAATTCACATACATATAATTGAAATGAAAACAATAATGAACATTACTTTATTCATAAATACAATAGTAGATACATTTAAACCATATTTGATTCATCAATTCAAAAATTTTGTTTGCTAGGAAGGCCTAACCACTTCACATATACTTTATTTTTTCTTCTCTTCAACACCTTCAATCAGATATACGTCAGGATTTTCGGTTCGTAATAAGTCTTCTTCGTAAAAACATCCTCTAATACAGCGTTTCCCAGCCTTTTTCAGTCCACGGACCGTTAGGAAATCTAGCACAGTTTTCACGGACCCCCTTAATAAAATAAACAGCAAAAAAACGGATTAGGTATTCATTTTAGTTATTACAAATACAAAAAAACAAATACAGGAGGTAATTATAACTGTTTATTATGAAAAATATGAAAAAAAAAATTAATGTGAAAGTTGGTGTTGCTTTTTTACAACTAAATCAGGAATATTCGGGTTGATGTTGCTACTAAGATGTAATCTCAAATCAGATTCTACTTGTAATCTGTTTTTGTATTTGTTTTTTGTATACACAAGAGTAGAGAATGCCTTTTCACATAGGTATATGGTTGAAAAAAGCAGTGAATGTTTCAGTGCTTCGTCCGATATCTTCTCATAATCTGTCTTTACATTCACCCAAAAACTTGATAGTGAAGATTCGTTAAAATTGCGTTTCAATGCTGAATCACAAGATATTTCTATTAATTGGTTTTCCTGTGCCGCTTTCAAGCCAGTAATATCAGAAACATCTGTGTTGAAAGGGTCAGATATCCAATTTTTATTTTTGTCGGGTACTGGAAAATAATCCCGAAACGAAGACCTCAAAGTGCGGAGATGTGTCACCATTTTATCTTGTACTTGTGCTGGCAATATTGCTTCACCAGAGGACTCCAAAAACGCTGTTGGAAAGTGATTATAGTTTTTTTGAATTGTACGATTTATCCAAAGGTCAAGTTTTTTTAGCATCGTTTCAATTCTATCATCGACTTGGAAGATGTTGGTATCTCTCTCTTGTAGACTTAAGTTCAACTTGTTAAGGGCACTAAACATATCAGCCAAATATGCTGCCATTGTAAGCCATCCAAAGTCATTGAAGTGATCAGCATATTTGCTGACGCTGTGTCCAGAATTCTTCAAAAAGAACATTCTGATCTCATCTCTCAGCTGAAAAACACGCGTCACAACTTTGTCACGAGATAACCAACAGACTTCAGCGTGCAATAATAACTGCTTGTGAATGCTTCCCATTTCTTCACAAATGATACCGAAAATACGAGAATTTAAAGGCCTAGATTTAATAAAATTCACCACCTGCATTATGTCGTCTAACACTGTTTTAAATTGTTCTGGCATGTTTTCAGTTGCTAATGCCTCCTTATGAATGCCACAATGATGCCAGAGAATAGCTGGATTCATCTTCTTAACGCGCGCCTGCAGCCCTATTCGTGTCCCGGTCATAGCCCGAGCACCGTCGGTGCTAACTGCCACACGAAGGTAAAGGTAAACAAAATAAAAAATCCTCACTTATGATGTTGTTGTGTTCGTAACGAACATATGCAAGCAAGATTGTATCATTGCTAATATCTGTGCTCTCATCTAATTGCAAAGCATAAAATCTGGTTGCTTTAACGTAGAAAATCAGCTGTTCTTCAACATTTCCCGACAAATCATCAATTGTTTGATAACGATACAACGTCCAATTCTTTTGAAGCTTCGTCACCTAACATAGCAGAAACCATGATTTTAGCACAAGGTGAAATTAAGTCTTCAGCAATGGTGTGGGGCTTACCACTTTTTGCAACTGGCAAAGATACTTGGTAGGACGCTAATACAGCGCTTTCGTTATTGGTCCCAGTAGCAGTCTTTATCATTGTTTTTTTACTTTGTTCCAATTACGAGGCTTTAACTTTGAAGAAGGCTTTTGATTTGTCACGATATTCCTGGTGTTTTGTTTCTAAGTGACGTCGGAGTTTGGCCGGTTTCATCGACTCATTTGACAAAACTTCGTAGCATATGAAGCACTGAGGTCTGTCTTCCCCGTTCAAATTGGTACTTGTAAAACCGAAAGCTAAGTATTCGTCGCAAAACTTACGACGTTTAACCTTTGAAATCGAAGGTTTTTCATTTGCTTCGTCCGACGCGGAGTCATTTGGTTTTAACCAACGTTTCATTTTCACAGGTCACAATAACTTGAAAAACGTAATTTTACTATTTTAATCTCGGACGAAACACAACACAAATCAAAACAATTGCACTAATCGCGGGCGGCGGGTGTAAGCGTAATCTGCGAGCGGTGCGGTGCGGTGGGGGAAGACTCCCGGCGCGTCGCCAACACGCACTTGATTCACTCACATCATTCATTCGCTCTCGCTGACCGCACGTTCGCCGTGCTAAGTAGCCGTTGCGATTACGAAAAATTAAGCATTCCGCTCATTAAATGCAAAAGGGACGCAATCCCAAATATATTTTTTTCACAGGAGAGCCAAAACCAAATTTGAAAAACCAATTTATGTATTTTTTTTTCTTTTTTTATAGATCAATAATAGTGTTATACATTATTGAATGCATCTTTTTCAATTTTTTCAAATATCGTATGCTTAGATCACATTTTCATAATAAAACTGATTTGCTGATTATTCGTTTTGCGCCCCTTTTGCATTTAATGAGCGATTTATGTATGGTCCAGAAAAGACACCGCGGACCCCCATACATATACTCGCGGACCCCCAGGGGTCCGTGGACCACAGGTTGGGAAACGCTGCTCTAATAGGTTGTTCATACAAATCTTCAAGATTATAGGTCGTTGGGGTGGTTTTATTAATTTTAACAAAATTGAAGAGCTCCGTAGTGAAGTTCGCAGTGTAAGACTTTTCAAAAATATTTTTGTACTTGCTTATACGTACAATATCATTCAATTGGACTTTGGGTTTACTTTGTTTTCCTACAATTTGTTTGTTGAATCAACGTTGATGGGTGCCATACCTATTGTACGATGAACTTTATTGTTATATCTAATAGTTATAGCTGAAAGAATATCAAGCCATTCGTGGTGACTTATCATCGAAAATTCCTTGTAGAGCCATGCCTTTATTGTACGAATCACTCTTTCTGCTATAGTCGCCTTCTTTGTGCTAAATGTTGAATAATGATTGATAGTATATTCTCGCATGAGAGATGAGAAGCTTCTATTGAAAAAATTGTCCCCTTGATCGTTTTGTATATGTTTGGGGAACAATTTCGCTTCCTTTAGTATATATTTCATTGCATTAGTTATTGTACTACCTCTTTTATCTTTAACTGCTACAGTCCACAGATATTCTGAGTAACAATCAATCACTACAAGTATATATCGGTATCCTTCATTACTTCTTGCATGAGGTTGTGGTTCAGCTAGATCTATTTGCCATAGATCTGCAAAACCTTTGATTGTGGTTATTTTTCTGCGAAAATTGCCTCTTGCATGTCTATGTAATTCATTAACAACTTGTCGTTTGACATCACTCATTTCATTAGTCATTTTATTTCAATATGATTGAAGAGAAAAAAAGTGATAATGTTACTGCATTGAATGATGATGTGACAGCGATCATTACTTACGGATATATTAATATATTATACCTGCTTCACGTAATTCTTCAATTCTTGAAATTATTTCATTGTCATGTCTAGTATGCCCAGCTGACTTTGAAGCTACCAATAGTCAAAGGCGAGCAACTAACTTTTTTGGTGAATTCCAGTACACATAATTCGCAGGTTCAGAATTATATGTTTTCCCCATTTTCGCTCGTTTGAGTGCTCCACCAATTTTACTTCTACTTCTTATTGGATATTGTGGTGAGTCTAATAGAGGTTTGATAACTTCACGAAATCTTCTAGAATTTGTGTTTTTAAAACCATTCTTCAGATGATATTGTTTATATGGAGCATTCGTTATTTTCAATGTTTTGGAATATACTTGACAAGTTTCTTCATTATCAACATCTTGCGGATTCTTCAAAAATATCATAATATGATATCATCATACGAGTCTGGACTACCTGCGCATTCATATTTTTTCACTTTATTAGCATTCCAGAATGGAATGTTTCCACCTGTGAAATGTACCACTAGGATACATACCAATAGGATCCATACGTACACCAAATGTTCCATCATATGCTGGATTTCTAGATTACACATTATTCAAATGTTCCGCCAAAACATCTTCACGACTTTCATTCATATTAGTTGAGGAGTCAGAATCCGAGAAATCGATGTGGGACGATGATGGTGTTTCGAATAGAGTTGTTCTCATATCGTCTTCAAGTATGCTCGTGTCACTATTCTCAGATGATACACTACCAAAAGATATTTTTTTCCTATTGAGTATTCATGAGATAATTTTAAGTAGATTGAACATTTCCATGATTTGACGATAACACTGATGATTTCGAAGTAGCGTTTGATGATAAAACAATCAATGGTTTCGTTATGGACTCATATGATTTTTCGAGTGTCGTACGATTTTCAATATTATCATTCATGATAGAGTTGAATTTCTGCCTGACAGCTTCTGTTGTCTCTACTAGTTGACGTTTCAGATTCATTTCATTGTTTTTATTTTCAGAATCATTTTTGTATTCATAATGCCCTTTTTGAATTATAGCTCAATTCGCTGATGAAGTGACCTCTAAAATATTCAGTGATCGAATAAGTTTGAATAACAAGATCATGGATATATAAAACTATCAAATCCTTTGCGATATCTACCTTCATCTATTTTTCTGTCCTTATCAATGACTAGAAATCCATATCGGTCCTCCCATCATTTAACACATATCAATTGGAATTGTTTGAATGTTACATCGGGTGATTCATGATCTGAATAAATGTGGTGTGAATTTGTCCCATCTTGTTTGAACATTATGATGAAATTGGTATTGTCACGCACTAATTGTTTGGGTACCCGTGAATATGTCTGTGCGAGATAAAATCAATCAACATCCTTATGACGTCCCATACAAAAATATGATTTAATAATATCCTGCTTTTCACACATCACATCATCGAAAATGAAAACAGAAGTAGGCTTAGCATCGGAGGGTTCCACTATTTCTGCATTATTGCTGAATGTATAAAAACCTAATTTTTTAATAGGTTCCAAAACATTTCGCAAGTACCGATATTCAGGTTGATTAAGTGATTTCGAATATAGATACACATTTCTAAATCTCAGTCCTCGTGGATGTGTTAATAGCGATATCATTGCATTCGTCTTTAAACAATTTGAAGGTCCTATAATGAGTCCTCGAACTGATGACGGAAGTAGTGGACCTTGTCGGAATACCCTTTGTCCATTCAATCCACACCCATCTAGATTATCTACAGCAAACTTTTTTTTCTGTTTTACAATGCGCATCGTACCGTGGTTGAAGACTATATAAATGTTATTAGCTCATTCATTTCAATGTGTACCATCAAACGATACGAACGTATTGAAAGTAATCGTAAAATTGGAAGAGGTTGTGGTTTTGTCAATGATTTAATAAACAAACTTTTTTTGGAATAACATATACCCGGAGGTTATCAATAGTGTGGACCGGGTACAAAACTGAAACAACGTTTATCTCGCAACGATCCTTGAATCAATGAATCAGATATTGAATGCAAAAATTACGATATTCAATATTCTAGGCATCCATCCGATCTTGCAGCAAGACATTTAGCTGACAAAGAACTTGAATACAGCGCTTGGGATAGGGTTAAATCGAAGGACGCGAGTATTGGGGAAAGAGCAGCTGCATTACTTGTCACCAACATTATGAAAGCGGAAAGACATATGGGCATGGGTTGTAGTACCAATAAGAAAAAATGTAAGAGAAAACAATCGAAGAAAAATAAAATTAGAAAAGTTGCATTTGGTGCTGGGATAGTCCATAAAGTGCGAAATGTATTGAAGAAAGCTGGTGGGAATCAATTTGTGACGAATAATAGCAAAAAAGCGATCACTGTGGCATTGCAGGTAGCACGTAAATATCTCAAAGCTGCCGGTGGAAAGAAGAAAATCCGCACACCACGCATAATTCCTGTTCCCAAGATCGGTGGACTTTTACCATTGATACCAATTTTTGCTGGACTATCCGCACTAGGAAGTTTGGCGAGAGCCGCTGCTGGTATTACCAAGGCCGTGAATTCGGCAAAAGCCAGCAGAGCGGCTTTAATGGAAGCCAATCGTCACAATAAAACCATGGAGGATGTATCATTAGGCAAACGCGGAAGTAGAATATATCTCAAACCATACCGTAAAGGTTTAGAACTATATTTGAAACCATACAAAGCCACAAACAAAACAAAAATCTAATTGAACCCCTACCTCAGAGGCCTCTCACTGATCTCGATCTCAGTTATAATGCACAAAAAATGAAAATTCCACATTTTCGTGGTGTTTTTATGCGTGATAGATTACCATCTTCAGGTCCAAAACAAAACGAGACAGCTATTGTTAATTTAGATGGAATAAGTGGACCAGGAACACATTGGGTGACATATAAAAAATGTGGGAAAGAATTCGCATATTTCGATAGTTTTGGAGATCTACCCCCACCATTGGAATTGACTCGATTCTTTCGAAAATGTTCGAATGTAAAAATCAAATATAACTATGATCGACAACAGAAATTTCATACAGTTCTCTGTGGTCACTTGTGCTTGCAGTTTCTCTCTAAATAATTTTCCAACTAAAATGGATTCAACACCAAAACTGGATCGGGAGGCTATCAAGGGAATGGGGTTTTCACTTAGAATGTTTTCAAAATATGGTACCTTGAAAAAAATGGATAAAGTGATGCTTGCAAGGAAGTGATACTTGCATGTGTTGCACATGAGATTGCATTTGTATGGGAAAAGTTGCCTAAGCATCTGCAAGATGACATCGATATAATGAAACATAGATATTGTTATGAGCACCACCACGATCAAAATTCAGATTCGGATGTTAATGATGGTTCTATACCTCGAAAATATGTGTTGTATTTGTAATATAGAGGATGTGAATATTGGCATCAATAAAAATGATACTTATTTCAGTACAACACCTTCCAAAAAGTGTAAATTGTCTCAAATGTGCTGTTGCTGTGTACAATGATAAATTGAAATGTGTTTCAGAATATTCATCAGTCATGCCACGAAAGTTCGAGCTACAAGCTGTCGGGACAAGTGTCTTGAGTGCGGATTTTTTTCCACCAATTGAATTGGATAGGAACAGTCGTTATGGATTAGGACTTTTGGGATTCTATGGATGCAATACAATCAATAATATAACTGAAGCTAATAATTTAGTTAGTTTCAGAATCAGTCATGACAACTCATCGATACCCCAAAAGTTGACAATTGAAATTCCATGTGGTGTTTACGAAATAGAAGAGATCAATGCTGTCATACAGAAACATATCATGTTCAGATTGTTTCATGATAAAAAACCAAATGATGTCGTTGCAGATGATATTTTCTATCTACACGCCAATAATAATACATTCAAATGTGAAATGCGATCCAAATATGAAATTGATCTGACACATCCAAATTCTATAGCAGAAATGATGGGGTTCGCTCATGGAATATTTCCACCAAATCAGATACATGAATCATCATTACCAATAAACATTAGAACTGTGAGACTTATCCGCTTAGATTGCAATATAACATCTGGTTCATATATAAATGGTGAAGAATCCCACATTCTTTTCTCATTCGATATTGATGTTGAACCTGGCTACAATCTTACTAAAGAACCACACAGTATAATATATATATGCCTGTCAGTCCAGAAGGTCGTCAATTGATTCACAACATTACAGTGCGTATTTTGGATGAAAAAAATAACCTTATCGATTTCGGAAGTGAAGAAGAGATTTTCATAATTTTGGAATTGAAGAAAATCGAATAACTGTTGTTATGGGTTTCATTTATAATAGACAAAATCGCATTGAACAATCCCAAACGAGTTGCACTATCAAAAAGAAAGGTGTGCATAAAAAGAAGCTCATTCCACAAGTGTATGCTAAACAGTTAGCACATAACGCTCTGTCTGTGAGTGATCTTAAATTTTTGAAATCGATTGGATTGAAAGTGAGAAAATAACAATAGTGCTCGAAACAAACAGTGAAAAGTTGAATATATTCAATGAACCAGTGCTCGATCATTCTCTCATAAGTTTACATGAGCACACATATAAGCCCTATGGATCACCGCTATTCAGGAATTCGGATAAAATCAGAATTGCAATCAATAATCAAGATGTTATACTAGATATTGCCGAGAGCTTTTTACATAGAAGGTAAATTCACCCCCAAAGATGTAGCGAAAACATGCTATCTCTCGAATAATGCAATTGCATTTCTCTTTGACGAAATTCGTTATGAAATGGGTGGTGAACAAGTGGCTGTTGTTAGAAAACCTGGGATAACATCTACAATGAAAACCATGATATCATTTGGACAATCTCATGCTAACACATTATTAACATCTGGTTGGGGACTTTCACAATTGAAGCAAGATATCTTGGATACAAACAGTCATGTTTTTAGTGGAAAACTACCACTGAAATATCTGATGGGTTTTGCTGAAGATTACAACAAAAGTATCTTGAATGCCAAACAGGAATTGATTTTGATTATCGCTCGATCATTCAAAAACTCATATATAGGTGCGGTTGATGCTGATTTGGAAATAAATAAAATCGAATGGAAAATATTGTACCAGATGTACCATATTGTACCAGATGATGAACACCAGCTCAAACTTTTGAGTAGAATAAACAAAAGCGGTCTGAATGCCAAAATCAAGTTGGCGTATCATATGTGGGACCTCTATGAACTACCATCACTACGTGGGACTTCTTCAGACATATGGGCCATCAAAACAACTAACGCATTGGAAACTCCTCGTTGTGTCATCATCGCATTCCAAAGTACTACCACATCTGAAGATAGAACACAGGATATTACAAAATTCACAACTGCTGATATCAATAGTATTCGAGTATACTTGAATTCTGATGTTTATCCATATGAGCGTTGGAATTTGAATTTCGATAAAAAACTCGATGCTTCTACTTATTATGCTTTTGGGAGTTTCCAGCGAAGTTATTATGATAAAGATATGAGTGAACCTCTGATGGACATTGAACAATTTAGAGAGAATCCACTATTCGTCATCGATTGTTCCCATCAACCGAATGCAACAAAATCATCAACTATTGATATAAATATTGAGTTTGAGACGAGGAAGACCAAGTTTCCAGACAACACTAAAGTATATGCATTAATTTTGCATGATACAGTTTTAACATACAATGCATTGGATGGTTCAGTTCATAGCAGATATTGACACTTTTTTTCATTCTATAATGTACTGTTTTATGATCTTTTTTTTTTTATAACTGACTCATATCATGTATTGTATTTTATATCATATTTATTGTTTTGTGATCATTTTCTATTGTATTTCATGAGATTTAAATAAATAAAACATGAAAATAATACAAAGTTTTTTATTTGACATTATTTATGATTTACAGGAACATACAGACTATCTAAAATAACTTCTTTCTCATAATCATCATTTTCGCGACCATCTTCAATTTCCTCTCGATTTTCATCATTCAATTCAAAGTGATGAATAATCCATTCTGGCAAGTATGGTTGGAGGCTATACAGGAATCTTCTTAGGTTCAGTTCAATCATAACCTCACAAAGGGTCCACAATTCTAATTCATTATCCAAAAATTTGTTACAAACTTCTGCACCACTCCAATAGTTCTCAGCATCACGAAGGCATAATTCGATTTGTTTTCCATCATAGCATACACTCATATCATAATTGCTTGCATGTTCGGCTCCATCACCCAAAACCTTCAATTTAGACGACAAATGTTGAACCGATGATTTGAGGTCTACAACATCGACCCAATCTTGACTTGCGTACTGCATCTTTAAATGGTGGAACTGAAATCGAATAAAAAAACAATAAGCAACCTCCAATTTTTCAGTGATATAATACTCACATTCCCATTTTACTTGTAGTTACAAAGTGAGTGTATTCATCTAAGTTAGTAATGTTTATATTTCCATATAATCATCATCTAATATATGAATATTAATAAAACAATAAGAAATTCATTATAATTACTATTATTATTCAATCATATTGAATTTGACTAGAGTTAGCGTTTTCACACCAAAAAACTTTGTAAGCTATGACCTAAAGAAATTCACTATAAATTATTACTATTATCATTCAATCATATTGAATTTGACTAGAGATCGCGTTTTCATACCAGCAAAACTTTGTTGGCTCTGTCCTAAATACATCATCGTATATTTACCACCTGATGAATTGATACAGGATATATCGTCATCACTGAATTGCAACGAAATACGTTTTTTAGCCATGTTTCAAATAATTTATCATTGCTCACATCTTGCAAAGTTAATAAAATTGATTTACCAAATCGTGTAGAATAAGTTGACATATTTTTAATTATGTACACTTCATCAATTGGCAATGATGATAAGGCCTTTTGCTCTAGTATTTCAACCTCCTGTACAATCAAATTATTAATTTTATTCAAGTCTACTTTTGAAACGGACATGATGAAAATATATATGAAAATATAAACAATTTCCAACAGACAAATACACTCACCGTCTTCCTTCTATTATGAACTGAATAACACTCTACCAATTGCTAACTGCTGCAGATATATTCGTCTACTGATTTCATAGTGTGCTAGGCATTTCTTTTATATTTAACAGTGCGAGTCACCCTCACCATGAAACCGTGGAAGGTTCACATTGCTAGTTGCTATCCACTAGAGATGCCTGACGTCACAGCCAAGCCCATCTCCCAACTTGATGCGATAATAGTTGCCGGTACGAGCAAGCAGTGGTCGTTGTGCTCTCGGAGAGGGCAGACGTTTGCACAGTCCTCGCCCGCCTGCGTGTCGCCATCAATAACGAGGGTAGGGCGATGCGTCACGTCACATTATTCACTGCTTCGAGAGCGATACGAACAAGCAGTTGAAGGATCTTCGAAGTATGCAGACGTATGTTTGTACATAGACAAGCACATGATGAAACCCTGTACCGTGCATTCTCACACACACACACACACACCAAACAAATATAATTACGTCACTATGTCACACATACACACACCCAAAAATCTCATATGAAAAAAAAAAAATTCTGAACGATCCCTGCATCAGACCCTTCAAGGTCACATCGCCTTGATGTTACTAAACAACAACAAAAAAAGCAATTGATACGTCATATTGGTGGGGGGAGGCCCAGAACCGGCTGTAATCTGCTACTCATAATTCTGATTATCTTGAATTGATTTCAATATATTCAACTTCAGAATTAGAAGAAAACATGTATGATTTTTTAGGATCTTGTTCTCATTCTCAAATGGAATTCAGGAGTGTTGACGAATATTTTATTTTCGAAAATATGTTGGGTATATGTCAGGCATGTTGATCATACAATTGATTTATTGATTATATGAAAAGGGGTATTTTATACGAAATTTCGCGTATAATATATACTTTTCACCGTCATCTTCAGGTTTAGAAAAAGACCATTGTTAGGATCCCCGCTTATTATCTTTGTAATACTTATTCATTACTCAGGGGTTTTATTGCTAAGTGAAGAAGACTCAAAACGTTGCATTCCTAATTAGGGTTTGTATTACTTTATGAGACCAAAACAACGCTTACTGGAATTATATCATAAATGCAGTGCTTTTGTGATCTGGTATTGTCTATCTTCGGAGGTGTTTGCATGTTGCCCATATTGATTATTCCTCTAGAAATGGTTGTTAGACTGTTTTCAGGTGAAATCCAAATTTATAACTTTTCAAACTCATAATAATGTTACATATTATTTGCCAAAGATGACTACCAGATAAGTTGAACGTAATTACAACAATTATATTAGGTGATTTGATGGAATGCTACAGAAATATTGGCATAATTGTTGAATAATAGTTTCTAGATATATGCGATGGAATCAATTGATAACTTGATGAAAACCCATAACTTCTTCAAGTAACAGTTTATTGTGAGATCTTGAATAAACAGTTCAAAAAACATCAACACGTATTTTGCTATACAATAACTTCACATAACTATATATATTGTCTCCCGACGAAATCAATTGTTCTGAGGTGAAGTTATTTCTTCTGTTGATTTTATTTATGGGCTGGAAAAAAATAGATTAAATTCCAAAATAAATTTTTCATGCCTGGCAGGTATTATTGAATAATGAAAAATCTACATTTAAATATCCATAACATATTCATAACTTATCCATAACATTTCACATTCAAACATCATTGAATATCGAAGTGCTACGTTAAAAGTTGTGCTCTGTTTAAAATTGTAATTCATGAAGAAATAACGAACAGACAAACTTAAAATTATATCAGTGTGTAGCTGGGAAAAAATTTGTTTGAAGAAAAATAGATTGGAAGTGAAAACTGTGTGGTAATACTCAGGAAATTAGAGGACCTTTACCATTTGTCATTATTGGAATTGCCTTTAAGGAGACACGATTGAACATATCATCCCTAAAAACCAGCTGATAAGTAATTCATAAAAACACCGAGTAGAATCATAGACCATAGGCGTACTATTATTTTAAATTATTAAAAATTGAAATCTGCCATAAAACTAAAAATGGTTAATTTCGAATGCTGTAAACAAAAATCTTTTTCGGCCAATTATTATATTTGCATTCGATGTTTCAATATTTTTCACAACAGTTGCGCTATGGCAAACAAGCAAAAATTTTCACTTAAAGGAGGTTTCAAGCTGACCTGCTGTGAAACTATTGACTATTTGGACACAGATGAGAGTCTTGATATAAGTAGATTGGAACAGACAATCTCGAAAATCTCAGAAGAGAGCAACATAAGAGGAAAATATATATAAAAACTACGAAACGAAAACAAGGGATTTAATGAAGAAGCAGTACAAAGAGAAGAGGAACTGGTGCATGTAATCAAGCAACAAGAAATCGCAATACAACAAGCTGAACGGAAAATAGGTGAAATGGACAAAATAATTGAAACACTGACGAATAAAGAGAAGACGAAAACAACTTGTACCCAAACTGAAATAGTAAACAAAGAACAAAATATACAGACGGGACCTACCGTTTCAGACTGTAGTATGCAAACATACTCCCCAATGATGAAGGACGAATCGACAAGCATGTCGGGACCACAACAATCATTGGATCATGAAATTGTATAAAGGAAGAACTAAGACTATCTGTTGATTACATAATTGAGAAAATTTCACAGTCTGATACCAAAATAGATGTGTTGAAGGACTCCAATATTGATTAGGTGTAACATTGACAAACAAAGATAACTTGATCAGAGATGTTTCCCATTCATGTTATAATAAATCGAGGATATTAACACCCAAGCAAATTATTAGTAATGAAGAGGATATGATGACACAGAAAACAAACTCGAAGGTAGACATAGAGCGCAGACCAACTCAGTTTTTTCTTGCCGATACACAACACGAAAAAACATCCTCTGAGCAGACACGGGTACAATGTCAAACACCTCAGTCCTATTGTTCAAACAGGAGGCCACAAAAAACGTGCAATCACCAACTAAGAAAACAATATGAAGAAAAAATCTCCACTCAAGAAACTACAAACAATATAATGGTAACTCAAAACTCTACAACTCTTCACAACTATACTCAAAAGAAAACACAAACTCTGCATACAATACCCACGAAATTGGACATCTTAGGAAATACAGCAGAGCTCCTTCAAGAACATACCGGTATCCTGGACCACATTACCCAACTAGAATCTTCCACAACAGCAAGTACAATCACAATGTTTCCATCAACTACTCTCACACATCAGACCCATACTGTGATACGCAAAACTACAACCAACCTTGATTCAATATCCTTTATGTTATTAAATATTCAGTCAGCTAGAAACAAAGTTAACGAATTATCTGTTTTCCTAGAGGATTCAAATCGTCCAGATCCAAATCGTCGTTGACTGAACATTGGCTTGCTCATAATAAACCTTTTTACTTACCTCATTATACAGAAATGTCAAGATACAGCAGAATTAAGAGCATCCATGGAGGAACCATGATTCTTCAAAATAACTCACTAAATGTAAAATTCGTCAACGTGGAGAAATTCAATGATTACTTGGAAGAAAAATCATTTGAATTCTGCTTGTAACATTCACAAATATTGAACATGTATGTATTATGTGTTTATAGAACACCCACATCTGATGTAAATATTTTTATACAAAAGTTATAACAATGTACTTCAATGAACTTCAATGTACTTCCGTTAAATGCAACTATTCTGATAGCAGGAGATTTAAATATTAAATTCGCTGACAAAAAATCTCTAACCACCCAATCTCTAAATAACCTTTTGACCTCATTCAATTTGACTATGCATATAGAGTCCCCTACACGAATCTCTCAGTATTCTGCTACAATTATTTATGTACGAATTTAGACAAACAATATATTTCTTGTGATTTTACTTCAGCTAGTATGTCCGACCACGAAGCTATATTATGCTGCTGTAAAGTGAATTTTATAATAAACCGGAATAAATACAGATTCGACAGATTATATACCTAGTAAAAAAACTATAAAAGATTTTATAACACATGCCTGTTCATATTTGTCAGGTCGTAGCCAGGTGGTGGAAACAAACCACCGCTCAGAAATTGGAAAAATACATAAGGGTGTACCTCAGTGTTCAATACTAGGGCAAACATTGTTCCTCATCTACGTCAACGATTTGACAAGTATAAATATTTCAGGGAAATTCACACTATTTGCCGACGTTACCACCATTTTTGGCAATCGGACAATGCAAACGATTTAACTAAAATCATATCCAACGATATGATGACAGTGAAAAATTGGTGTGATTCAAATCGTCTTTCTCTAAATATTTCGAAAACTAATATAGTAACTTTCAGATGCGAACTTGACAATATACCCATTGGGAGTTACATCTTTGAGAACAAAAGTAGCCTAAAATTTTTAAGAGTACATATCGATAGTAAACTAAAATTTGAAGAACATATTTATGCCTTGTGTAACAAAATGTCCTCTGGATGTTATGCAGTCAGAGTAGTTGCAAATGAAGTTGGTTTAACAGCAGCTAAGACTGTTTATTTTTCTTTGGTGGAATCTCACTTGAGATATGGAATTCCATTTTGGGAAGCTTGTAGTGGTTATCTACTTCAAAATATTTTAGTTTTGCAAAAACGAGCCATGAGTTATATGTACAAATCAAAACGTACAGACTCTTGTAGATTACTCTTCAACACTCATGGAATTTTAACAGTGATTTCTATCTTAATAAAGGAAACAGTTTGTTTAATTAAAAAATATTCGAACACATTTCACTCTTCACCAACCCATTATGTGACAAGGCAATCCAACAACATTGAGTTGCCAATACCTAGTACATCACTCATAAGAGATTCCATTATCTATAATGGTTGCAAAATATTCAACCATTTGCCAAAGAAAATAACAGAAATAAAATCTTTACAGTGCTTCAGGAAAGCTGTGAAAAGTTTTTAAGTGACAGACCATACTATAATGTACAAAAATTTTATAATGATAATTTTTAAAAAAATATTTTTTTATTTATTTGATATTTACCAGAATCCTGTATACATATATATATATATATATATATATATATATATATATATATATATATATATATATATATATATATATATATATATATACAGGGTCCTGCAACAGTGGCGCGGTGTTCCATATCTCTATATAGGAAGCAGATTGGAATCTAATTTTCTATAATATTACCTTATTGCTCGAGCTCGACAAAATAAAAATATTGGCGGTCACACAGGGTGTTCGATTTTTTCTGGGCGGATCCCAACTGTGTCTTTTTAAATGGCAACCTATATTTTTCATCGCTTTTTCGGTTTCTTCATAGAAAATAAAATAAACTTTATGTATATCTGCACTTCGAAAATATTGACGGTTTTCGAGATATCTAGCATGACAGGTTTTTTTTTCCAATATTCGTCACTCAGAATATTTGAAATTATAAAGTGGTGCCAAGTCCAGTTGAAATTTTTTTTGGTCGAATATTCTACATTGGTAACTCTCTCAAACGATATATCTGAAATCGACCTGTGATATACAGGGTATGAAAAACCGCTTGCCAAATATTGTAAATGAAAATTTGCAAAATCTTCCTTAGATTAAATGGAACACCCTGTATATTATTGATCCATAAGAAGCGCCAACGAAACCTCTACAAATTTCATTAAGTATTCCCTATGGCTAAGTTCAATAGTTTTTCTTAAATGAGCATTTCTTTCGAAAAATGGTCATTTTTTCAAAGCGAAATCCATTTCACGACTGATAAAAATATACGAAAGATATCTTGTTTCAATTTTGTACATTAGAAGGTGTCCAAACAAATATTTTTTAACGAAATAAATGTATGTACCTATCACTTTTTGCTAAATGGAAAATTATTTTTTCATTGGATGCAGAATTTCACTCATAAATCGTGCAATATCAAACCAAACAAGTTAAAAGAAAGAAACATTATAAATAACTATTTTTTTCATGTTATTATATTCATTCAGAGCTTGAGTTCTAGATATTAAAATTTGTCAACTGGCAAATTACAAAACTACAAAAGGGAGAGTTTAATTAAGGTTGATAATGAAACTTTTATAAAATATGTTCAACATGTCTTCCATTTTCTTGAATGCAGAGCTGAAGTCTATGTTTGAAAGACTGTTCTACCCTGCGCAAGACAGCTGGTGTAATGCTGCGAAAAGCATTCGTTATTCTAAGTCGCATATTTTCGGGAGAAGTTGGTGGCTCAACGTAAACCATATTTTTTATGTATCCCCATAAGAAAAAATCTAGTTTCGTCAAATCTGGTGATCTAGCGGGCCACCGTACAGGCCCATTCCGTCCTATGCATTTATTGGGAAATACTTCATTTAGATGATCTCTCACTTCTGCCGAATAGTGAGCAGGTGCACCATCATGCTGTAACCACATTCTATGGCGGAGGTCAAGAGGAATGTCATCTAACAAACCTGGTAAATCACTTCGTAAGAAATTGAGATACATTGCACCATTCATATGTCCCTCAAAAAAGTATGGACCAATTACATATTCTCCAATGATGCCTCCCCAGACATTTATCGACCACCTATGTTGATAATCCACCTGTCTCAATAAGTGAGGATTTTCTGTCGCATAATAATGGTAATTATGTCGATTTACAAATCCATTTTTATGGAATGTCGATTCATCCGACCATAAAATATTATTGAAAAAATATTCGTTTCGACGAATTTTGTTCATGGCCCAATTGCAAAATCTCACTCTTTTCTCGAAATCAGCATACAGTAGTTCTTGATGTAACTGAACGTGGTATGGATGCAAGCGATGTTTCTTCAATACTCGTTGCACTGATCTCTCACTTATATCCACTATTTCCCCAATTTGTCGTTGACTCCTACTAGGATCTTCTTCAACAGCAAGAATAACTTGCAAGTCATTATCTTCATTAGTAGCTGGCTTGATGCGCTCATGTTTGGAATAATTAATAGATCCAGTTTCAACGAATCGTCCCAAGACCTTTCGGAAAGATCTTTCATCTGGATGCCTTCTATCTGGATACCGTTGAGAATTAATTCTACTTGCCAATAAACAATTCCTGTCTGATTCACCTAATATGAAAATCATATCAATCAAATCACTTTTTGATAACAACATTCTGATGAAATTATACCGACAGTTCAACTTCACGATTGACTAAAAATTTCAATATTCATTTGCAGCCAAATATTTCGTTCTGTCATTTGCCAGACTACTTGATTTCCAATAAATATTTCATTCGCTGAAAGGTTGTTTTAGACCGAAAGAATATGGCACAAATTCCGAGATTTTTGAAATTATTGTAACTATTCAAGAACGTCCATTTTGTGGTGTAATTCGCAACTTGTTTATCTAGCAACAGGTAATTTTAGGAATGGGCGATATTTTAAGGAAAGGGTATTTTTGTATATTCTTATCAGTCGTCAAATGGATTTCGCTTTGAAAAAAATGACCATTTTTCGAAAGAAATGCTCATTTAAGAAAAACTATTGAACTTAGCCATAGGGAATACTTAATGAAATTTGTAGAAGTTTCGTTGGCGCTTCTTATGGATCAATAATATACAGGGTGTTCCATTTAATATAAGGAAGATTTTGCAAATTTTCATTTACAATATTTGGCAAGCGGTTTTTCATACCCTGTATATCACAGGTTTTTCATACCCTGTATATCACAGGTCGATTTCAGATATATCGTTTGAGAGAGTTACCAATGTAGAATATTCGACCAAAAAAAAATTTCAACTGGACTTGGCACCACTTTATAATTTCAAATATTCTGAGTGACGAATATTGGAAAAAAAAACCTGTCATGCTAGATATCTCGAAAACCGTCAATATTTTCGAAGTGCAGATATACATAAAGTTTATTTTATTTTCTATGAAGAAACCGAAAAAGCGATAAAAAATATAGGTTGCCATTTAAAAAGACACAGTTGGGATCCGCCCAGAAAAAATCGAACACCCTGTGTGACCGCCAATATTTTTATTTTGTCGAGCTCGAGCAATAAGGTAATATTATAGAAAATTAGATTCCTATCTGCTTCCTATATAGAGATATGGAACACCGCGCCACTGTTGCAGGACCCTGTATATATATATATATATATATATATATATATATATATATATATATATATATATATATATATATATATATATATATATATATATATACAATTTGATTTTATGTATGAGTGAAAATGAATGGCACTTTGTTGTTACATATAATTGCATTATAGATTAAGTGAAACTTTGTCCACAAGATCAATCTTATGACAATAAAGTATATTCTCTCTCTCTCTCTCTCTCATAAATACAGTAATACGAAAAAGTAGCAGGTCATGGGTATGGAATATTTGAATTTCCAATTATGAAATAACAACATCCAGAGAACTAATCTGTTTCAAAAATATTCAATTGTTGATTTTAAATTGTTTCGTTTGATATATAAAAAATATCGATATTTCAGCTGGAAATATTTGAAATACAAATGAGTTTCCCAAGTCTATATATGCAACATCGACTTCTGATCGTAATAGAGTTTGCAGTATACAGTGCATTCCATTCAAAACGAGCCACTCTGAATAACTTTTGGTACGATGATTTGCAGGAAAAATTAAAAAACACGTCAACCATAGTATACAGTGGGACACATTTGATGTTACTTCCCCTATCGCACCTCCAGAGCTTGTCACTATTTTTTCAATGGATCAATTGTTTTGCATTAGTAGATGTTCCATGATGAACAGATTCCAACAAATAAAATACATTATGATCTGAAGCTCATAGTTTGGAAGCTAAAAATTATTTGAGTTGAAAACGAGCCACCCTGAATAAATTTCTGTACCTTGATTTCATAGGTGATTTAGTGAAGTATACTTCAAAAAAGTCTTGTTATGCCCAATTAAGTTTGAATTCGATATTCTCTTCATTTTGTATTTGTCTACAATAACGAATACCTACCAGGTGAAGTTACAATTAGTGTTTCTTGAGAAGCAATGGTTCATGCGTTTCGAAAACGAATTGAAATACTGATTTTGTACTACCAGAATGGAAATAGTGCTAGAGTTACTGCCCGTATGTTCAATGATAATCATTCAGGAAGAAATGTACGACACAAATACGTTTCGGAATCATTGAATAACTTTATGGAAACTGGATCGTTTCGATAACATTTAGGAGTTGTCAACGATGAAGCTATTTGTACTGCAGTTTAATGGCACGTTTGAATAATGGAAAATTGGCAATCTCTTACTGAGTTATCCCAAAAATCAGGAATCAGTTATACAAATGTTTTCAGGATTCTTCATGAATACTAATTTCATCCATATAAGATTAGACTAGTTCATGAATTGAACAAAGATGATTTCGATAGACGTATTGAGTGTTGTAAAAGTCTCACTGAACGGATCAACTTGCATCAGAATTTCTTGTATAAAATTTGTTTTTCGGATGATTTTTTTTAGTTTCAATGAAGAGGGGAATCGGCAAAATTGTCGATATTGAAGTGATACGAATCCTCATTTATACCGTCAAGTTTATACCCAACGACCTCAAAAACTGAATGTTTGGGCAGGAAATTTAGGTGACCACATTATAGGACCATCAAATGTGAATATGTCAAAATGTGTTCCCCTGTATACTATGATTAACTTATTTTTTATTATTCCTGAAAATCATCGTACCAAAAGTTACTCAGGGTGGCTCTTTTTAAATGGAATGCACTGTATAATGTTTGACACTGAAAATGAAAAGATTGATATTTTTTGAAAATTATTACATTTTACTCAGTTTAAACGTTCACAAATTCATACCATCTACACCTGACTGGACTTTCTACCTTCAAAATTGAATCTCTTCAGTACAGGATATCTATCCACCGGCGATTAATTTTAACTTCATTGATTACAAACGGGTTTGAATTTGAATAACAATTCTATGCGACGTCAAGCACCATCTGACAGATGTGTGTCTTATCAAGACAATGACACAATTTATGCCTTACTGTAATTGTGTTCCACCCGATAACGTCGTGAATATTTGAATTAGACGAAGTCGATATGTAGTCGAGCCGCGTTGAAATTAATCGAGTCCCAGTCATACTACTGTTTGGATTGAATCTTTCCGGTACTGGCGAGAAGTTATACTTCAAAACTGGTCTCTGGTCTGTAGGTGACCTGCCTGATTGATTTCAGCATGACGTGAAGTTTCTTTACTGAAAGTCTGTCAGCGTGCTTTGAGCTGTGGACGTAATTGTTTTTCGACAGGCATTTACTAGAACTTACTGTTTAGGTTCGTTAGTAGAGATGAATGTTTCAAAAGTTCATTTCGAAATATACATGTTTTCATATATGTTTATATCTCTCTTCGACACAGTTATCAGAATTATCAACGGATTTCAATCCAAGCATTGCTGAATATTATAAAATGCATCATCTTCATCCAAACAAAAGAGGTATTTTTGAATGAAGATTATGAATTCGATAATATTCAACAATGCATGAATTGAAATACTTTACTTTCATTTTCAATCACGGTAGTTCCACTTCACTATTCTGTGGAATCTCAACGACAACACTGTGATGGTCATAATACAAAATTATGCTTTCTGTCAAATTTCAGCTGTCATATATAATGTCTGACAATCTGTTGATTTCTATTCTGAATATTCAATTTCATGTTATCAAGGCAATCACCTTATTTTATTGCACATCACTTCATTATTTTTGGCATACAAATATGAGAATGCTCTATGTTACATTTGTGTAAACTTCATTTCAACCTCACTTTCGAGAGTGAAATTTGATTTTGGCAGTAGATTTTGCTTAAGAAATGATGTCAAATGGCGTCTACAAAATAGGTCACGTGATTTCCTTAACCTGTCAAAATTGACATTTGAAAATAGAAACATCGAAACATTCTTCAAAATATCCAAAAATATCAAAGGATAAAAACATTTTCTTTTGTAATTTTATACACACACACCAAGTTTCAAACCCATAATAAGTATTTTATATTTTCACTATTTTTCCGCACTCCTGCTTTTTCTACTTATCAAAATTTAAGCACACCTGTACTAAATCATTTATTTTAACTAAACTCGTCACCGAATTTTTTTTTTGTAATATAATAATATTTTAAGAGCCTCTTAGATCTTAAAAACAAATTTTGAAAAATAAAAGTTGTCAAACTTGATGCAAAGTTCATCTAGTTTCAACGGGGCTTTCAAAACTGAACAGTACTTGAGTTTTTTAATGAGCAAATGGCCTCACAATATGAATTAGAACAAAACGGAACATAAGGAAACAATATCTTAGAGTGTTTATTGTTTTTTTAACAAAAAATACAGTGGAATTTAATCTTAATTAAAAGGAACTGAAAATAAACATGTACCTATACCTACTAGTAAAAAAACACGAAAAAAAGACTCACGACATTAAATACACTACATTTCTGTATGTCTTCCATCGCGGTCTATGCAGATAATTGTCCTTCTTGATACATCTTTTATTGAGTTGCTGATACTCACAGGGTCTATGTTTAAAATAGAGTTTCTAATAACAGTTTCTAGGTGATTCACGTCACGAAAAGGTCTTTGTTGATAAACGATTTGTTTCAAGTAACCCCACAAGAAAAAATCTAGTGGGGTTAAATCTGGCGACCTAGGCGGCCATATTTGCTCCATATTTCGCTCTAGTTTGAAAAAAAGAGGCTGTCGAAAATTTTCCATACCCAAAGAATCAACATCAATTGCGCCACTTTTTGGGTTTGGTTGGCTACTTCCGGAAATTCATTGAAAATTTTGCTCGATTGTCTGCACCATCTACAAAACTTTTGAAAAAAGACTCTAGCTGGGAATAGAATGAAAACCATAAAAAAATAATAGACTGTTTAAGAGTGAAAATATTTTCCAAACCAATACTGGCAATTTTCAACCCGAAATTGCCTGTACTTGTTTATACTGGTTTTGCTAGAATTGCTAGAATTTCGACTCAAAAACAAGACAATTTAGAAAAACCTATTGCCTACTCCAGTAAACAAACTACTGGAGCTCATAAAAATTATCATTCATTTGAGTAAGTGTTGCTTGCAATTGTAAAAACCCTCGACAGATTCCGTTATTATTTGCTGGGACATATGTTTACCATTTTCACAGACTGCAATGCAGTGAAAAATGCGTGGAATAAGCAGACACTTATTCCCCGCGTAGCTCGTTGGATTCTTTTTTTACAAGATTTCACGTTTCAACTCGAGCATAGGGCCGGTCATCAAATGCAGCACGTTGATGCATTAGGTCAAAATTTTCGTGACTTTGATCCCGAAACAATACAAATATCCATAATAAGTGAAAGCGATTATTTAAGAGAGGCCCAAAGCTTAGATGATCGAATCAATCAAATTAAAGAGATTTTATTAAGCGGCAATAGTATCGAACACAAAGATATTTTCAATGATTACGATCTTCGCGGGAATAAGATTTATCGAATTACGCAACAAGGTAGAAGATTGTTTATTCCAGAATTGTGTAGGTGGCAAATCACTAAAGCAAACCATGATGATATTGGTCATTTTGGTTACGACAAAACAATCGATAGGATTAAACGAGCCTACTGGTTTCCTAAAATGAATCGGTTCGTCAAAAAATATATTAATTCGTGTCTTTATTGCTTATATTACAAAGAACATGGTGGCAAAAAGCCTGGTTATTTCATTCTATTCCCAAGTACGCTAGACCTCACCATATGCTGCATGTGGATCATCTTGGACCATTTGTCGAAACCTTGAATGGTAATAAATACATCCTCGTCATTGTGGACGGGTTTTCAGAATATACCTGTATCAAGCCAGTTCCAAATACATCTTCCAAATGTGCGATTGATGCTCTTCAAGAATTATTCTCACTTCTGGGAAACCCAAAACGTATAATAACAGATCCTGGGTCGGCTTTCATCTCAACTGAATTCAAAGAATGGTCCGTCGTCAATGGAATAAAGTTATTCACAACATCTGTCGGGATGCCCAGAGCAAATAAAACGATTCTGGATGCTCTAGCAACATCTGGCGCACAAAATAGCAAAAATAATTGGGATAACAAAATAATTGAGATTCAACAGGGAATCAATTCTACAAAACACCGTATCACAAAATATACGCCCGCAAAACTGTTATTTGGGTACCAGTTGAGAACAGGTACTGATCTCCATCATTCATCAGAAGAAGATTTAGACATCACGAAAATCAGGAGAAAAGCTGCCAAAAACCTAGAGAAAAATAGAATCGAGCAAGATCTGGCATTCAACAAAAAACGTGGTCCTCCAAAATTTTTCTCAGTTGGGGATCTAGTATACTTCCAAAATTTTGCGGCCCTTTCAAGATAGTATAGGTTCTAGCAAACGATAGGTATCGAGTGATAGAGGATATTCACACTGAACGTTCCAGCCGACCATACGAAGGAGTTGTCTGTTTGGAGGATATAAAGCCTTTCAAAATTCAAAATTTCTAAGGTAAATATTAACAATGATAACAAAACTGATAGCCATCTTAGGCACTAAAGATCGCCATCTTAGGCACTAGAGATCGTCATCTTAGGCACTAAAGATCGTCATCTTAGGCACCAAATACCACCATCTTAGGCACTAGAGAATGCTATCTTAGGCACTAGAGATCGCCATCTTAGGCACTAGGGATCGCCATCTTAGGCACCAAAGACCGCCATCTTAGGCACTAGAGAATGCTATCTTAGGCACTAGAGATCGCCATCTTAGGCACTAGGGATCGCCATCTTAGGCACTAAAGACTGCCATATTAGGCACCACAGATCACCATCTCAGGCACTAGAGATTGCCATCTTTGGCATTAAAGATCGCCATCTTTAGCACTAAACTGATCGCCATCTTAGGCACTAGAGATCGCCATCTTAGGCACTAACTGATCGCCATCATAGGAACTTTAATGAGTGCCATCCGAGGCACCACATTATGGTAGAATAACTTAAAACATAATAAAAATCTCAATTGTTTCTTTTGTTCCAGACTATCCTTTCGAGGACGAAAGATTAACAGGATGGCCGTGCGGGCATCCCGTATTGCCGACATCCAGTATTTCTATTACGACTCATCGGTGAACGCGAAGATGAGTAACGCAAGGCAAAAACCTTATCGTCTGTTCAAGTTGGAATGTGAAATACGATAATGCGTATTATTCATTATTCGAAATATATGGTATTGAGTGGACGTGGAGAGTTTTAATTATAATTACCCCTCAGTCTACAGTATACAGTCACCATCCTTCATTACGCCAGGGATTCTGCTGGTTCCCTTTCTATTACGTATAAAATTCAAAAACTGATTCGGATCGTTACTTATATTATTTTCAGCCTCTGAGATAAATTTACGATAGTCTTTGTGTACACTTGTTTTGACCTCGGATCTGAAATAATTAAATTGAGATAGATAAAAACTTGTTTTATGTTTTTACGAGCGCATTTTATTTGCTTTATCGTATAATTTGTAAACCATGGTGGGTACCTATGTGAATTGAATATTTTATGAGGGACAGATTTTTCAAAAATACTAAACAAGTTCCTTTCTAACAGGTTAACAGCGCTATTGAAATCGGTACACTCCAACACGTTATTCCATGATGTTTGCGAAAGTAATTGATACATGACTGGGTAATTAGCTATCCTAAAATTGTATGTACGTTTACTGGAATTACGACCAAGATTAGTTAGTTTTGGAAACTGATATAGAAAATTTAAGCTGCAATGAAGGGTGGTGACGATCTTCATCAACAAGAGGTGCGAGATCCCGTTCAAATTCACATTTAATATTTGTTAATACCAGATCTAGAGATCCATTGTTACTGTTGTTTATACTGATGATTTGCTTAAGATCCAGTATTTCCATAAAGTTTTGTAAAATTTCACATTTTCGGTCATTTTCATTAATTTCAAACAACGGAACATTGAAATCACCTATTACAATCACATGCGGATTATGTGAAAAATCTAATAGAAGTATATTATCAAGAAAGGTATCAAAATCACATATGTTTATAGATGGGGAAACCCCAACAACAGGTATATAAACGGTGCTAGAATTAAACAGCATTTTACCACCAACTATATTAATGCCAGGTGTTGATGAAACAATTTTGCTCAAATCGACTGGTTCAAATTGAAAAGTGTTTTTGACAGCAAGTAGAACACCTCCTCCTTTGGTTGTGTTAGTAGCGGAAATATTTCGGTCTGATCTGAATACGTTGTAGGTTGATGAAAATAGCTCTGCATTGAATATCCTATCGGAGAGCCATGTTTCACTAAGTGAAATTATATCAAAGTATAGTGTCAATATCAAGTGACCATGCGAACAACAGTAGTGATATTCCCAGCTTAGTAATAAAAAACTTTAGTATTGAAGATGTTTATCATACCCTGAAAAAATTAAAGCCTAAATTCACTGCGGGACTTGATCATATTCCAGCGTTCATCATTAGAGATTGTGCCTCAACTCTGATTGAACCACTAACAACTCTAATTTATATATGCCTGAAAACATCAACTATACCATCAATATGGGAAATGTCGAAAGTCTGCACCAATCTTCAAAAAAGAAGATAAAAGTGAGATAAAAAATTACAGACCAATCTCTATCATATGCAACTTTTGTGAAGTGTTTGAGATGCTTCTTGAGAAGACAATCTATTGTCATGTTAGCAACATTATTATCCCCAATCAACACGGTTTCATGAAAGGACGTTCAACTATCACCAATATTGTAATAATCACTCAATGTATTGCAAAGGGTATTTATTGCCAGTCTCAGGCTAATGTCATCTACACTGATTTTTCTAAAGCGTTGAACAGACTTGACTATAGTATCCTGCTCAACAAGTTTTCGACTTTTGGGTTATCCAATAAATTAATTCCCCTCTTCAAATCATATTTTTACAACGATAAGCAGTACGTCCAACTCAGTGGCCTCAAGTCTATCGAATATATAGCCACGTCTGGTGTACCACAAGGATCAAATCTAGGACCTCTACTGTTCAATAGATTTATTAATGGTATCGGAGCTGAGATTGATGTCAATTTCCTTTTATACGCAGATGACTTGAAACTCTATCATAATATAACATATTCTAATGATTGCGAACGTTTCGCCCTGAATTTAAAAAGCGTTGATACATGGTGTAGGAAGAATACTCTATCTGTCAACATATCCTAACTGCAGTAACGTTAGTTACAAATAAAAGTGGTAAAAAACATAGAAATTTTCATTTCTTTTTTCATTTTCAACAGTACATTACATTTGGATATGTTGACAGATAGATTATTCTTCCTACACCATGTATCAATGCTTTTTAAATTCAGGGCGAAACGTTCGCAATCATTAGAATATGTTATATTATGATAGAGTTTCAAGTCATCTGCGTATAAAAGGAAATTGACATCAATCTCAGCTCCGATATCATTAATAAACCTATTGAACAGTAGAAGTCCTGGATTTGATCCTTTTGGTACACCACATGTGGCTATATATTTGATAGACTTGAGGCCACTGAGTTGGACGTACTGCTTACGGTTGTAAAAATATGATTTTAAGAGGAGAATTAATTCATTGGATAACCCAAAAGTCTAAAATTTGTTGAGCAGGATACTATAGTCAAGTCTGTTCAACGCTTTAGAAAAATCAGTGTAGATGACAATCAGCCTGAGACTGACAATAAATACCCTTTGCAATACATTGAGTGATTATTACAATATTGTTGATAGTTGAACGTCCTTTCATGAAACCGTGTTGATTGGGGCTAATAATGTTGCTAACATGACAATAGATTGTCTTCTCAAGAAGCATCTCAAACACTTCACAAAAGTTGCATATGATAGAGATTGGTCTGTAATTTTTTATCTCACTTTCATCTCCTTTTTTGAAGATTGGTGCAGACTTTCGACATTTCCCATATTGATGGTATAGTTGATGTTTTCAGGCATATATTAATTAGAGTTGTTAGTGGTTCAATCAGAGCTGAGGCACAATCTCTAATGATTAACGCTGGAATATGATCAAGTCCCGCAGTGAATTTAGGCTTTAATTTTTTCAGGGTATGATAAACATCTTCAATACTAAAGTTTTTGATTACTAAGCTGGGAATATCACTACTGTTGTTCGCATGGTCACTTGATATTGACACTATAATTTGATATAATTTCACTTAGTGAAACATGGCTCTCCGATAAGATATTCAATGCAGAGCTATTTTCATCAACCTACAACGTATTCAGATCAGACCAAAATTTTTCCGCTACTAACACAACCAAAGGAGGGGGTGTTCTACTTGCTGTCAAAAACACTTCTCAATTTGGACCAGTCGATTTGAGCAACATTGTTTCATCAACACCTGGCATTGATATAGTTGGTGATAAAATGCTGTTTAATTCTAGCACCGTTTATATACTTGTTGTTGGGTTTCCCCCATCTATAAACATATGTGATTTTGATACCTTTCTTGATAATATACTTTTATTAGATTTTTCACACAACCCGCATGTTTTTGCTAGTTTTTGTGCCAGATGTTGCCAGAGCATCCAGAATCGTTTTATTCGTACGTTCAGCTGGTCCATTTGCTCTGGGCAACCCGACAGCTGTTGTGAATAACCTTATTCCATTGACGACGGACCATTCTTTGAATTCAGTTAAGGTGAAAGCCGACCCAGGATCTGTTATTATACGTTTTGGGTTTCCCAGAAGTGAGAATAATTCTTGAAGAGCATCAATCGCACATTTGGAAGATGTATTTGGAACTGGCTTGATACAGGTATATTTTGAAAACCCGTCCACAATGACGAGGATGTATTTATTACCATTCAAGGTTTCGACAAATGGTCCAAGATGATTCACATGCAGCGTATGGTGTGGTCTAGCGTACTTGGGAATAGAATGCAAATAACCAGGCTTTTTGCCACCATGTTCTTTGTAATATAAGCAATAAAGACAGGAATTAATATATTTTTTTTACGAACCGGTTCATTTTAGGAAACCAGTAGGCTCGTTTAATCCTATCGATTGTTTTGTCGTAACCAAAATGACCAATATCATCATGGTTTGCTTTAGTGATCATCATGATCTCCTACCACATAGTAACGGCTACATCCATCAATGTAAGGTGCTGTCTTACTCACTGAAAACGAACTTGAATTTACGAAACTACGTCATAAACAATCAAGTTCTGGAGTATTCTGAAAGTTCTCTTATCTAGGTGTCATCTCTCTTTCTCAATAAACATATTAACACAACTCTAACATCAGCATATCGCTTGTATGGATTCTTAGTTGGAAATACAAAATACTTCAATAAAGCTTCAACATTGAAATTACTTTATTTCACTTTTGTTCGATCTAGGCTGGAATATGCATCTGTCGTGTGTGGTTCATATAAATCAACTAGAAGCCATACAGAGGAGCTTCCTGAAATATATGTTTTTCAAACTTGAAGACACGTATCCTACTGTAGGAAAACCCTATTATGAATTGCTTTTTACTCACAATGTTTATAGTCTCAAGGTAAGGCGTAAATATTATTCATTTCTTTTTTTATTCAAGGTCATAAACAATATCATCACTTGCTCTCAACTGTTACATATGTTGAATTTTTGGGTTCCTAGATGGTCATCTAGAAATAGTGTCACATTTTGTCTCAACACTCCGCGAACAAATATAATGAAAACATCTCCAATTTATACAATGTGCGATACCTCAAATTCTGTTAGTCATGTCCTAGATATATTCAACTGCCAGATTATACAAATCAAAAGACATTTCTTAGCTGACAGTTCTGTTTTAATTTTTTTTTTCTATATAGATTTACAAATTATATTATGTAAGTACATATTTGTAAATGCCACTGTTACTCCCTATTCTGTAATTGGGTTCATCCTGTAGAATAGTGTATGAAAAGAATAAATAAACAACACAACTGTGCCCTTCTTTGAATATTATTCACAGCACGATTAATTTCCCTCCCCTCAATCTTCCGAACTCTCTAAAAATGATGTGTTGAAGGTCCCCAATATTTTGATATCCCCTCTGACCATAATCTCTATTTTTTAGTGTACCTCATACGAATGTATCCATAACACTTAACTCTGGACACCTTGCTGGCCACCTCACCGGCCCAATATTCCCTATTCATTCATTATCAAACCTTCCAGTCAGCTAATTGAATACTCGTCTGGTAGTGTGCGGTGGGGCACCATTATGTTGAAACGAGATGTTGTTATAGTTAGCCAAAAGTAGATCATCCAAATAGTCTTCGAAAATCGACATTGAAAACTGGTGATAGGTTTCTCCATTCAGAATTCCGTCGAATAAATGAGGACCCAAAATTCTATCTTTGTAAATTCCTGCCCACACGTTATTACCAAATCGCACTTGAGGTCTAATTTCTCGAAACTGCCTTGGGTTGTGTACGCTCCAAATATGTTCATTATTTCGGTTGAATATCCCACAATTCGTGAAAGTGCTTTCATCTGTCCAAATTACATTTTCCAGGAAAATCAGGTATTCTTATTAGTCAATTACAAAATTCTCATCGCCTTTCGGGATCACCTGGATGTAATTTTTGAGATATGTGTATTTTGTAACATTTCAAACAGCTTTTTTTGAGATGTACCCAAGCACTTTTATGACAAATATTAATTTCGGAGGAAATTTGAGGACGTTTGATTTCCCCGGGTTCATGTTCATCTGCAAATCATTAATTTTTATTGAAAAGGACACAATGTTTAACTTACCTCGGTTTTTCAAATAAACCAAACTCGGTGAAATTTTTATCCAATAACTTGAACATAGTTTGATGTGGTTGTAGTTTTTCGTTCAAATACATTTCTGATGTCCTAACACTATTTCTATCGTATTTGTAATAAATTTGTATTATATCTTTTTTTTTTCTTCATTCGTGAAAGCCATTTTTCTTCAACAATTCAATGACTTGTACAATAACAAAATGTCATTGAGTGTAACAAATTGAAAATAAAATTTAGAAACATCAAAGTCAAAGCCTATTACGATGAAAATTAATTCTCTTCGATATCTCCAATTTTTCAAAGAAGAATGATAACTTATGATACATCATTAAAAAGGTAAAATCTACTTCTATTCAAAATAGAAAGAATCCAATATAGCGCCCATGAGAAAAAATAAAGATGATGATGGTGGCCGGAAAACGAAACGTCAGATAGCAAATCTGAAAACACCATTATGTAGCAGGGAAAAAGTGACAATGTGGAAAAGCAATTTATTTTTGAATCCTTCGAAAAATTAAGCCAGAAAAACTAAAAACCATTTTCCGAAATTTCAGAACTTTCTCAACGGCTTATTGTTAGTCAGGTAAATGTGCAACTTTGCCATAATTTAACCATCTTCGTATCTCTCATAGTTTCCGAGATCCCAATGATGAGGATCGAATTTGAAACACCCTGTAGAGTAACGTTTGTTTGAAGGTGATTGACAATGTTTCATGTTGAATTTCACTATTTCGAACTTCCATTGTCTGATATTATATAAAATGATTTGAAATCCCTGAAATAACTAAAAAAGAAGAATTAAAAATCAAAGAAGAAGAATAAAAATGAAGAGCTGAAAAAAACAAATATATTTAAGCAAAAAACCTGAAATGAAATAATAGTGAAATAAAATACAAGTAAAATTGAACAAAAACTAAATAAAATTAAATTAAAAAGTTAAGAGATTGCAAACCAAGTTAATTCACGACATTTAGATTGTTAGTATACACAATCGTCTTCGGGTGATGACTGTACCGATTTCTCCGTGAACTGACTATAGGTCATTTGAGTACTTTCACTTATCTCTGCTTTCCTTTTTCCGCTTCACTGGTTTAGTGGGAGATGACTGTTTGGCGGGAGTTGCCCATTTTTCGCTTGATTATGGGTTTCCAGATGGTGTGTATCTCTACACTAGCTTGGCTAGCGTAGCTGCCAAGCTAACGCTGTGGAGCGGAAAAAGGAAAGCAGAGATAAGTGAAAGTACTCAAATGACCTATAAATAGTCAGCTCACGGAGGAATCGGTCCATTCTAGAGAAACCACCGGCCAATTAGCTTACTGCCATCCGTAAGCAAAGTGGCGGAGCGTGTCATCCCGAAGAGACTGGAAGAACAAACTAGAGAGTTAGGAATCCTCCCCGACGAACAATTCGGCTTTTGATCAGAACACTCAACAGATCTACAAGTCCTGTGGGAAGTGGACTTTGCGACAGAAGGCTTTAACCATGGCAAAGGGTACAATACCGGAGCTATCTTCTTAGACGTCTCCAAGGCGTTTGACAGAGTTTGGCATGACGGGCTACTGGCCAAGATGAGCGATTTTGGATACTCAAAACTAATGGTAAGATTGATTCAGTCTTTTCTAGCTGACAGGCGATGCCGCTGCAAAGTAGGAGACGAATTATCAACAGTTCGACTACTGGAGGCAGGACTCCCGCAAGGTGCAGTCCTTTCGCCACACCTCTACTCCGTATAAACGGCAGACGTGCCCAAGCCAGAGAACAACTTTAACAAGTTGGCGCTCTACGCGGACGACACGGCCCTGCTGGCGAGATCTACGAGTCAAGCACACGTTACGAGATACCTTCAACAACAGGTAAACAGATGAGAGGAGTGGGCTAACCTGTGGAAGATCAGTATCAACCCTGACAAGAGTCAGGCGATATTGTTCACTCGCAGGTTCGTACAACCGGAAGGCAACGTCACCTTCAACGGACAAGAGATTCCGTGGACAAACAAAGCAACATACCTTGGGGTCATCCTAGACAAGAAACCAACATTCCAGGCCCACGTACAGCAGAGAATAGGAATGGCCAGACAGGCCAGACGACGCCTGGCGCCGATCATAGGAAGAAGCAGTAACATGACATTGAAAGTCAAGTTACTAATGATCAGAACGGTTCTAATGCCAATAATACTGTATGCATGCACTGCCTGGGACCGGTGTGCGCAGACATACAGAAAGAATATCCAATCGTTTATGAATGCGAGCGTAAGGGCCGCTGTAAACGCACCTTATTATAAACCCAATAGATTTATATACAGAGACTCGGACCTGGACACGCAATATGTAGACGTGTATATGAGAGAACATGCAGAAAGCACGTTCGAAAGAATTAGATCGCACTCAAATCCAACGTTCCGCGATCTACACGATGCGTTAAATATTGATGACCCCAGATTCCGAGAAAGTGACAAACATCCCAGGCCGACTCAACAGAATAACAGACCGCCCCCGTTAGTCGCCGTCAGGCGACTTAGGTTAGTATAACACTAACCAGATACACTCTCTTCCAGGTAGGTTCAGCGACGAACACTTCGACCGCGATCGCGACTCTAAAAATGTTTCTTGGATGCACTGACAAACGCTCGATGCATAACACAAAGCCGCCGGTTAGTTTTTGGGGGCCCTTATGCCTAAATTCAGTTAGGAATAGTCAGATAAAACAACGATTCGATAAGAAAGTAAAAGCACCTAAAGGCTGACTTTCGACCAAAAGAGGTCAGATGTCAATCTTGCTGAAGTGCCCATCAGCAAGTTGAGGACCGCTCGGAGAGCGGGGGTGGATGGAGTGGGGTAGTAGGTTCTCCTCGCTAAATAGCTGGGGAAGCTTCTACTTCAGGGCACTCAACCCGGGAGGGGGCATGGGGGGGGGGGAATCGGTCCAGTCATGCCCGAAGACGATTGTTGATACTAACAATCGAAACGTCCTGAATTAACTTGGCTTGGAATCTTTTAACGTTTTAATTTAATTTTATTCATTTTTTTGTTCAATTTGTTCAATTTTACTTCATATCACTATTATTATATTTCAGGTTTCTTGCTTAATATAATTGTTTTTTTTTCAGCTATTGTCATCAAAACTGAATGTGTGTACCAAATATTAGATCAAATTACTGCAAATGAACTCACAAACAGGGCATTCTAAATGAAACCGATTAATAAAACATAGCCGCTTCCTGCTGTTTACCGCAGTGACTTCAAGCAATACAGTATAAATCCTTATGCAATTAAGTACCGTGAATACATTGTGCATTTGATACAGATCAATATGGCCCCCACAGCATGTTATTCAAATGAATATTGTCGAAGATATTGAAGAGTCAAAAGGCAGGGACATACCGACTGCGGCGGTAACGGCTGGGGCCGGTGGCGCGTGCCTATAAATGGCGCGTCGAAATTCGCGCTTCACCCTATAGCACTTTATGACTAGCAGCGGTGGCATGCACACCGCATTCACTCCGGCTCCGCACACCCATGCGAATCGCTAGTTGATTATAAAATATAATCAAGTAACTGATGACTTAATAGTATGTCATAGTGTGATTTCGCTATGAAGCTACTCACTTGCACTTTCTAAATTATCACAGTCAGACATATTTCAATTTAATTTATTTTTAAGAACTATGTTTTCAAGTAAAACATAGGTTTTGTATACTATAGGTATCCGAGCTCAGTTAGACGGGAGAGATAGCCTAGCGACAAACCAGTGGGAAGATAATGGCACAATCGCTTGCGCATGGCAACCCATCGCCACGGCATACGTCGCCACGCCTGCAATCGGTTTCACGTGCGGCTGTAGATGTTTCACATCGAAATTTCGAAGTAAAAATTCCTCATTTACTGGACTGATACTCTATGTAATATCTCTATGTATACTCTATGTATCTGTGATAAACCTCCGCGAGTCATCTTCCTTAAATATGCATACCACCTTGGCTATGCCATTTCTACTCCAAGCAATCATTATTAGAACTCATTTTCGAGTAACGCTTAAGGAACAAAACTGTAAAGACAACAAACAATCATGACAAAATAAATATTATTTTTTATTTCTCTAACAACGTAAGTTATACTCAAGTCATATCAAGAATTCAATTATATACATTATCGATTTTCATTTCAATTCGTGTAGTGATAAGCATACTGATGAAAAGTAAAGTATTCTTGGATGACTGGCCTCTGAAACACTCGCTCTATTTCGATCTGCGCCGTCGTACTAAAAAAATCACACGTGTTTCAAGATTCTACTCGTATTATTTTTATACTATTTTTCAAGAAATATTCTAGTCTTTATAGTCGTGCGTATCTCATCAATGTTCATGAAGATGTTTTATATTTCGAAGTATTATAAATCCGCATGTTTATCACGTAAAATTATCTTCCTCCTTTCCGCTACCTTTCAGCAATTTTATTATCATTTCAACACACCGTCTCTCGAGATGCCAGTGTGTAAGAGTTCTCATGGATGAGACTAAAAGCGAAATCTCATAGTGACGCTCCTTGGAGTTTACGTCCCGCGTCGGCTCCCAATCCTCTTAAGATTAAACGAATTGAGAAGTGAGAGGGTCCTGTTACTTCACAATACGATAGCTTGACTGAATAACAAGGCTCGGATTGTGTTAGATCCCTCGCACGTTTATTCTAATCATGTTCTTCAGTTCCGCGAGAGTTGTCACTTTGAGACGGATATCACCTGAGCGAAATTTATGTGTTTTTGCAGTTTATTCCCTATCGCCTTGTTGAGTACACGAAACCCATGAAAATGGGAGACAAAATTGGAATCACTTCACATTATTATACATAGTCCTCTCGCCGTGTCTAGCTGAATGCGATGAACTCAACAGCTATAGATTTTAACAAAATTTCCACAAATGAATGATTTTATCCAGGAGGATACTTTATGCGAATAATTCATCAATATTTTCTGTGAAAAACTGCCTAATTTCTTTGAGATATCACAGAAAAGTCTTCTTTATTTCAAGGATAGTTTTCAATATTCGGAGCATTTGAAAAAAAATGATGAAATGTGTTTGTACTACTGCGGAAGTTAGAATATTGTTTCGATGTTATAGTATTGCAACAAATTAATGAATTAACTGTCTCAAACAAATGTATTTCCAACAATATTTCACTAATCACAAACTAATTCATTCACAACACTTAGCAACTAACGCTTAATTTATTTACACTATTTAAATTTCCTGTTCAACTGCTCGATTCACTTTCTGAACTGTCCTCTTCGGTCGGAAGACGTGCTTACCCACATAGCAATAGATATTCCAGGTATATTTCATGAATATATATTTAAGGATATTGTATTATGCTATGAATATGCCATGAATATATATATATCTTCTGGAGAATATTCCCTGGAAGGGCTCCTGGCGAACCTTTGATATATTTTAAGAATATTCCGTGGGAATATTCTCGGAAGATCTTATAATATTCTTAGAATATGTAAGGTATATTCTATTAAGAATATTCCAGGAATAGAACCCGAGGAATATTCATAAAATATTCAGGATATTCTCAGTTTATTGTAGGAATATACAATAGGGAAACACCATAGAATATTCTTTAAATATATTTTATGAATATTCTAGGAATATTTGGAATATTCCAAGAATGTGACGAGTTAACGCTATTAGGTATGTATATATTGCATTTTGATGCAAGATTCATACAAGTAATAAAACACATAATATTCATAAACAAATATATTTCAAAAACAATATACACTGAAATATTAGACGTTTCAACCAATATTAAAAATAGAAAATTTATTCAAAATATTTATTCACTGAATAAAATATTCCTGAATACTGTCATATTACAAATATTGGAAATGTATTCAAATTAGGATATTCCTACTCTCAAACAAATGTATACTAAAAAATATACTAAAATAACAACTCTGTGAATTCATCAGCACTAATTAAAAAATAATATATATATCATTTCATTGAAGAAGAAAAAATGTATTACATCAAGATATAGGTAAGGTTAGGTTAGGTTTCTCACTTCGAGAAATAAAACCACAAATGAAGTATTTAAAATGAGTGGTATGATGGGTTCTTCAATGAATTTCACTTACTCAAAGTTATCCAAACTTTGCTCACTAGAATAGTTTTCCTTATATTTGTCCAACAATGCATTAGCCAGTGTTTCAATAGTAGGTAATACCTGGAACAAAATGTACATTAACGTTCATTATCACTATTTGAAAGTGGCACAATAAAACTGGAATAAAAATTAAATAGATATTTTTCGCCTAGGTTACTCATGAACATTTACAACATTTTATGACTTGGAGAGCAACTTGCATTGTCTTGTTGAAAAGTACTCATTACGTTTTCAGTTCCTTGGCGCACCTGCCTGTACCAGGTACCACTCTGTTTTCTTTTGGGCAAATTGATACTATCTTGAAAACGAGTGATAAAAATTATGAAAACAAATGATACAAAAGAATGTGTCATTCACTTACTTTTCTCTATTGAAGATACACATCTGAAATCACTCTAGTTCAAACATGTACTTAGTCAAACCAACAAATCCCACACATCAACTCTCCTCGAGCCTAAAATGAGGTATAGTAGGTTAATCACCATGACTTTACTATCGATACTATTGCATTTTACTTACTCTTCTTAAAGACTGAATATATGCAACTCTCCTGTTTGAAGATACAAAATCAAACTTTTCGCTGTACTGCAAATTGGACAGCCCCAAATTATAAATGGTGCACGGAACGTGAGAGAATTATACTTTGATAATAACACCAATACACCATGCTTTACACACGCGAACCTGCCACGTCAACCGCCATGTTAAATCAAATGTCGAATTTAACGCAAAGGTACCAAGTATTAAGGGACAGCCGCTTTCACAGAGCTTATTCGACTGTCGCGCGCTACACTTCAAATGACCAATGAGAAACGTTTACTCCAATTCTTCACTTCTCCATTTCTCTGTTTCCAAGGTTTTTCGCTTTGTAATTAAATAATTTCAAATACAAAAAGACAAATAGGATGAGAATTAACCAATTTATTTATGCAATTGGTTCATTTATTTGCCCATTCAAATTTTTTTGTCGTTCCAACAGTTGCTGTTGGAGCAATTCATCCAGAATCTTCGCGTTGAGTTCAAAAACTGGTAAACACTATCAGGGTTATATACATTAGGTTATGCATTCGATAAAGATCACCAAATATTTTTGTTTTCAATAATATTGAATTATTTGAATACGTTATTATAAGATAATTCAAAATTCCATTGTATAGAATATTCCAAAATATACCGTGGGGATATATTCTAAGAATATACCATATTGTATATTCGATCGACAATATTCTTAGAATATTCAAGGGAGAATAATCCATTTATAGACATTCTATGCACATTCTTTCGGGAATAATTCTGCCATATTCATTCAAGCGTATTCTATGAATATTCTAAAGGCATGTATATATTCCAAGAATATTTGGAATATATACGTTCGTTTTATGATATACAGGGAATATTCCATGAATATCTGGTGCTGTGTGGGTATATCGGTAATGGTGTTTTTTAGAAATCTGTAGTCGGTTCGGTCCTAGAATTTTACCGGCCAATCGAGCACAGAGGCTAATTTAGATATTGCGATATTGATAAGTCCACAAGATTCTGGTCGAGCATCGTGTCCCTCAGCCTGGTACGACTTCTCCAGACATCTTCATAGGACGATTTGTCTCGTGAATGTTTTTTGATCACCAAGTAGAACATGTTTCTCTGACCCTTCTTCAACAATAACACTCCTCCGACTTCTGGAGTCTCTTCTCGTAATGTTTGGAGTTGACCGAATTTCTTGTTGAATACCACAGCGATACCCCTGAACATTTGGAGATCCTCTGCCACGCAGTGAGCTAGTGCGTAATCAACTGGAACATTGCAAAGGTCTCTTGGCATTCCTTGAGTTACCACATGTATGACCTTCTGTCCGTTCGAGTATAAATATATGAACTTCTGGAACGTCATTTCATCCTCTGGTGGTATGAGGGCGCGAACTTAGTCGTGATTTCCAGCATAATGAGCCGATCTATTGAAATGGACGACCCTAGGCTTTCCTCGAGGTGGCTTATGGATTGGGTAGACGAGTAGTATTGAGTAGTTTCGGATATATATTTTTTGTAGATGACTAAAGTCATTGGTTTTTTTTTGCTATTCACCTGTAGTTTCTATTGACTCGCTATTTCTGTTCACCCCGTTTCATTCACCTTATGTTTCTATCAATTCCTGTCATAATGAACATGAAACTTGAATAGGCACAACCTATTCTTTGAATCTCACTTGCAGACTAACGATGCTACGCGACTATGTACCCGACCCAAGATCAAAATTTTATAGGAAAATAACGGAGGTAATTTTACGGACACTAAATGACATAAGACAAGGAATATAATTTAGGAAGGTCAGCACAGTACATCAAATAAACTATTTGGTGCTCTATAGACACGACAAAAAGACTGACAAAAAAACTAGGAGGAAAAACTGCTTCGATGGAGCTAAAAGAAACAGTCATACCCAAACAGCTGATAACGTGGGCTAATTGGGGCTATCCTCTAGATAAATATGACCTGATAGTAATGGTAAAAACATATCTAGATAGTCGTGGGAAAAACATACCTCAATTTAAAAATAATTTGCCAGGAAAAGGTTTTGTACATTGTTTTATAAAACGACATACCACACGAATACGGACACGGCTCCGTCAAAACATCAAGAGGTCTGGAGCAGCGGTTTCATCCGACACTCTGAATTCCTACTTTGACCACCTTAGTAAGGAGCTGGAGGATATACCACCATCCAATATCGTCACTTTTGATGAAACCAATTCACCAGATGATCTTGAGAGAAGAGGAATTATCACACAGAGAGGATGTTATTTTGTCGAACGAGTGTGCAACTCGTCCAAAAGCTGCATTTCACTTATGTTCGCAGCTACTGCTGACGGCAAAGTTTTACCTCTTTATATAGTTACTGTAACTATTGACCCCATTTCACAGTAGCCCTCTGTTTGATCTTGTACATAATAATTCTATATAGAGAATAAATGAATAAAACATATAGGGAATAGTCACTAATATAGAAAAAAAATACATAAAAAATTAGAGGTATTGAGAAACCAGGCAGTTTAGCATAGGAACAATAACAGGTAGTAGTTAGGTAAACCTAATCGATAGTAGATAGGTCCTTCTAACAGGTAGTAGTAAGGCCAGTAGCATATTGAAATACTAGCATGTTGTTGTGTTCATGTTCTGGTGTTGGGAAACTGTTTTCAATAGATTCATTTCATGCCAGAGGTTCCAGTTCGAACTATCAAATCATGAAGTAGCAGCTTTCAATAGTATGATTACCATACTTTCAGATATCTATTTTCAAAGAGAAATGATTTTCATCAAATAAATCGTTGTCAACAACGGTTACCAGATGGGTATTATTGACTCAATTCCTTCTGAAACATTGCAAAAAAAGCTCTGAACAGATTTATACAGTTTGAAAAAATAATAGCGAACAAAATTGTTTGAATCTAATTCACTTTGGTTATCTTACTAATAATATCGCTTGTTTTTTTTCAATGAAGAATTGAATGTAGTCTAATTTGAGTAAATCCATCAAAAACAGTAAAGATGAAATTTCAGTGTCGGATAGATTGGAAGTATATAAGTATCCTTATAGTTTTTGTCCTAAATTTTCATTGCCTAAACCGGAAAAACTTTCTAAAAAATAATAAAAGGTCATAGAAGTAGTTTTTCGAATGTGAACACCAATTCAACATTCACAAACCATCTTTTGACAGAGGGGGCTGAGATCAATCACAATAGTGACGTATTGCGTATTGCGTTTGGAAAAGAAAGGTTCAACAATGCTCAGAAGTTAATAGATTTAAGACTGCGAGAATATTGCTCAATTATCCAATATATTTTCATTGTTTCCCTTTATTGAATTCAGTTTACAATGAGGAAATTAGTTATTGGAATAAATCTTAAAAATAGGTAAATTGACGTCTCAGGTGAATCTTGAACTCATTATTTGACAGTTCAATGACTTGTTCCCAGGTAAAAATTTGCCAGGTAGCAATGGTCATTAGGATTCAAATTACTATGAGAGCTCAACACAGGATTTATTCAGGCAGTATTGTGACGCCTGAAAATGCTTCTGTATAGCAAAATACGTGTTGAATAACGATTTTCTGAAATATTTATCATTCAGCCAGTCAAATGGAAATATATTTCACACCGTGGGAAACACAACATCGATCTCAAAGCATGATTATTTGAACAAAATGAGTGAACTAGGTTTCGAATTTCTGATATACGAGTAAATACGTTCATAAGAATTCACTTTCAATCTCAAGCATGCACAGATCACATATTTGTGAGACTGTCTGGAAAAAATCTTCAAAAATTATACGTCATAAATACGAACATCTCCGATCGCTTTCATGATAATAATTTCACAATTTTCACAAATATTTCCATTTCTAGACGCGTTTCGCTAACACCGTAGCTTTCCCATAATATCCATGGTAGATTTTGAATACACATTTCAGTTCGGACATTGTCTAATATGATATAAATCAAAAATGACCTTCAACGGAATGGTTACTCCAAAGTGATGGTGGAACAGGCTTTAGCTAGAAGACAGCAAGAGCGCCACAATGAAGGGAAGCCGCTACAACCAGTACTTGTACTTCCCTACATCAGAGGATTGTCGGAAAGGATAAGAAGGGTTGGGTCCAAGTATAACATTAGAACATGCTTCAGATCTGGGAACACTATTTGTAGCAGCCTCACGAAAACCAAGTCACCAAAACCGGACTGCGGTTCCAAGAATTGCATTTACCGGATACCCTGCGAGTGCGGAGAATTATCATACAACGGTGAAACTAAGAGGTCATTGAAAGTTCGCATTGCCGAGCACAAGAAACACACACACACACTTCCACTAGGAGGGCCACTGTTTTCCAACAATGCAGTTAGCCAAGCTAGCAAAGAAATACGCAACATATGGAAACCTCTAATCAAGTGAAACACGACCAACTCCCGTCAAACGGTCAGCTTCCGCTAAAATCGATGAAGCGGGAGAGGGAAGAGGGGAAAGGTAAATGCACTCCAATGACCTATAAATAGTCAGATTTCTCAGGAATAAGTCCAGTTATCACTCGAAGACGATTGTGGGTACTAACAATCGAAACGTCGTGTAAAACTTGGTTTGAATTTTTTTTTTAATTTCTTAATATTTTTTTTTTATTTTCAACTCGTGTTTAATTTTTTTGGTTGTTGCTTGTATTAAATTTCATTGATTTTTTTCGCTTGATATAATTGTTGTTTTTCAGCTAATTTTTTGAAATTTTTTCAGATTTTTTCAGGGATTTCAAATCAATTCATATAATATTAAACAATACAAGTCCGAACTAATCAAATGCACCACGAAACATCGTCAGCCACATTCAAGCAAACACATTTCAGTGTGGAAACTCAGAAAAAATGAAATGAGGAATTTGGGCGAAGATAAATTCATAAACATTTTATGAAAAGGAAGTTATCAAGAGGTCTACCGTGAATTGGAACAGCTTTAGGAAATTTCCTGAACATTAAAAAAATTTATCAAACAAATGGTAATCATGAAATTTGTTGAAGTGGAACAGAAGCTTGATGAACAATAGGTAAATCGAATTCAAATTATGACCAAGTTGATAATTGATATAACAATTATAAAAGTAATTCAAGTAAATTGATTGTACAAGTTAGAATTGATTCCTTCAAAAACAAATATGAAAATGCCTTCGGTACTGAGACTATTTTGATAGTAGTGAATACATCAACAAAAAAAAGCGAAATGAACCACAATGTTGGATAATGAGTTAGTGACAGGTAAAAGGTGGTGAACACTATAACAAATATGTGTCTTAGAAAAACTTGGCAATATATTTTCCAACTGACGCAGATAGTTGAAGACTCGACTAATAAGAGACAATTTGTTTCTTGATGTAAATTTCTTGTTCTCAAATAGAAATTATAAATCCCCTCTTAAAGAAAGTTAATTCGAAAGAATTTGAAAATCACTTCTCGATCAATTCCACCCTTTTCCAGTGAAGAAGAGGTTATAGAAAAAATGATCAGAAGTCAAATTATATCTTTCACTGAGAAATATGATATTATTTCCAAAAAGCAATTCGAGTTCAAACAGAAAATGTCATCGTGCCTTCAACAGAATGTGAATGGAGCTATTGACAGCAATAAAACAGTTGTTTTTGATTTTTGTGTTTTCAGACCTTGCCAAAGCTTTGACACCACTCTCCATCACGTTTTGTCCGATATATTGAAATTTTCATGAAATACTATTTCTATGAATTCTATGTAAACATGAATGATATGTTGAAATAAATTGCATGGTTGCAATGATTGGTAGATGTCGACTATTTTGTATTTCATAGGTGGTATGAATGAAGTGTTAGCATTGAAGAAAAAAGGAGAAGAAGAAGAATAATAGGTTAGAGAAAAATAGTTGAATAGTTGTAATGCTGCTAACATGTAAGCAAGAGAATATAATGTAAAAGTAGGAAACGAGGTCTGATTTGTTACGAAGAAATTACCATAATAAATAACAGGTTATGGGCCCAGATGCTCTAAAAAATTAGAAACTAGAATATGGCGGCAAACAATCTATTTCTTTCACTAGTTCGGACTTCCATTGTTTACTATTATATAGTAGACAATGGAAGTCCGAACTAGTGAAATTCATCATGAAACATTGTCAATCACCCTCAAACAATCTGTTTCTGTTTGAATCTATCAAAATGTTTGGAAACAGTTGTGAGTATTTCGGAAAATACACCGTCATCAATTCTCAACATTAACCATGTAAAAAACAAACTGAGAAGTGAAGCTGAGAAAAGAAAAATGTCAGGTGGAAAGGAAAGTGCTGAACCAAGGAGCAATGATAAACGAGCAGCTACCACAAATATAATAGCTTTATGTTCAGCAGTTCAAGACAGCTTCATGATTCAAGAAGTTTTTCATTTGTAAAAAAACACTGAAAACAACAAACATGTTGGGCACATAGATTTGAAATTATATTTTATTTGTGAGAACTCAAATAATGAAATGATGTGTGTAGAATATATTAGCACTAAATTTCAATCAGCTCACTCATTAACGAAAGGTCTTAACCGAATTCAATTCAACGACAACTGTAAGAGAATATGATCAGAATTGAGAAAGGGTTGAATGATATTATATATCTAGAACTAGACAGATTTGGCTCCATGAGATATCTAGTTTTTGTTTGATATGTTGAGACTTTTGAAAATCATTGAGAGATGGGGTTGAGATAAATTGCTTGATTGCAATGATTTTCTCGTATTTTGTTATATAAGTATGATTGGCTGATGTCGACTATTTTGTAATTCCTAGGTGATATGAAAGAAGTGTTGGCAATGAAGAAAAAAGAAGAAGAGTAATTGTTTAGGAAAAAATAATCATTAAGAAAAAAACCTTTTTCCTTCTTTATTCTCCGTTGTAATGGTTGTGTTATCATATGCTATCATGTAATGTAAGCAAGTGAATATAATCTGAAAGTGAGAAATTACTTCTAATTCATTGAAAAGAAACTACCATAATGAATAATACTATTCTAAGTGTACCGTGAAAAGTTCGAATGAGAGTTCCCCAAGTAACCGTACTTAGTCAGTATATGGCAGATACTTGGATGGAAGTTGAGGAGTCAGCTGGAACAGATTTTCGATCAGTAGGTATACAACAGTGATTTGATAAAATATGTTTGATAATGAATTTTGGGAAAATGAAATACACACCTTTCAGTTGTAACAAAAGTTCTGTTTCCCATTTTCATCAGCTAACAACTGGGAATTCATGAGATGAAAGATAGCTAAGAGGCAAATCGCATTCGCTATTCAGAAATAGAAACAGATGAACATTCTATCTTTCTATAATTTATATGGCCGCCACTTCTCAATCGAGCGCATTTGACAAGTGTCCTCCTGTCTATATTAAACACAAGCCTCGTCCGGGGACGCAACGGTCTTACTTGAGGTAATGATGCCAACCTAAGTTTTCCAATTCGCTTTTAATTTTCACAAAAACACTTTATTTTCTACTAGTCACCTCATTCTCGGATGACCTTCGAATTAAAATAACAAATATACATATCCACACATTTTAAGAAACTGACGACCTCGTCAAATCCGTCGACATCCAGCCTGGTTAATGGCGCAGGGGGTCGCTAGTCATCTCTTCATCACTTTATCATTCATTCAAGAGTAACTTAATTTTAGACCACACTTTATTTCCAACTTACACATTTTGGACTCCCCTCCGACCACGACATACACGTGCCATCTTTGAGGGCGGACGTTATCGGCACAACCGTTCCTTGTCGCAGTCGGAAAGAAAGTTCTTTTTGTCGAACTCATTTCCAGTTTCATATGTACTTTCCCTTCTTGAATTTTTTTGTCACGATCGCCATCTTCTCATGTAAATGAGTTTAATAACGCATACCTACGCAGACTACGCACGAACCAGGTTCACTGTTTTCAGTGGGGTCATTCATTTCTTAAAAGTAATAAAATTTGTGGTTTTCAATATTCAAAGTGATGACATTGATAATTCTAAAGCTATTCACGCAAATACTGTACTAATCCTCGTCAAATTAAATTAGTTACTCCAAGCATTGCATGCTCATCATAATGATCCTTCACCCCATACAATACGACACGCATGATGGAGAAATCAATTGCGTTGGTTTTGTTTCACCTATCGAATTACTTTGAAAATGTAGGTCGGATTTTGATTTCGTGTTGTCTCGAAGTAGATTGGTTCTTTCCTATATTTGAACTGATATTTTTGAACATACTTCTGTTTAAAGATCATTATTTCTCTCAGTTACAAGCTGACACTGATAACAAAATCTAGGCATAAATAATCTGCTACCCGTGGTTCGCTAATTTGATATAAATCTGATAGAGATTGGAAAATAACAGAATCAAATCGGTTCACTGGGCGAACCTTCGATAATGAGGGTCGATAATGAAGGTAATTGGATGAGTGTCATTATTAAGTTCTTATTATTGATTATTATGTTATTCAGTTTTTGAATTTCACTTCATATTCATATATCAACCAATACAGATCACGTAGTCCTTTGCCATAGTTCATAAATGACAAAACGCCCCATTTCTAACAGCTTTTTGTTCGCACATAATTACGAGTAGAAATCAGGTAACGAACAGGTATAAATCAAATTTCATATGAGTAATGATAACAAAATGATAGAAATGCATTTAATGATCCTCATTATATGAAGTAATGATTCATCTAAACTAGATGCATATGAAACCATTAACATCACATGGTTATGCAATGAAATGGAAAAAACTTTAAAAACCAGAAAAAATCAACTGTTAGTTCATTAAAAACAATTGATTGAATTTTCCGGAATGTTCTGTGAGTCTTCGTCTTCTTAACTCTGCAATGTGACGAATATGAAAATATGTTCACTTTTGAAAAACATTTTATTTGGGAAACTCAATTACGGATATTATTCAAATGAATTCAAATTCAGACAGAAATTATGGAAAATGGCTAGACTTTCTCTCAAAGCAGGTTCATATGATATTTGCATTTTGAATACTTATTTCGAATGAAGTTTTTTTTTTCAGTTCCAAATAATATGTAGTGCATGACTGTACTAATGTCTCAAATCAATTGTTGAATGAAAAGTCACTCAAGATCAAATTTTCACATAACACACAGCATGACAAAACTCATGAAATATCGATGAAGTAACTATGCTTCGTGTAGGTCTAAAGTAAGAGATTTGTCCCACGTTAACTGCCATATAAACGACTTACTGATTCATTTACTTTGACGAAATAAATGATTATTTTTATATAAAAACCGATTTGATGGAATCTATACAAGAATGTATCACCTTTATATACAGGCTGACATTATACACAGCACTTTTTGGTAGTGTGTGAGGAAAAAAAATATATAGGTATTTTCGAAAAAGTGTATTCTTCATCGAAACCACATATAATGTGTGTGTCATTGTCAGCGGTAAACTATAATTGATGTCGTTGATGCATTTACATATACAAATTACTGTTACAGGTATACTTGAACCTAGTGTAGAATCTTATATACAAAACAAATCCACCAAATCGTGTTATTCACACCATTAATAATTCAAGAACAGCTGAGCCTTTTATTTGTTGATTTTGTTACTACCAGGAATAGCAGAATAACTATTGAAACATTGGAAAAATTAGGGAACAAAATTAAAGTTCGAACAAAGTTTATTGGGTTATAACAGTTTTCATGGTGTGAGTGAAGACGAGAAGTAGAGGTTGTGATATTTGTGAATGTTTGCACATAAATGATTGGTTATGTCATATTCGATCACAGTTATGTCGCCAGCGGAAAATTTTTCACAACAAAGCTCTAATGGAATCAGACTACGAAAGATTCGGAATCAATCCACTGCAGGTGGGGAAGAAATCACTCGAAAGAAGCGCTTTATTTGGTGTTATCAAATCTACTATTTTTGTAGTAGATCTTTCGTTCTGGTTCTCGAGATACTTATCTACTGTTTGCGAGACGGAATCTGCTAATAACTCAGTTTGCTGCCTACAATAATCAATCATTGACTGTTGAGGAAAATCACCATATTTGTTATATCTGTTTGAAATCTGTTTGTCCGTTAACCATCTGTCGCACCCCTACGAACGACAACCCTCAGAAGTCGAAACATGTGCGAGCTAAGGACTAACGAGGTCTTACCTTTTAACGTGTGATTCCTAACACGGGTTGGACGAGAGCAAGTGAAAATCGATCGTTTAGCCTGCGGCATGAACCACCGACCAACATCCCGGTCGATTTGAGTGAGTGAACAAAGCACCCACGTCGAACCGACCGGCAACCGACTGGTATAGATCTACTGTTTTTCTAACACGAAATCTATCACCAGGCATGAAAATGATCTAGCAACACTGGCTGCGTTGGTTTGGTTATATTTCCTGCCTTACAAATGTAATATGAAAATGTGATGTGAATGATACCTAAAACACAACATATATCTGTTTTAAGGGGATTAGAAGTTCGACTAGTCAGCTAGTTGGTAATTACTGTGAGAGAATCTAACGTAACCCTTGACAACTAAAAAATTATTTTCCAGTCTCACGTAAAACTATAACATTTACTAATGTTTACTATTAGCATTGATACAATGGGATGATTTCAGTTTCCATTTTTTGTCAGCATAAAATAAAAATTCTCAACAAATTGTATGTTTTTTGACCTACATCAACATTAAAACAAATTATTGATTTGAAATTCCGAGAATTTTTATGTAACTGAGCTTGAGAATCGATACCAAACGAACGGATAACGATGTTAAAGAATGGCCCAACTATTTCAATATTAGTGCCGCTATGGCTCATCTCATAATTCAATTCATCGATCCTTTCCTTAATGAGCATAGCAAGTAATGAAGAGTTGACTGATCTGAAACTGAATTAGTTTGTTGGGTTTATTGAAAATAAAATATTGTTATTGACACATTGTTCACAATCTGTAATAATAATAATCGGTGTGAACTCAATCCCATAATTGTTTTTATATTCAAGATCATTCAGACCTCAATTATTGATCATATGTTATTTTTTTCACGGAAAAAACACGTGCACTACAGGAAAATCCTTGAGGCGCTCTAAGAGCGGTGCTTGTGCGAAAGAAGTGATCCACATTAAATTTAAATCGCTGGAGATCAAATCCATTTGGAGAAACGTTCTCAGGAAGTTGATTCCACATAAACGCAGTTCTCCAAATGAACGAGTTCTCAAACAGTGAAGTTCGAGGTGTCCTGAGCTGAACCTCAAAACGATGAGCAGCCACAGTCCGTTACGTATTTTTGATATGTATCGTTCTTGGTGAAATCAAATGTGAAAAGTCACTTGAACACTTCCCATGATTAATTTGGGTTATAGTGGAATAGGCTGTTTCTGGAGAAAGTGCAGACAGAATAAATTTTTGGTCTTCAGTTTATATTCAAATTTGATTTGCTTTTGCTACACCCATGAGGTTAGCACAGTTTGAGGAACTTTTTAGGCCTCTTTCTTCGGAGCAGTCCAGTCAAAATGCCATTTACCCTCTCGGCTCCGTTCTTTCTTGAAATTCTTACAATCGCTGTTCATCTTCTCATTCATACACCGATATCTAACGATTAATATTATTCAAGAAAAACATCAGTGGAATCTATTTCAGACTCCTGCATACTTTCCGATGGACCTTGAGTTCTCATTTTCAGTTGAGCTTGGTAGACTTCTTGTAGGTGCTCACTACCATATCTGATTCCCAAAGCTGATATGATTGCTTCATAATTCTGCTCATTCACTGAGATATTTTGCAAGACCTCAGAGGCCTTTCATCGTAGTGCCAGTTTGAGAGCTGTTGTTTTCTCATCATTTTACCATCCACTTTCTTCCGTAGTGGTCTCAAATTGTCTGCGATAAGTTGACCATGAAGATTTGCCATCGAAAGTCAGAGTTTCAATGAAACTACTGCTAGAAAGGGAAGATGTTTCCAATTTGCATTTTTTCATTCTATTCCTTTATGGGTCCGGTGATTTTTTCCTAAGTTCCCTGAAAACCTCTTCAAACTTCTTGTCAACTCCTTCAACTTTTTTTGAGCTCCTCATCAAATTTTCTATCGAATCCTTCATGCTCCTCTTCAAATTTTTTTCAACGTCCTCAAGCTTCTCATCGACTGCTTTTTTCGAACCCAAGCTTTTCTATTCCGTCGTTATGGACACTCTTTGTTTTCACCGGAAAACAGAAAAAATTCAGTCAAGCATTCTACTTCCTACACCAAATATTACGTTTTTTCCCGTGGGTTTACCAATAATTGACTACACTGAATAATAACCAAAGTAAACCTTATTTCACTATTCCACACTTCAACTGAAACTTCAAGTATTATTCAAACGTCTATCACCTTATAAGATCGCTTGACTGTCTCGATAGGAGAGTGGATGGCGTTTATATTTGGCAATTGAAGGAGATAGAAAATGCCTCGGAAATTTATCGGAGCCGGCAGCATTATTCTCGCCACGTCTAGAATGCCGGCGAACATCAAAGAACCGCGAAACTTCGATTGGACTGAGTGCGCTCTTAGCCATAGCACAATTGGTTTATGGCTACCATTGGCGGCTAGCGTTATTTTATGAGGCATGATTTACAACAATATATATTTGAACAATGATTCATTCAACTCTTATCTTTTAGATGAGGACTAGTCAAACGAAAAAAACGGAAATTGGACTGGTTTGAAACTCTGGCAATTGAGAAAACCCACAAGAAACCCAGAGTCTGGTCGATATACGTGGACGACACCTTCATAATATGGAACCATGGGAATGCAGAACTAGACACATTCCTGAAGCACATCAACAATTTCACAATGAAGAAGGAAGTCCACAACGAATTGCCATTCTTAGACGTATTAGTGAAGAGAATCGACACTAAATGGGAAACATCTGTATATCGAAAACCCACTTACACTGAACAATATCTGAACCAGGAATCCAACCACCATCAATCGACTGAGAGAGAAATCATCAAGTCTCTACTAGACCGTGCTTTCGGGCTCTGTGAACAAAGGAAGGTTTCGAAAAGGAACTAGGCATTATTGAAAATGACCTTCAACAGGATAGTTGTTTCAAAGTGATGGTGGAACAGGCTTTAGCTAGAAGACAGCAAGAGCTCCACAACGAAGAAAAGCCGCCAAAAACAGTACTTATAATTGCCTACATCAGAGGATTGTCGAAAAGGATAAGAAGGATTAGGTCCAAGTACTAACAGGTCATTGAAAGTTCACATTGCCGAGCACAAGAAACACACACAGCAAGGAGAAACCAGCAAATCCGGAATAGCAGAGCATGTTTTGACTCATCAACACAACATCAAGGGGACTCAAGCTGAATTCATCCACAAGGAGGAACACTGGCTTAGAAAAAAATTCGAAAAAGACGCATATATGTTGTCCAACAATGCATTTGGTTAAGATAGCGTAGAGATACGTAACATATGGAAACCTCTAATCAAGCGAAAAACGACCAACTCCCGCCAAACGGTCATCTCCAGCTAAAACCAATGAAGCGGAGAGAGTGAAGAGAAGATAGGTGAAGGCAGTCGAATGACCTATAAATATTCAGATATCTTAGGAATAAATCCAGTTATCACCCGAAGACGATTGTGGATACTAACAATCGAAACGTCATGAAGTAACTTGATTTGGAATCTTTCAATTTTTGATTTTCATTCCTTGTTGATAATTTTTTTAATTTTCATCTCGTGTCAATAGTTCAATTTTTTTGGTTGTTGCTTGTATTTTATTTCATTATAAATTCAGTTTTTTTTGCTTGATGTAATTGTTATTTTTCAGCTAACCTTTTCGATTTTTACAGATTCTTTCAGGGATTTTCAATCAATTTATATCATATTAGACAATGGAAGTCCGAATTAATGAAATGCAAGATGCATTAAATATGATATGCGTGTGTATCAAAAAGATGGAAAAGATTCATCATTCGACCTATGAATAGTTCTGAAGTGTAAGGAATAATAATCAAGATAACAATCCCTCGAAGGTAATTGTGGGTATTGACAATTGAAACATCGTGTAACTTCCGTTCCATAATTATATGTACAGTGATCGATCCAGACTTTAGAATTTTCTGGAATATTCAGGAGTGTTGTGGAAAGTTGTCGAACATTTTCGAATGTTCTAGAACTTCTTGAGAGCAACATTTTCAGCCCCTACATCTTCATAAGCATGCATTTTGAGTATAAATGAGAACATTTTTCAAGAATGGCCACCAGAGCATATAACACACTTGATCGTTCCACAATTATTTGGGACTTCCTGGATGATACCGAATATTAAAAATCATTCCTGAACAATCCATGTTGAAAAAACAATTGTTTAGACAAACTGATACAATGACAGAAAATATCTAGACATATATGTCCCATGCCAAGCTAGTATATCATGATTTTCTATATTTGTCCTTTTCTACTAACAGTCACTTCTGAAATGAATCCAAAACAAGCACATTCTCAGAACACCAAAACTGCAATACTCCACTCGACACGTAATACATCAACCGACTAGATATATCCAGAAGTGAATAAGATTACAGAAAATTATATTCAAGTAAGATATCATACCATTTTCCCTAGAATCAATATTTGACAAGATAATGAGAAAAAATTAAAAAACTATTCGAAAAAAATTACCAATTCCTCAGATAATAAAGTGAAGATGTTTAGATTATGGTAGTGAGTAGTCGTTGATGAAGTTGATAATACTTATGATGCACTGTTTGAAACCTTTGGTGTAGTAATTAATATTACTGGAGTCTTTTCCCAACACCAAATCGTTATTTTTAACACCTCGACACGTGTTTCGATCACCAAGTGAGCATCTTCAAAGAGGAAGATTAAAACTAATTGTAAAATTAATTTAGGTTGGTATACCTGTATGGTTGGTACGCCTGGATGGTTTACCTGTACGGGTTACCTTTATAGCATAAATAGGATTAGCTCGCACTTGCTCCTAGTTTTAATCTTCCTCTTTGAAGATGATCACTTGGTGATCGAAACACGTGTCGAGGTGTTAAAAATAACGATTTGGTGTTGGGAAAAAACTCCAGTAATATTCAAGTTGATAATAGGAAAACCATTGGTGCAGCTTCCAAGGCAGACATCACAGGTTGAGGAGCAAGCAGTGCCTGCTTGTAGTTACCCAGTGGTACAGCAGTGAAATATTGTATCTAGAGTATTGTTAACTGTCACAAGATGAGTTGTGTTGATAGGAAATAATACTTCGTCTATGTTTATGGCTCAACTCCATCCATTGTTTGGTAGTAGTGGGTGGATCGGCAGCTGTTTAATCTGTGAGGAACTTAGGTCACCAGCATTTTATTATGAATTTTGTGCTGGAATGATACTCAAGGTTTTCTTTCAAAAATGATTCCGTGGAGTGCCTACTGTTCAGCAGCTCCTCTGATAGGGGAAAAAGTGGCCAAGTCGGACTTTGCTTTTACCAAAGAAGACAAAAACGGAATGTTGGATCGGTCCCGCGACACTTGTAAACTGGATAAGAATATGATAGGTACATGGAAAATATAGTAGATGGGTAAGAATAGTTCCAGCTTCTGCAATCCCTTCTGGTGACGATCAGGTATGTGAGAGTTTCTGGAATTTTTCTCTCATTAGGTTGTAGTTCGCAGAGAATAGTTCAACTATTCTGATTTAACTTGTTCTATGAATTGCGGAGACATTTGTCTCATCAAATGTTCAGCACATATCTGGATATCACGAGACGAATCACCCATTTAATGAAAGACATTCCTACTGCATGTCGAGGATGAAAAAAATTTCAAGTCATGATGACAGTAAGTGAAGGTATTCATACGCGTAATCAATTCAATCACAACCAAGGAAATTTTTCAGATTTGAAAAGGGTTCACTTCTAAGATCGACAAGTTTGGAAGAAATACTTCATTCGTGGGAAACTTTCGAAAGAAGCAAGAAAGCAATTAGGGTCAGAATGAACTCATTTCAGAGATATGTATATCAGGCATAGACGTTACTTATAGACACAAATTAAAAAAACCTCCTGACATGTTTACTTTGTGAACATTGAATTACAAGAAAAAAACATACTTTTCAAACAATTACTCGCTTAAAAACATTCGATTAAACGAAAATCACTTTTTTCAGTTTATGCTCTAAACATTCGTTGTGAAATTGACTCAAATATAATTCATAGGAATGCTACAGAATATATATCATTTATGAAAAATTTAGAATACCCTGACCTAATTGTCGGTTGAAATCAATACCACTATTCATGATAGAAATTACAAATTTTTACAATATAGAATTTTTTTCCAATACGATCTCCAGAACATAAGTCGTTTCAATAAATTGATAGACATAACCGTTACTACAGGGTAGGAGATCATCATGAGATTGGTACATAAAACTTTCTGTGTTTTCATACACATCACTGTAGGTGATAACAAAGGCCTTTAACTCAATCTGAATTTTGTTAACCTGTGACAATGTGGGTACACTGATCTGGAAACAGGCGACTAGACACGATTGATTTGATCATTTAGTATGTTACATACGCAATGTTCAGCATATCTGGCATGTGGCCTGAATGCCACTTCAACACAATGTTTTTTTTCTGAAAAATTCCACAATTGCCTCTGTTTTTTTATCAAAACATGTTAATATATCCCCAGATCAAACAATCAGAAATTGAGAAATGTGAAACTTTACTATATTATGGTAAAAAAACAGACTGCATGAGTAAAGCCTTTACATTCTTTCACATATTATCTCAATGAACGTAGAGACTGTAGTTCCCACTGAAATGAATCCGGTTTCGACTCTTTATGCTTCATTACCTTCAATTGAAAATATTACCCTAGTTACGGACATCAGATGACGCTTATGAAAAATGTTTATATTCAGATTTAAGTGAGGTTAACCATTTATTTACATAATTGTAGAGTAAAAATGTTTTCAATTTCAGGAACAAGTAGTAAAATTTTAGAAGAGATAGTTTTTATGATATCAAAGTTGAAAATTTGAAGTTATGAAAATTTATAGTTGGTAACTAAGGAAGGTGGGAGATTTTCAATTTTATTTATCAACAAGGGGATTCTTCTCAAGGCGACGAAGGTGGACGCCAGGCAAAAATGTTGTCTTCGGAAATTAAATGAAATTTATTAGAAAAGTTAGAAAATAATAAATAATTATATTGAGTAATAGTAATTGAAAGCAAGTATATTGGAAACTAACCTGTGTAAGTCAGATTCAGTCCAAGTTCAGTGCTTCAAGCATTCACAACACACCAGCACTGGCGCAAAAATCCCAGTGCCTAAAACCAAACTAGGTATGTTAATGCTCGCAATAGCTGCAAACTTATAATAAATGAAAGCAACTCCACAATCAAAAAATCAGAAATGAACTGCTTGCCAATCCCAACGGATATAGATCCAACAACAGCCAGAGACAAAGCAAATCTGCTAGCTGAACAATTCGCGTCCCATTCCACAGTCGATTTTCTGGGAAAGGGTCACTATTACCACATTAGAAACCACAATGCCAAACATTACTTTTCGAAAACGTCTAGTCAAGCGAATTCTGAAACAGCTCAATATCAACAAGGCGTCTGGCCCTGATGAAGTGCCTGTCATCGTATTCAAAAAGTGCGCAAATGAACTTGCACCAGTTATTTGCAGACTTTTCAAACTATCTTGGGGCTCCGCTCCCAAGACGGTACATATCAGAAATACGCGACGGACTGTAGCTGCTCATCGATTTGAGGTTCAACCCAGTACACCTCAAACTTCACTGTTCAAAAACTATTTCATTTGGAAAACTGCGTTTGTGTGTAATAAACTTCCTGAGAACGTTTTTCCAAATGGATCTAACCTCCAGCGATTCAAATCCAATGTGAATCACCACTTTCGCACATTCACAGCTCTTAGAGCGCCTTAAAGATTTTCTTGTAGTACTTGAATTTTGTCAAAAAAAAACAGAACTTTCGGTGAGTGTCAATGTACGTAAGAGTAGTCTAAAATTGCGAGTCTGACGAGTGGAATAGTTAAAAGAGATCAGAAGAAATTTTTTCTGCATGTTCGTTATTCAAGTGAGCAGTTTCTAATATGAAAATGGCATGAACTGAACTGTTAAAATTTTATTTATGCCAAATATAGGCCTACAAAAGTATTCTCGTTCATTCTGAATAAATAACGCATCGTTTTTCTTCAATTACAAATACAGAATACAAGTGAGTTTTGGAACATACTCTTCAGAACGGACTTCCATATCTTGAATGGGAGTCTACTGATAAATAATAAACGGCTTGAGTTGCAGAAGAACCCAATTCACTATAGGTGATTATTGCTCCATAACAACTCGAGAAATGTTTTTTGAATGACTGTTTTGACGTGTTCATCAAATCTAACATCATAATATATATTAGTTTCAAGAAATTTGGTGCTGAATTTTTTCATTGAGAGATATTGCGATGTTATCAGTATTACTTCGAAAATATATAAAACCAATTTTCTTGACATAAAAGATAAAAGGTTGGCTTCGCACCAGTTCTTGCTTCTAATAATATCCGAAGATATGATTCTGAGGTATTACTTCTGTGCCAAATTAAAGTGATGTCATCTGCAAATAACGTGAATTTGCCCTCTATATCCAATGATGCAAGATCATTTATGTACAAAAAAGAAGATGGTGCGACCAAAAATATACCCCTGAGGAACTAGTTGAAGTTGACGATGAAGTTGACATTTTAACAATTCGACTTCTACCAGTAAGGTATGATTCAAATCACTTTTTCACTGTCAAAGTGGATCTGTCATTATTTCAATACATTTCATTGCATACACAGCTATTCAAAATAATGAAACTATTCAGAATAGTGAAATAATTTCATCACATCTTTTGAAAAATATAATATATGAAGTTAGGGTATATACACATATATGGCATTACCATTTATAATTTGGTTCATCAATTTCACCGGCACATAAATCTATTTATAGGCCTTAAACTGATGCAGGGACCATTGATGTATTTGATTCGGCTAACCAGTGTCACTTCTGTAACTGAGCAGTTTCTCATTTCAAACCCGTTAACATGATTCATAGAGATTGATTGCCTGAGCAGATGGATATCCTCAATTAGGTCTGTGCTCCCTAGCGACTGCCGCAAACTTCGGTTTATATACATAACATAAATTCATTTTATCTGATAGATTGTCCTTTAATTTCCGACTAAATATATGAGAATGATGCTTTCATGAAAGGAGGGTGAGATATTTGGGATATATCCAATATTCTAACGATGAGTTAGTTACTGTAATCAAAGTTTTGGATACTTGCTTAGTTCGTGAATGCGTTTGCGTGAAATACTGTGCTTTTTACAAGTGAATTGATCTGTTTTTGCGAAATATTATTGATTACTCAATGAACAACAGTACCAATTACGAAAAAATACTACTAGTTATACCCGAACTCATACTTCAACAACATTTTACAACCGGCTGGTGTGGATTGAGGAGAAGAGGTTGTTCTTTCTCTTCAACTCACTTCACTGAAGGTACTGAATATAGAAATTGCTATCTAGATCTGACCAATCATCTGTTCTATTATTTTTATTTCATATTTTACAACCTGAAACTTGGGCCGTTATGCACTCTCAGCTTGTGGGTTTTGTTGACTAGAAAGTAGGTTCTAGATTTCATATGTTATCGAAATATTTCCACTGGGCATCACATAATTTTGATTCCAAACAGATTGTGAAAAGATAAAATATGGGCGTATATCATACTTCTGTGTTGGAACATTCTTGTTTAAAAAAATCAATTTTTTGCTGTATCTCCCATAAAAGGTACAGTGAAAAATTTGGAACTACTCTTGATAGATCACCACAAGGAGATAGGAAAAATTGAGAGAACTGGCCGGAAAATTAAAGAGGTGGACCGTGCGGTTCAACGTGGCTAGGTTCAACTGGGACCGAAGGTGCCTTGTCCCTGTAGCCGAGGAGAGCCTGAAACGGCAGAGCAGGTATTGATGAACGGAGTACAAATTTTATCTTCATCTGGTTATAGGTTTTCTTTTGTCAAACATTATTCGCAAATTATATTTATTTTGTTTTCTGAAAAATGTCCCATTTTCCATTACATTACTCTCGAAATATATTTCGATTTGTTCTGTTGTTCTCATTTCAACATAGGTAGATTTCTATAGCCACAAAAATTAAACTTCATTTCCTGAAGCCGCCAACTTAGTTGGGAGAATTTCCATCGAGAAGAATGTTGCGGTTCCGGTGTTTTGCAACAGAACTTATTTTGAAAGGAAAGTAGTGCACATGATAATCGTGTACGATGGTCAATCAAATTGTGAGAAGTTACATTTCAGATTAGGTCTAGTTTATTCGACTGGCTTATATAACTATAGGTTATTTTTCAGTTGGGTATTTCAGTCGATTTCTGTACGGGCTATAAAACACTATTTTTTGCTATTCAAGCTTTCAATTTTTTTTAATCAAGGATATCTACAATATAAATGTGATGCAAACATGTGGTAATATTCTAAACCGTAACAGATACCAAGACGATTAAATGGGGAAAAAGCTAACTGTCAGCGGGAACAATACAATAGTCGAAAAAAATATACGGGGACTCTCGCACTTCTCGAGTTATCCGAGGAAAACCATAAATGTTGTTTTTCGTTTTTTACGAATGGAATTGTTATTTCGGATGGTATAAAAAAATAGAAAACGAACGAGTTATTGTATTCGAAGTGTACTATGACGATGTGATAATGAATAATGTATAAAAAATTTCTTGTCAACATGGCCACCATCAATTTTTTTTAATACGGACATGCCCTTTTTATTGATAAAGCGATAATTTCACAATCCAAGGATATATCACATTTGATATTTTTATAGCGTATCATTTGAAATAACCACCATCATCAGTGACAACAATCAAACAAAAAAACAATTTATTTTATCATGAACTTTTGGGAAAAATGAAACCAATAAGAAAAATCAAAGTTATACAGTAAATGCTCGAATGGACGACCTCTTTGTTGAATGCACATAAGTTGTCGGTCCAGACAATTTCTGTAGCAATTTTCTGGCATCATAGGTGTAATTCAGATATATGCATCTCTTATTTTCTGTTTGAGATGGTCGATATCTCTACTTGGTATTGAAAAAATGTATCCTTTATGTATCCCCAGATAAAAAAACTAAAGATCTGGGGATCGAGCTGGCGAGTTACTTGGATTGGAAACAATGAATCAAGATTCATTGTTTCAATCCATTTTCTTGGGAATATTGCAGCTATTTCTACATTATGAGGAGGAGCGCCGTCCTGTGGAAAATATTGTATATCATGGCGGATATGAAGTGACAGTTCATCTAAGTAGCCTTCGAATTCATTGAATAAAAGATGAAGATACATTCCACTATTCAAATGATCATCATAAAAGAGAGGGCCAAGAATGTTTGTTCCCACAATTCCCAACCAAACATTTACTCTGAACCTTTCTTGTAAATATTTATTTGTATTATTCCACCTACAATGGATATTTCTGGTAAACCAACCATTGCTGGTGAATTTCAATTCTTCCGTCTATATTATTTTTTTACAAATATTACCAATTTCCCTGTTTCTACGTCTTAACCACTTCACAAATCGTACTCTCCTTACGTAATCGCTCTCATTGAGGTGATGAACTTTACGCAACCTGTAGCATTTATATTTGTTCATTTTCAAAATAGTTCCGATGGATTTAACAGAAATACCCATTTCTTGGGCGATTTCTCGTAAAGAACATACTTTTTGTAACTGGCCAATCCTAAATTTAAAAAAAAGAATGTTTTTACTGTGTAAATTTTTATGTGGTAATATTTGCTTACCAATAACATTCATTTGATTTCTCGCACTTGCAGTAACAACATAGCAGTAACAACATAGTGCATTTGGATGTTCGGAATACAACGATTCGAGGATAGCTCAACATACATATTCCTAGCTACAAGAGGATTTCTATTCGATTTTGCATAATTAAATAGCATAATCAGTCCTTTCATCATTTGAATACATGTTTGATATGTTCAAATCGGTCGGTCGGTAGCCGGGCGGTTCGACGAGGGTGCTTTGTTCACTCAGTCAACGTGTGAGTCGATGGTTCAAGCCCCGGGCTGAACGCTCGATTTTCACTTGCTGTCTTCCAACCCGTGTTACGAATCACACGTCAAAATGTAAGACCTGGTTAGTTCTTTGCTCGCACAAGTTTTGACTTCTGATAGTTGTCATTCGTAGGGGTGCGATAGCTGGTTAACGGAAAGAACATATTTTTTTTAAACATATAAACGTCTGACAGTTCTCAACAGATATCAACAACGCATTCATTTTCCCTGCCATAGAAACCAAGCAAAGCCTACGCGTTTGAGATGGTAAATGAATTAAGATGCTATTTGATCATACCAAATTATACAACAATCGAATGAATTTTCACCAAAAACTGATATTTTCATAACTTTCAGGATTAAGAATTATAAAAATATTACGAATCATAATTAATTAGGAAGAAATATGCCTTGAAAGAAGGATTACGGCAATACAAAAATTTTCAAAACGAAAAAGTACGAATTTTCATTGTGATAGGGTACCTACCTGTCGAATTCATTGGTTTGTCTAAATTATATTTTGAAGAAATTGAAACAATTTACAAAAGAAGTAACGACAGGACCGTAATTTAATATTTTTATCACTGATGATGGTAGTTATTACAAATAAAACGCCATTAAAATATCAAATGTGATATACCCTTGGATTGTGAATCTATTGCTCCATCAATATATGTAATGAAAAAAGACAGGTCCGTATTTAAAAAAAAATTGATGGTGGCCAGGTTGGAAAAAAGTCGAAGTGACAGTAGAGATCCAAATTTAGAGCAAGGGTAAAAAATTTTAAAATGAGCAACTTTTTTTGTAATTTTTCGAAATTTACAAAAAAAAATATATTTTTCAATGATTTCCAAAAAAAGTCAAATGTACTCTGGTTTCGGAGTATTAGCTCCTCGTCACCAGTGGGAGGATCACTTCAGAAGGTTGTCTGAACATACCGAACTGACAAAATTAATTCCAACTAGTCATAAGTGCTATTTGCAGCTCATGACTAGCTGTATAGCGCTATTTGCATTAGCGCTATACAGCTTTTGTATGGCACATTAACCATGCAAGCTTTGTTTATTAACTTTACATTGTTTCTCTATTCAATTCAATATCAATTGTGATCTGGTCCAACGTACATATCGCCTTGAAATTTGAAAAAAATCACTTGAGAACTTCTTCATATTTTTTTGGGTGCTTTCTTGTTTTTGATACACAAAATTATGCTTCAAAAATCTAAAAACAATGTATTGCAGATCATTTCACATTGAACAGAATTTTCAAAAAAGGCTCGATTTATATACTTTATATGAAGAAAAAAAGTTGGATGACTTATGCTGTATGCAAGTTTGGTTCATTTTCTATACATTGCTTCCTCATTCTTTTGATATCACGTTTCAAGCATTGTATTTCATCTACATATTCATCATTTACATCCATCAAGGATGCTCCCTGGATGCAAATCCTATTAAGCATATCTGGTATTATCTAGGTGAACGTGTGATAAACCGCAAAAAATCACCACTTACGAACAAAATTGAACTATCTGATGTACTCATAGAGTAGTGGAATAACATGCCACAGAAGTATATTCGGACACTAATTCATGGAATGCCTCGGAAAATGGAAGCTCTGTCTGAGCTGAAGAAAACAAAATCCGATAGTAAAAAATTGTAGTTTCATGTAGTCGTTTTATTGGTGAATTTTCTAAAATCACTGTAAAAAATAAAGAATACGCAAAGGAAAGGTAATACTTCAATTCAATAATTCATAATTTGTTAACGAATAGTGGTATCAGAATGAATGAAGTAATAATGTATAGGGAATGATCCATTCTTGCATATAAAATAGTTTTGCGTGTCATCCAACAGCTTTGTTACACCACAGGTTGTCTAAAATATGGATGATAAAAATATCTCTCTGTTTCTCATTTTAATGTATATAAATCAGGAAATCTGTTCAATATGAATCAATCTGGAAAAAATCCCCATTTCATAATCAACAGAATGATGCTGGAGAAGGAAGCCTAGTTTCTTCGTTTTTTTAGTATTGTAAATTTGTGGAAAATTTTATTTTTCCTTTCAAAAATACCTACATTTGCAAAAATATATAAAAGTTTTCAGATTGCAATGATGGGTAAAGTATGTATGTGAATAATTGGTTGAAATGAAAAAAATCCTATCCTGTGTTAGGAATATGGAAACATATAGGCCGCTACTAGATGCCGTCTTACCTGTAGAAGTTTTGAAAGGCACTGCAAAATCAAGGACATTTTGTTGTCCTCTCTCAAACTCAGTATCAACAATTCTTCCCTATACACTTCTATACAGGTCCATTGTTGGAAGTTTGTGACATTCTGGACATAATTTGGATTTTCCATAAACTGATTGTCTCCTGTGATCCAGTGTCTCACATTAGGATAAAAACAACATGATGAATGGTCGCTATCTTCTTGTCACGTCACTCACAGCTCAAATAGCATAACACATATTTCATTCGATATCCTCGGAATTATCAATGACGAGTAAGTAGCTCTGTAACTGTTCTGAGTAGATCATTGCTTTTTTGAAGCAGGTCTACTGTGCTTTTACAGACGGTTTTCATGAATGATTTATCCTAGGCGTTTCTAGGTGTATTTTTTCACTACTGATTGTTTCTCGTTGAACTCTTTCTCGATCTGATCTTGTAATATATGTGATATCTTCAAGAGGAAGATCTTCCTATCGAAGATGATTACTTGGTGATCGTAACACAGGTCGAGGTGTTAAAATAACGGTTCGGTGTTGGGAAAAACTCCAGTAATATTCATTACTCCAATAGGAAGATCTTTCTCTTGAGGATGGTCACTTGGTGATCGGAACACGTGTCGATGTGTTGAAATAATGGTTTGGTGTTGGGAAAAAACTCCAGTAATATTCCTAAGTGTCCAGGCAACCAAATCAATATTCCTATTCCGGTCCACCAGTTCCTTAGTTTCTCCACGGCATTCCGAGATCAATATCTGTATCACTCTTGAGTTTATGAATACCACTAGTATACCCAGTCATTCAGTGACATTCAAAATACTACATTCATCCTGTAAAAAAAATCATATCGAGATGATAGAAATTCCACATTGTACCTACTGATATAATATCACGATTCAAACCCTGTAACAGGTTGAAAATAGTGAACATTACAGATCCATTCAATTCTGCATGAAATTCATCAAGGTTCAGAAATTCTATGGTAAAAAAAGCAATGATACATTTTTAAATCAGTCACGTCATATAATTATTGAGTATTAGTTCATGAATAAACTATCTTTCAATTGACAAAATTTCTAGGTGTATATGAGTACGACTTACTGAGTTTCAAAGAGATGAACCTGCCTTAAAACAGATTTGATTGAAGAAATATACTGCTCAGCAAATTGTTCAATGTTTCTCATAGACAATAATACCTAGATTGTTTCTTACATTTCTTATATCAAAAATAAGTTGTTTCATTTTCATCACGAAAGAAGTTTTTCTTTTTTCCGAGAACTGTAACTAGACTCTTTTTTGTATCAAGTTTCAATGTTATTACATTTCAGGAATTTATATTCGGAATCGGTGGGCTGAAGGGACGGTTGTAACAGGTGATGGCATTACCTGAACACTGAACAGATACCAATTCAATGTGTGAAAGATGAAATTTTGAAAGGGTCTTTTCTGTACCTAGCTTCACATAGAGAGTACGTACTTAATTGTGATTGAATTAGAAATTTTGAAAATCATCAGAAAAATTTCTAGCGATTGACATATTTATAGATATCAATAGAAGAGCGCATTTTGTGAAATCATATTTTGAATTTTTTAATTTCAATTGATAGTAGAGTCATCAGTTTTTTTTTGTTATAGTTCTGCCAGGCAGAATCATAAAATGGAAATATTGTGCTTGGGTGTATGAAAAGCACACAAGAATATAGAATTTAGGATCCAATAAAAGTATAAGAGCTATCAAAAGCATAAAAACAAGTGAATGCATAGAAACTGGAATGAATTGGACACAACGAGAAGGTCATCTAGAATGTATCTGGCTCCACTGTTGAACATAAGTAGATATGTCAGAGGTGGCTACTGCTAACGAGTGCCAGAGTCTCGGATCTCAAGAATCTGAGAAGTCTATTCGGAGGAGTGTAAAACAAAAGCCTTGAGTTTCATTGATGGTTATTAGAAATGAAATTTCGATCAGAAGTTGTGAGGTTTGATGTTTTTAACTCGAAGGTGAGACTCCGAGGTCTGAGGTGGCTACTGCTAGCGAGTGCCAGAGTCCCCGATCTCGAAAATAAGAGAAGATCGGAGAAGTGTAAAACAAAAGCCTTGAGTTTCATTGATGGTTAATGGAAGTAAAATTCCGATCAGAAATTGTGAGGTTCGATGCTTTCAACTTAAGGACGAGACTGTATTCTGATGGAGCAATCATTGAAAAAAATTGGAAATTTCAGAAAATTGACACTCTATTTTCTTCATATAGCGACAATTCATGATCAGTAGTGATTATTTTCATTCTTCTTATTCATTTATCCAAGGATTGGGGATGCATTACCCCATCAAAACTCTGAAGTGGACTGTATTCCTTCTTTCATTGGTATGATTGAAGTTTCTCTCCTCCCAGTGTAACTAACTAACTTGGTCTACAATGAATTTCTATGAAAAATCAAGAACCAGCCTGTACCCTAGCCTCTGCAAATCAAGAGCTGGTCATTCCAACTAGGCACATGTACTGCTTTCTTGCTCCAGATCAAGAAATTAATAAGAAAATAGTACAATGGATCAAACTATTGATACAAATTTTGAAGGATCTCGTGGTTATGAAGAATAACATCACACCTTCATTTGTGAAAGCAAGAAATAGCCACCTACATGAACAGTGGAAATAATAAACATATCACTCTGATTTTGATTCCAATATCTTTCACTTGACATTTGAATTATTATTGTAAGTATTCATTGACATGTTTAGGTCAGGAATGTTTGTATTTTTTTGCAAAAAATTTTTTTTACCTTTTCTTCACTTTCCTATGTATGGATTCTTATCCATGGATCCATTATGTCTGAATCCTGTTTTACAGAAATACTAAATATAATTCATTTTATATCAATTGAAAATTTCACTTTCGAAATTCAATTAACTGAATCACAGGTGAAGATCAGTTATCACGAGGATCTTCATTGTTATTTTTCCAGCATTTAACAGAACAAATTTAAATAATTTCTCACAGAAAGAACTTTCATAATTTAAGTTTTGATGGAGTTGCTGGTTATTTTATAATACGTTCTGGCATCCTTCGCCACAATTCACCATACTGTTCTTGAGCAACAACGATGAATGTCAATCTGCTTGAAAAGAAGGACAATTCCATAATGTGACAGGTTTTTGCGAATATACTATATGAATATTCACTACAGACAACTACTACTTGAATAATTATTTTGCTTCTTTCGAATGTTTTGGCCCTTCCCTTCCTATGAATACATACAAATTCCGTTCATTTATGAGAGGTTTCATCATTGTGTCTCACTGTGGAAATTTTTCGTAGATTTTCATCTTTTTTCATCGAACTGTTTCATATAATTATCCAAAATTCACAATTTCACTGCATCTGAAATTCATTTCAGAATTTTTGATGAACTGAAGAATATCTGTTTTCAATGCATCAATTACTATATTGGTCAAAAATCTATGTTTGGAGCATTTCATCGCAAATATATCATATTTTTTAGCATTCATCGAGCGTCATCCCGCTTGATGAATGTATCTCGTAAAGTTAGAATTAAACACCAAACATCCACCATTTTCGAACATCAAAGGCAGAATGCGATAATGAGATGGCATCATGGAGCTCTATACACATTACCAGAATTGGAACTTAATTGAAAATAGGCTGAACCCAGATTGGTTGAATTGATATGCAGTATGCACTCAAAATACTATATCATTACATCACACATAACTGAATTTAAAATGAAAATTACAGAAGACGAATAAAATCAATAAACTAGGTTAGAAAGTTAAGCTCAGACAAGTTATCAAGCGGAAGTCGGAGTGCGGTTATTACAAAATATGTTATCTCCTTTTTTTGTAAATCGAATTGATAATTATTGATAATTATTTTCACAATGTTGTCACTGAAATATTGTTCAAACATGTTAATAAGACATTTTGGAAGACCAAGGGATGAATTCGATCTTCTTTCTACCCCTTGTGTATCTGGCCAATGAGTGATTTTCTAAAGACAGGAAAATCCTAAAGACGCTCTAATAGCGGTACCTGTGCAAAATTAACGATTCACGTTGGATTTGTATCGCTGGAGATTGAATCCATTTAGAAAAACGTTCTCAGGAAGTTTATTCCACATAAACGCAGTTTTCTAAATGAAAAAGTTCGTAAGCAGTGAAGTACGAAGTTGAACTTCAAAACAAAAACCAGCCACAGTCCGTCGCATATTTCTGATATATACCGCTCTTGGTGGAATCAAATATGCCAAGTCACTTGAACATCTCTCGGTGAAGTATCTATGAAAGAGAGACCAATTGCCAACCGTTTTTAAATGTTCCAGACTATTAACGACAGCTGATTAACGGAAAATCAGATTTTAAACAGATTTTGAACAGATTCAAACAGATCTAGGTTGTCAATGATAGTCCTGTCTTCAATCAGGCAGATGGCTCTATTCTAAATGGAATTCAGCAGCTTCAGGGTATACTTAGGAGCGGAATTCCATATATGAGCACAATACTCCAAAGGAGATCTGATATGAGCTTCATGACACATCAAAACTTGCAGGGGTGTGTACAGTTTTCTAGTTCGAAACAGTGTTCCAAGCGTTCGTGAAGCAAACTTTGCAATTCCAGCGACATGATTGTGCCCAGGCATATTTGTCTCCATTCAACCCCCAACAAACTCATCGAAGCAGAAAGCGGAGTTATCTGTTCTGACATTATTATTTCCAACTCGGAGACATTCATCCCCAATTCGAAATCACCTCTAGATCCTCATTGAGGTATGCAACCTCCTGCTGCCGGTGAAGATGTGCATTTGCAGCCGATGCCCTGGACTCCAAATGGAATGACATTGAATGTTTTCCATGTTTGAACATTGTCGTCAAACAAAGTCCTTATATGATTATATAATGTGACAATAATTATATTGAGATTGAACTAATAGATCAATAATGATTATTTTTCTTCCTGAATAGCTTATAAATATATTTTATAAGGGTTGTGTGTTGGGAAAAAACTCCAGCAGTATTCTACTATTCTTATTTGGAATATCCTAAATCAAGTAACCAATAACTTACTTATTAGCTAATAATGTTTATATTCAATCCATTTTCAACTATTGCCTTTTATGTTACGATAACTGGAATCGAAAAGAATGTATGAAATAGGTACTTATTCAACAAATAAAAAATAATATGCTATAATGAAACTAGGTAACGCAATGATTCTCTTGTAGATAGATGCGACATTTGTCGACTCAAAGTCAACTGTTGTACAATTTGGAAAACTATCAGCGGTTATCAGGCAATGAAGTATTTTTGACTGTTTAGAAGAATGTTTTTTCAGTAAAAAGTTCGGTATAAATTTTTTTTCTGGTGGGAAAGTTAATTTCAACTATAAAAGTATGTACAATTTTTTATGAAATGAAAAATGGAAGAATAATAGGAGTGAATATAAGATAAAATTCAATTTGAATTTTCGAGTCATATTATGTGTAGAAGGAATAACTTTTAGAGATCAATTGCTCTAACACCAAACTGATATTTTTGCACTCGACGCGCGTTTCGCCAACAAAGTTAGCATCCTCAGGAGAAGAAAATTGATACCTAGTCTAGTCTGGTTAATCCTTATACACTAAAATTTGTTACCTGAGGTTGTATACCTGAAGTCCAATATGGAATTTCTCGGTAATTAACTATCTTATCGCCATTCATGCTGTTCTTACATTTTGCTATTTCTAGACTCTCACATGCATCGAGTAGCCTGGTGTCATGCACATGCTTAATCAGTTTCAGATTGTTTTCACCAATTCTGTGGTCCTTGTCTAGAGCATGTTGGGCGACACTGGATTTTTCTATCCTTCCGTATTTCATGTGGACACAATGCTCCTTGAAGAGGGTTTTAATCGCTCGTCGGCTCTGACCGATGTATTTGCTGTTGCAATCTTGACAACTGATTTCGTAAATCCCCGACCTTTCTGTGTTTTCTATTCTATCTTTTGGATTACCAAGATGCTACTCCATGCGTGTGACAGTCTAGAAATAGCAAAAAGTAAGAACAGCATGAATGGCGATAAGGGACCCATACCGTTTAGCCCGCTTTTTAATCTTCTGTTAGGAAGAGAGTAATTACTAAAAACTTGCAGGTAGTTAACTACCGAGAAATTCCATATTGGACTTCAGATATACAACCTCAGGTAACAAATTTTAGTATATAAGGATCAACCAGACTAGACTAGGTATCAATTTTCTTCTCCTGAGGATGCTAACTTTATTGGCGAAACGCGCGTCGAGTGCAAAAATATCAGTTTGGTGTTAGGGCAATTGATATCGAAAAAAGTTATTCAACTTTCACACCAAAGGTTCCAATCTCATCGTTATATGTAGAATGGTTCAGTTCTTTGAATAATGAATACGATATTTTTTTAAGACTCATTTTCGAGAAAAATTCTTTTGGATCCCTACTTCTCCATCATCATATTGAATATTGAGATTTTCGGAAGAAAACATTTATGTATCATAAACAATACAGAGAGGTGTAGATCAGACAAAGAAATCACACGTTAAAAGGTAAGACCCCGCTAATCCTTAGCTCACACAAGTTTCGCCTTCTGAGGGTTGTCGTTCGTAGGGGTGCGACAGCTGGTTAACGGAAAAACAGATTTTTTAAACAGAATATTTTTGCACCAGTTATTAATCGAACACTCTCCAATGTGGTCCAGTCATAGAAAACGTGTTCTGATTATATATTTTATAATGATAGTATAACGACAATAATATGTTTATTTTCTCGTACACTGCTATAACTTACATGGAGTACTATCGAAAATAAACAAGATAATCACAGAAGCCATAGTAATCTATAGCTGGTTCCTGACTAGATTATGTTGTGAATTAAGTGTATAAATAATTTTACATTACATTCACATTTCATTAAAAAATAATGAGTGATCAATCAATTATCAAATAAACCTAATAATAACAGAAACAGTAGTTACAGACAGAATACATAGTTATTTTCATCTACTCAATAACTGCTTAGGTCAAATTGCTGTATGGAATGGTTTGAATAATGAAGTCGGAAAAAAAGTTCTATCGGTATTCAGAATGAACTTCTTTATTTCTCTTTCAAACATAAAAGAACTGTTGGTTTTTTTATTTCTCCTGGTAAAATTCGGTATAAGCGTGGTCCGAGATATGTTGCGTTTCTTTGTCCTATAGTTTTGTCACATCGTGGTGCATTTAAAGAGTTTCCCTTTTTCCTAGCTTTATGGAAGTGAATGATTGGTTCTATTTTGATATTTCCTTTTTAATATTACTCAATATGCTCATACAAAAAAGCTGTCGAATATCACATACACTTGCTTCTTTGAATAAGGCCTCAGTTGGATGTGTTTTTCTCTATTAAATATAATTTTCACTATTCATTTTTGTATGACATTTATATTCCGAAGATATCAATCATTCACTCCTCCCCAACCTATTATACCATAGGATAGTTGTGATTGTACAAGTGCAAAGTACAATGTTTTCAAATGCTGAATGTCAAGAAACTTTTTTAGGCGATTGAACTTAAAAAGTGTATCTCTTAACTTTCTGATTATTTCTTTCATCTGTAGGTGCCATCGAAACTGCCTATCTATATACAGGCTGATTCACGGTGGATGGCACATTAGACGTTTCTGGTGAACCAGACAACGGATCACTTTGAAAATTTAATGGAGGGCATATTCGGACATTCTCTAGCCAACTGAAATATTTTCGACAATGCGGTGTTGCCGCTTCTATTAGAAATCAGTAGCAACTTTGATTTTTCAAATGTAACACTCTGTATATAATATTATTTTTGGAATCTCCAATAATTGCCCGACAACTTTTCTTGATATTTCCCTATACCTATCTGTTACCGTTTTCGAAATAAAAATTAATTTCAATTTTTTTCTTCGAAAATCATGACTTCTAAAAATGCCGATATCTTTTAGTTGAGAAGTACTATGATATCGAAATTTGGTTTGGAGTTAGGTGATACTTGGACACTTCCCACACGTCAGCCTAATCTCCGTTACTTCAATACAGGGTGGTAAAAAAATACAGTTTTTTCATTTGCTTGAAAAAGTTGCTGAAATTTGATTATTTTGAATGGAACACCCTGTATATTATTAAAAATTCGGAAAGCTGCTGAAATTTGCTTTCTTTCTATGTATATCATACCTATACCTAACTAGTCAAGTTTCGGACTTATGAACATTTATTTGTGAAAATGTCCCTTCAGAATGGTATTTCCATTCGGTATTTGGTAAGCAGGCCATGATTACTATTTGACAGTAGCGTTGTGACATTCTCCTAATAATATCGACATTTTCGTCACTTCAGAAGTTGCAAATACCTTCAAAACGATGGAACAAAACTATTCAAACGAAGTTCTTATGAATTTGTTTATTATTTTTGGACAGTGTGACAAAATTATCAGCAGAACATGTAGAAAGTTCAATGAAATGTATCCGAATCTACCGCCAATAAACCTCAAGAAATTTATACGGATTCAGAACAATTTCAATGCATTTGGATCAACTTTAAAAGCACCAAGAAACTTGCCTCGACCCGTAACTTTCGAAGACAACCAGATTAATGTCTTAGCATATTTTCACGCATTTCCCGAGTCATCGATAAGAAGTGCTGAAGAAGATTTGGGTATGAAATATTCATCGGTTCAAAGAATCTTGCGAAGACATAAAATGCATGATTATGAATTCACCAAAATTCAAGCAATGAAGCCTCAAGATCCTCAACAGAGAGTAGAATTTTGTGAAATGTTGTTGACACGCATTCAAGAAGATCCACTTTTTTTAAATAAAATTATTTGGACTGATGAATCGAAATTTTCGAGAGAAGGGATTTTCAATAGAATAAATCGTCATTATTGGTCCAGTGAAAATCCTCACGTCACAAAAGAAGCCGGATTTCAAGAAAAATTTAGTTTTAATGTCTTCTGCATGTTGATGGACAACAAATTGAGGTACGTGATATACGAGGAGTCATTAACATCCAGAAGCTACCTGAATATTTTGGAGAATACTGTAGACAGTTTCGTGGATAATCTGCCACTCGAAGATTATCGAAACTGTTGGTACCAACTAGACGGAGCTCCTGCACATTGCACAAGAGAAGTGAGCGCAGAACTGGATAGACTATTTGACGATCGGTGGATGAGGCGCTTGGGACCATGGAATTGGCCAGCGAGATCACCCGATCTTAATCCATTAGATTTTTATTTGTGGGGAATGTTTAAAGAAAAAGTTTACAAAATACCCGTGCGTTCGAGAGATGAATTGTTAGAAAGGATTGCCCAAACATTTGAAGATTTGGATCCCAATGAAATCAGATCTGCCACCACGAAAGCAGTCAACACCCGCATTTCAAAGTGCTTGGAAGTGAACGGCCAGCGATTCGAACATATTTTGAAATATTCCAGATGATTGTTTTACTTTTTTATAATTATTCATATCAATATTTCCAATTTCAAGTTTCTTGGTGCTTTTTTAAAGTTTATCCAAACATATTGAAATTGTTCTGAATTCGTATAAATTTCTTGAGGTTCATTGGCGGTAGATTCGGATACATTTCATTGAACTTTCTACATGTTCTGCTGATAATTTTGTCACATTATCCAAAAATAATAAACAAATTCATAAGAACTTCGTTTGAATAGTTTTGTTCCATCGTTTTAAAGGTATTTGCAACTTCTGAAGTGACGAAAATGTCGATATTATTAGGAGAATGTCACAACGCTACTGTCAAATAGTAATCATGGCCTGCTTACCAAATACCGAATGGAAATACCATTCTGAAGGGACATTTTCACAAATAAATGTTCATAAGTCCGAAACTTGACAAGTTAGGTATAGGTATGATATACATAGAAAGAAAGCAAATTTCAGCAGCTTGCCGAATTTTTAATAATATACAGGGTGTTCTATTTAAAATAATCAAATTTCAGCAACTTTTTCAAGCAAACGAAAAAACTGTATTTTTTTACCACCCTGTATTGAAGTAACGGAGATTAGGCTGACGTGTGGGAAGTGTCCAAGTATCACCTAACTCCAAACCAAATTTCGATATCATAGTACTTCTTAACTAAAAGATATCGTCATGATTTTCGAAGAAAAAAATTGAAATTAATTTTTATTTCGAAAACGGTAACAGATAGGTATAGGGAAATATCGAGAAAAGTTGTCGGGCAATTGTTGGAGATTCCAAAAATAATATTATATACAGAGTGTTCCATTTGAAAAATCAAAGTTGCCACTGCTTTCTAATAGAAGCGGCAACACCGCATTGTCAAAAATATTTTAGTTGGCTAGAGAATATCCGACTATGCCCTCCATTGAATTTTCAAAGTGATCCGTTGTCTGGTTCACCAGAAACGTCTAATGTGCCATCCACCGTGAATCAGCCTGTATATACCAAGATATTTTATTGAGTCGCCTTCAGGAATGTAATTATTATATTCTATATTAAAGTATCCCATATGAAGGGTAAATATTTAGTTTTTACGAAATTGATAGTGAGTTTATTGTGACAAAACCAATTTTCAATCTCGATAAAATATTTTTATGCAGAAGCTGCAGAAGACATCCGTATCGTCAGCAAAGTTCAAAATGTTACCTTTTGTTGCTATCTGTAGCAGCTCGTTCAGAACAGAATTGATCCTAGTACCGTTCCTTGCGGAACACCATAAATAACAGTTTTGGGATAACTCATAATTCCATCGATACTGACTCTCTGTTCTCGGTCATTTAAATTTCTTTCATAAATGTCGTAAGCTTTCCCGCGTATTCCACAGTTCTCTAATGTTCTCAGGAGCTTGGTATGTCTGATGGTATCAAAAGCTTTGGAAAGATCAACGAAGATGCACATCGCTGGGATTTTTTTGTCAAGAGCTTCATAAATGAAAGTTGTAAGATTTTGTATTGCATCTTCTGTTGATCTTTCCTCCCTGCATCCGTATTGCTGATCAGATATTAATTTGAATTTCCAACAAAAATTCACTAATTTCATTTTTAGAATTTTCTCTATCACTTTGGGTATGTTTGAGATTAGTGATACAGGCCTTTAGTTACTCACTATTGTGTCTCCACTTTTGAAAAGTGGTTTTATTGTTCCAATTTTGAATATTTTGGGAAAACATCCTTCCCGTTAACATTTGTTGACTAGGTGAGTTAATGGCGTATTAATTTCGTTAGCAATCAATTTGAGCTTTTCTGAGCGAATTCCATCATAACCTGGAGATTTCTTTTGTTTTAATTCCATAATAACTTTGTAAATCTCATTTTCATCAGTTTCTGATGAAAATATTGAATTCTGTAATCTTTGTTTATTGAAATTATAATTAGGTGGTTCTTTAATTTTAAGGGCATATTCTTAACCAAGATTCGCATAGAACTCATTAAAATTGTTACAAATATCTAGAATATTGTGCCATTCTCTAGTTGAATAATCGGTATTTTCGTTTCAGATCTAGATTTATTGCATATATCATCAGCACATTTCCATAGTTCTTTTGAATTTTCAGTGTTATTTAGGTATTATTTTTTGAGATTTTTTTTGGCATCTTTCAGTAACCTGTTTAATTTATTTTTCAATAAATTATATTATTCTTTCAGTGTTTTGTTTTCGAGATATTTCAGGAGAATTTGATACTTTTTGTTTTTTATATTTATGAGCTCTGTTAACTTTGGAGTAATCCAGGATTTTTTTGCTTTACATTTTTTCTTAAGTTCAGTTATAATTGTACTGTCTTCAATAAGATATCGTAATCTGTTCACAAATATTGTTGCGGCATTATCAGCCAGTTCTATTTCATATATATTTTCCCAGTTTTCTGTCAATAAGTCATTTTTAAGTTTTTCGTGATTAGTGAATATTTTCTTCCCGTTTCTTTATCGATCTCTGTCATATTCATATCTAGTGTTATGGCAATTGTGTAATGATCTGTTATACTCGTTTTGAAGATATAAATGCTGAGTTTATGTCACCTATAATTATATGAGTAGATTTGCTCTTTGCTTTCTGTAAATAACCAGTAAGTTCAGTAATGAATTGTTTGGCACATGTACTCGGGGATCTATAAATGACAGTAATTTTTATTTTGTGTTGTTTCATTGTTAAATTCGTTTCTCCAATGTTTTGCACCTCACACACATATTCAATACTTTCCTTAATATACATTATGGCGCCATCATTTTTTCTATTCCTCCCTTATTGTAAAAGGTTTCATATTCTTTCATACTGGCTGTATTGAGGTCGTGTATTTTGAAGGTTTTTGTTAGAATAATAGTACCAAATTTTTTATTGAATTTATTCAAAAATATCAACAAATCATCCAATCATCCAACAATATACTACGTATATTCAATTGTGAACATTTCAATCCTTTCATTTCGGTTGAGGTGAGTTCTGTAACATTTTCTATAATTTTAGCTAAAATCGGTTCGTTTGCGTATTCCCTAATATAAGAATCCATACTGGTATGAATTTAAAGATTTTAAACACATTTTTAAACAGATTTAAAGTTCTCATAATACCCTAAAAACAGTGAACGTTTTACACTTATCACCAAAGAAATTATAAACAATGAAGAACTACTTGGAATATTCTAGTGTCAAAATAATTGTTCATCAGTATGGGAGATAGCTAATAAATTTTCGATTTGAGTTACTCAATTGGGTTTTCGAACGAAAAATATAGAACAAACCAGATAGATATAAAATAGTTATAAAACACTTAGTTTATTTGTTGGAAAATTACAAGAAGTGTCGGGTATTTATCTACCTCCAGCTTTACTATCCTTTCTATTACTTCTCTGTCTGGTTTTTGGTTTATCTACTGGATTCTCCGTTTTCTAATTTCTTCGTATTTTTGGAGTATCTTGCAAAAAGGCTTCTGAATACTAACGTATATTTCAGATGGTTGTGAATTTTCTAATGCTAGTTCCGATGTATAGTTTTGTTCAGAATTGGGCGTTTGTAGTGCACTGTTTGTTCTCTTGGTATCTGCTTCTTCTTCTTCCGTTTGTTCTAGTTCTTCTACTAAGTTTGCCACATTTTTTCCCCCTGTTTCTTCAAACGGAATACTAGTTCAACTCCAATTGGTCTCTCAGCGAAGCGACCTAGAGGGTAGATATGTTGATTTAGGTCAACTTCCAATAGATCCTTGATGGTATTACATATATTTTCAGGAGTTATTTCGTTAACTTTGGCTTCAGTCCGAATATAAAAAAATTGTTTTTTCCAGAGTTCCTACTTTCCTCCTAAGTTCTTTGTTTCCTTTTTCTAATTGTAGAATTCTATTTTTCTACGTTTCTATATCAAGTCTCACCTTACTTCACTTGCTTCTATTGCGTTTTTCAATTCGTTCTTGCTAGAAAGTATCTCTTTGAGAATCTGTTGTGTTGTTATTTCTTCATTTACCGGCATTTTTTTTTTCAGCAGAAAAGATTTTGACACCACTACCCAGAACTAATCAACAATGTTTCAATGGAGAGATTTATATTAACGGTGAACTACTGTACTGATTTGTTTCGGAAAAATTCAATATCTCGTTTTATAGTATTGTTTTCTTCAATTCATCCGAATATCTCCAAACAAACGGTTTTGTTGAGCACAGTGCACAAGTTCCAAAAATGTTGTGTAATATTATATATAATATATTATATATACAATATATTATAAGTTGAATATTATATATTATATAAAAGTACCTACGGGTATAATAGAAGGGTATCAAAAGACCTACTTTATCTTCATTCTCTATTTCAAAACTGATTTTTTCAAAATCACCAAGTTTCTGAAATTTCACAATCCTCTTAAATTCTTAGTGAGATTTTCCTAATCATACAACCTTCAGGAGTTCAAGAAAAACTGCCGTTCCTATTTCGGCTCTTGCGGTTTTAAATCGAGAGTCGGTTCTGAAACGAGAAAAATTCGCTTTATTGTTCAGGAGAAATGAGTTAATACTGACTCCATACTATATATTCATTTATCGTTCCTGATTTTAATTTCAAATGAAGTTTATGATGAAGAAATTTCACTAGTATCTTTTGTTCACAATTTTTTTCTATTCCATTCAACATTTCTCAGAAAGTTCATACAAGCTTCTATTTAAGAGAAGGAAATTAACACCAGCTCCTTCCCCTCAAATACTGATCTACAATTGATTGGTAGAATCGGAAACTCTGGCGTAAAATGAAATCAATTAAAGCATAATAAGCATAATTGGGAAATGACTGAAAGTGGTTCCAGTTTCAGATGCATTCCATCAGTATTTTGAAACTAAGAACTTGCCATAGTATCTATGGTTTTCGAAATAGGTAGCATCTCCCAAAAATTTCAAATCAGCTTCGAATAGGAAAAAATGAATACATTCAACAATAACTCATAGTTATTCATTAATTGATTCCCGATTAGACACCATAGAAGCCAAAATGAGGCCGGACATGAAATCTGAAATTTTTCATCTTACAGTGTTTTCATGATGTGAGAAAATCGTATTGTGATTGTCAGTTTTTTATGATATATGATGGAATTGACCGATACTTGCTGAAAATCCGTAACCAACGTATTTAAAAAACATTTTTTTTGAGATTTTCACTAAACAGTTTTACGAAAACTGAGAGCAAAGACACGCCCGAAGAAGTCATTGCGTATTTGTGAAACTGTTCAGTGTATGGTGAAACACGTGTTGCGTTTTTGTAAAACTATTCAGTGGAAATCACACAACAGAGTATATTTTGAATGTAAATCAACTGTTACGGATAAGTAATCCGAATAATATTTCAAATTTTCCAAATAAATATAAACCAGTCGCTTTGCTATAAGTGATATCATGAAGAAAGTGTTAAAACACCGTATTTTTGAATATTTGGAATGCTTCAACATCTTGAGTGATCATCAATATGGCTTTCGAAAACAAAGATCAGCAGGCGACTTTCTATCGTATGTCACCAATTTTTGGAATAATCATTGGAAATACAAGCTGTTGTGCTTGATTTTTCTAAGGAATTTGACCATGTGTGGCATGAGGGTTTGCTGTATGGTTCTCTAGGTTTCTGAAAGAACGTTATCTGCAAATGGCCATCGATGGATATGTCTCGAATACTTTCACCATCAATGCCGGTGTTCCTTAGGTATCTATATTGTATCCAACTCTCTTTTAATTGTATATCAACGACTCATTGGAAAAAAAAAGGATCCAATATATTACTTTGCTGACGACAACACATTTGTCTCGTCATTCCATTTAGATTCCAGGACATCGGCTACGGATGCACATCTGCACCAACAGCAGGAGATTGAATATCTTAATGAGGATCTGGAAGTGATTTCGAATTGGGGTAAAACTAACCAGGTTCAATTCAATGCCACAAAAACCCAGGTATCGGTTTTCTTCAAAAAGACAAATGTTTCCGAACCGGATATAATAATTTCAGGACAGACAATTCCGATTTCTGCTTCGATAGGTTTGTTGAGCGTTAAAATAGACACCAATATGTCATGGTACAATCATGTGCTGGAATTGTGAAGGATTTTCCTCAATAGCTTGGGACACTGTTTCGAACCAGAAAGCTGTACACACCCAGCTCATAAAGTTCATATTAGACCTTCCTTCGAGTCTAAAAAAAACATCCGCCTGATTGGAAACATTAACATTACCAGACATTAACGAACATTACATGCAATCTTGATAGTCTGGAACATCGAAAAAAAGTTAGAGTTTCATCTCAGTTCACCTCGAACTTCACTGTTCAAGAACTCTTTCATTTGAATAACTGTGTTTATGTGGAATAAACCTCCAAAGAACGTTTTTCCGAATGGATTTAACCTCCAGTAATTCAAATCCAATGTGAATCGCCACTTTCACACAATAGCAGGAGAGCCCACGATACAAAATGGAGATTTCCTCGAGTCTCATTAAGACATACAGGCTGATTCACGGTGGATGGCACATTAGACGTTTCTGGTGAACCAGACAACGGATCACTTTCAAAATTTGATGGAGGGCATATTCGGACATTCTCTAGCCAACTAAAATATTTTCGACAATGCGGTGTTGCCGCTTCTATTAGAAAGCAGTAGCAACTTTGATTTTTCAAATGGAACACTCTGTATATAATATTATTTTTGGAATCTCCAACAGTTGCCCGACAACTTTTCTTGATATTTCCCTATACCTATCTGTTACCGTTTTCGAAATGAAAATTAATTTCAATTTTTTTCTTCGAAAATCATGACTTCTAAAAATGCCGATATCTTTTAGTTAAGAAGTACTATGATATCGAAATTTGGTTTGGAGTTAGGTGATACTGGGACACTTCCCACACGTCAGCCTAATCTCCGTTACTTCAATACAGGGTGGTAAAAAAATACAGTTTTATCGTTTGCTTGAAAAAGTTGCTGAAATTTGATTATTTTAAAAGGAACACCCTGTTTATTATTGAAAATCCGGAAAGCTGCTGAAATTTGCTTTCTTTCTATGTATATCATACCTATACCTAACTAGTCAAGTTTCGGACTTATGAACATTTATTTGTGAAAATGTCCCTTCAGAATGGTATTTCCATTCGGTATTTGGTAAGCAGGCCATGATTACTATTTGACAGTAGCGTTGTGACATTCTCCCAATAATATCGACATTTTCGTCACTTCAGAAGTTGCAAATACCTTCAAAACGATGGAACAAAACTATTCAAACGAAGTTCTTATGAATTTGTTTATTATTTTTGGACAGTATGACAAAATTATCAGCAGAACATGTAGAAAGTTCAATGAAATGTATCCGAAGCTACCGCCAATGAACCTCAAGAAATTTATACGAATTCAGAACAATTTCAATACATTTGGATCAACTTTAAAAGCACCAAGAAACTTGCCTCGACCCGTAACTTTCGAAGACAACCAGATTAATGTCTTAGCATATTTTCACGCATTTCCCGAGTCATCGATAAGAAGTGCTGAAGAAGATTTGGGTATAAAATATTCATCGGTTCAAAGAATCTTGCGAAGACATAAAATGCATGATTATAAATTCACCAAAATTCAAGCAATGAAGCCTCAAGATCCTCAACAGAGAGTAGAATTTTGTGAAATGTTGTTGACACGCATTCAAGAAGATCCACTTTTTTTAAATAAAATTATTTGGACTGATGAATCGAAATTTTCGAGAGAAGGGATTTTCAATAGAATAAATCGTCATTATTGGTCCAGTGAAAATCCTCACGTCACAAAAGAAGCCGGATTTCAAGAAAAATTTAGTTTTAAAGTCTTCTGCATGTTGATGGACAACAAATTGAGGTACGTGATATACGAGAAGTCATTAACATCCAGAAGCTACCTGAATATTTTGGAGAATACTGTAGACAGTTTCGTGGATAATCTGCCACTCGAAGATTATCGAAACTGTTGGTACCAACTAGACGGAGCTCCTGCACATTGCACAAGAGAAGTGAGCGCAGAACTGGATAGACTATTTGACGATCGGTGGATGAGGCGCTTGGGACCATGGAATTGGCCAGCGAGATCACCCGATCTTAATCCATTAGATTTTTATTTGTGGGGAATGTTTAAAGAAAAAGTTTACAAAATACCCGTGCGTTCGAGAGATGAATTGTTAGAAAGGATTGCCCAAACATTTGAAGATTTGGATCCCAATGAAATCAGATCTGCCACCACGAAAGCAGTCAACACCCGCATTTTAAAGTGCTTGGAAGTGAACGGCCAACGATTCGAACATATTTTGAAATATTCCACATGATTGTTTTACTTTTTTATAATTATTCATATCAATATTTCCAATTTCAAGTTTCTTGGTGCTTTTTTAAAGTTTATCCAAACATATTGAAATTGTTCTGAATTCGTATAAATTTCTTGAGGTTCATTGGCGGTAGATTCGGATACATTTCATTGAACTTTCTACATGTTCTGCTGATAATTTTGTCACACTGTCCAAAAATAATAAACAAATTCATAAGAACTTCGTTTGAATAGTTTTGTTCCATCGTTTTGAAGGTATTTGCAACTTCTGAAGTGATGAAAATGTCGATATTATCAGGAGAATGTCACAACGCTACTGTCACGCTAAGTATCCCATATGAAGGGTAAATATTTAGTTTTTTTCGAAATTGATAGTGAGTTTATTGTGACAAAACCAATTTTCAATCTCGATAAAATCTTTTTCTGCAGAAGCTGCAGAAGACAGCCGTATCGTCAGCAAAGTTTAAAATGTTACCTTTTGTTGCTATCTGTAGCAGCTCGTTCAGAACAGAATTGATCCTAGTACCGTTCCTTGCGGAACACCATAAATAACAGTTTTGGGATAACTCATTATTCCATCGATACTGACTCTCTGTTCTCGGTCATATAAATTTCTTTCAAAAATGTCGTAAGCTTTCCCGCGTATTCCACAGTTCTCTAATGTTCTCAGGAGCTTGGTATGTCTGATGGTTTCAAAAGCTTTGGAAAGATCAACGAAGATGCACATCGCTGGGATTTTTTTGTCAAGAGCTTCATAAATGAAAGTTGTAAGATTTTGTATTGCAGCTTCTGTTGATCTTTCCTCCCTGCATCCGTATTGCTGATCAGATATTAATTTGAATTTCCAACAAAAATTCACTAATTTCATTTTTAGAATTTTCTCTATCACTTTGGGTATGTTTGAGTTTCTGATGAAAATATTGAATTCTGTAATCTTTGTTTATTGAAATTATAATTAGGTGGTTCTTTAATTTTGTGGGCATATTCTTAACCAAGATTCGCATAGAACTCATTAAAATTGGTACAAATATCTAGAATATTTTTTATCACTGTGCCATTCTCTAGTTGAATAATCGGTATTTTCGTTTCAGATCTAGATTTATTGCATATATCATCAGAACATTTCCATAGTTCTTTTGAATTTTCAGTGTTATTTATTATTTTCTGAGATTTTTTTTGGCATCTTTCAGTAACCTGTTCAATTTATTTTTCAATAAATCATATTATTCTTTCAGTGTTTTGTTTTCGAGATATTTCAGGAGAATTTGATACTTTTTGTTTTTTATATTTATGAGCTCTGTTAACTCTGGAGTAATCCAGGATTTTTTTGCTTTACATTTTTTCTTAAGTTCAGTTATAATTGTACTGTCTTCAATAAGATATCGTAATCTGTTCACAAATATTGTTGCGGCATTATCAGCCAGTTCTATTTCATATATATTTTCCCAGTTTTCTGTCAATAAGTCATTTTTAAGTTTTTCGTGATTAGTGAATATTTTCTTCCCGTTTCTTTATCGATCTCTGTCATATTCATATCTAGTGTTATGGCAATTGTGTAATGATCTGTTATACTCGTTTTGAAGATATAAATGCTGAGTTTATGTCACCTATAATTATATGAGTAGATTTGCTCTTTGTTTTCTGTACATAACCAGTAAGTTCAGTAATGAATTGTTTGGCACATGTACTCGGGGATCTATAAATGACAGTAATTTTTATTTTGTGTTGTTTCATTGTTAAATTCGTTTCTGAGACTCTGATATCTCCAATGTTTTGCACCTCACACGCATATTCAGTACTTTCCTTAATATACATTATGACGCCATCATTTTTTCTATTCCTCCCTTATTGTAAAAGGTTTCATATTCTTTCATACTGGCTGTATTGAGGTCGTGTATTTTCAAGGTTTCTGTTAGAATAATAGTACCACATTTTTTAATAAATTTATTCAAAAATATCAACAAATCATCCAATCATCCAACAATATACTACGTATATTCAAATGTGAACATTTCAATCCTTTTATTTCGGTTGAGGTGAGTTCTGTAACATTTTCTATAATTTTAGCTAAAATCGGTTCGTTTGTGTATTCCCTAATATAAGAATCCATACTGGTAAGAATTTAAAGATTTTAAACACATTTTTGAACAGATTTAAAGTTCTCATAATACCCTAAAAACAGTGAACGTTTTACACTAATCACCAAAGAAATTATAAACAATGAAGAACTACTTGGAATATTCTAGTGTCAAAATAATTGTTTATCAGTATGGGAGATAGTTAATAAATTTTCGATTTGAGTTACTAAATTGGGTTTTCGAACGAAAAAATATAGAACATATCAGATAGATATAAAATAGTTATAAAATACTTAGTTTATTTGTTGGAAAATTACAAGAAGTATCGGGTATTTATCTACCTCCAGCTTTACTATCCTTTCTATTACTTCTCTGTCTGGTTTTTGGTTTATCTACTGGATTCTCCGTTTTCGAATTTCTTCGTATTTTTGGAGTATCTTGCAAGAAGGCTTCTGAATATTAACGTGTATTTCAGATGGTTGTGAATTTTCTAATACTAGTTCCGATGTATAGTTTTGTTCAGAATTGGGCGTTTGTAGTGCACTGTTTGTTCTCTTGGTATCTGCTTCTTCTTCTTCCGTTTGTTCTAGTTCTTCTATTGTATACGCTTTACCGTTTACGATAAGTGTATTTCCTTTAATAGATGCTCTGTTCGTGACAGTTTCCCTTGCTTTTTTTAAATATTTCCTCAGTATTTTACTTTCTTCTCTTTGTGCCTCCGTTTGATCATGTACAATGTATATGTTCTTCCCACTAAGTTTGCCACATTTTTTTTAAATTCCCTGTTTCTTCAAACGGAATACTAGTTCAACTCCAATTGGTCTCTCAGCGAAGCGACCTAGAGGGTAGATATGTTGATTTAGGTCAACTTCCAATAGATCCTTGATGGTATTACATATATTTTCAGGAGTTATTTCGTTAACTTTGGCTTCAGTCCGAATATAAAAAAATTGTTTTTTCCAGAGTTCCTACTTTCCTCCTAAGTTCTTTGTTTCCTTTTTCTAATTGTAGAATTCTATTTTTCTACGTTTCTATGTCAAGTCTCACCTTACTTCACTTGCTTCTATTGCGTTTTTCAATTCGTTCTTGCTAGAAAGTATCTCTTTGAGAATCTGTTGTGTTGTTATTTCTTCATTTACCAGCATTTTTTTTTTTCAGCAGAAAAGATTTTGAAACCACTACCCAGAACTATTCAACAATGTTTCAATGGAGAGATTTATATTAACGGTGAACTGCTGTACTGATTTGTTTTGGAAAAATTCAATATCTCGTTTTATAGTATTGTTTTCTTCAATTCATCCGAATATCTCCAAACAAACGGTTTTGTTGAGCACAGTGCACAAGTTCCAAAAATGTTGTGTAATATTATATATAATATATTATATATACAATATATTATAAGTTGAATATTATATATTATATAAAAGTACCTACGGGTATAATAGAAGGGTATCAAAAGACCTACTTCATCTTCATTCTCTATTTCAAAACTGATTTTTTCAAAATCACCAAGTTTCTGAAATTTCACAATCCTCTTAAATTCTCAGTGAGATTTTCCTAATCATACAACCTTCAGGAGTTCAAGAAAAACTGCCCCGTTCCTATTTCGGCTCTTGCGGTTTTAAATCGAGAGTCGGTTCTGAAACGAGAAAAATTCGCTTTATTGTTCAGGAGAAATGAGTTAATACTGACTCCATACTATATATTCATTTATCGTTCCTGATTTTGATTTCAAATAAAGTTTATGATGAAGAAATTCCACTAGTATCTTTTGTTCACAAATTTTTTCTATTCCATTCAACATTTCTCAGAAAGTTCATACAAGCTTCTATTTCAGAGAAGGAAATTAACACCAGCTCCTTTCCCTCAAATACTGATCCACAATTGATTGGTAGAATCGGAAACTCTGGCGTAAAATGAAATCAATTAAAGCATAATAAGCATAATTAGGAAATGACTGAAAGTGGTTCCAGTTTCAGATGCATTCCATCAGTATTTTGAAACTAAGAACTTGCCATAGTATCTATGGTTTTCGAAATAGGTAGCATCTCCCAAAAATTTCAAATCAGCTTCGAATAGGAAAAAATGAATACATTCAACAATAACTCATAGTTATTCATTAATTGATTCCCGATTAGACACCATAGGAGCCAAAATGAGGCTGGACATGAAATCTGAAATTTTTCATCTTACAGAGTTTTCATGATGTGAGAAAATCGTATTGTGATTGTCAGTTTTTTATGATATATGATGGAATTGACCGATACTTGCTGAAAATCCGTAATCAACGTATTTAAAAAACATTTTTTTTGAGATTTTCACTAAACAGTTTTACGAAAACGCAACACATGTTTCGTTACTGAGAGCAAAGGCACGCCCGAAGAAGTCATTGCGTATTTGTGAAACTGTTCAGTGTATGGTGAAACACGTGTTGCGTTTTTGTAAAACTATTCAGTGGAAATCACACAACAGAGTATATTTTTAATGTAAATCAACTGTTACGGATAAGTAATCCGAATAATATTTCAAATTTTCCAAATAAATATAAACCAGTCGCTTTGCTATAAGTGATATCATGAAGAAAGTGGTAAACCACCATATTTTTGAATATTTGGAATGCTTCAACATCTTGAGTGATCATCAATATGGCTTTCGAAAACAAAGATCAGCAGGCGACCTTCTATCGTATGTCACCAATTTTTGGAATAATCATTGGAAATACAAGCTGTTGTGCTTGATTTTTCTAAGGAATTTGACCATGTGTGGCATGAGGGTTTGCTGTGTGGTTCTCTAGGTTTCTGAAAGAAAGTTATCTGCAAGTGGCCATCGATGGATATGTCTCGGTGTTCCTTAGGTATCTATATTGTATCCAACTCTCTTTTAATTGTATATCAACGACTCATTGGAAAAAAAAAGAATCCAATATATTACTTTGCTGACGACAACACATTTGTCTCGTCATTCCATTTAGATTCCAGGACATCGGCTACGGATGCACATCTCCACCGACAGCAGGAGATTGAATATCTTAATGAGGATCTGGAAGTGATTTCGAATTGGGGTAAAACTAACCAGGTTCAATTCAATGCCACAAAAACTCAGGTATCGGTTTTTTTCAAAAAGACAAATGTTTCCTAACTGGATATAATAATTTCAGGACAGACAATTCCGATTTCTGCTTCGATAAGTTTGTTGAGCGTTAAAATAGACACCAATATGTCATGGCACAATCATGTGCTGGAATTGTGAAGGATGTTCCTCAATAGCTTGGGACACTGTTTAGAACCAGAAAACAGTACACACCCAGCTCATTAAGTTCATATTAGACCTTCTTTCGAGTATTGTTTTCGCTCCGCCCATGAATATAATCTGAAGGTGCTACATTCCATCTAAAAAAACATCCGCCTGATTGGAAACATTAACATTACCAGACATTAACGAACATTACTTGCAATCTTGATAGTCTGGAACATCGAAAAAAGTTAGAGGTTCATCTCAGTTCACCTCGAACTTCACTGTTCAAGAACTCTTTCATTTGAATAACTGTGTTTATGTGGAATAAACCTCCAAAGAACGTTTTTCCAAATGGATTCAACCTCCAGTAATTCAAATCCAATGTGAATCGCCACTTTCACACAATAGCAGGAGAGCCCACGATGCTAGATTTTTAAATATGTAAAAAAATACTGTGCATGGACATACTCGAGCGCGTCAGATATTGATAGCATCAATGTCATACGTATTTTTAATAATGTTGTTATGTTAATCTGATCATTTGCATGATGTGGGTGTTTGTACGTAAGGGTTAAGAGTGAAAAAAAATTCAGTGCAACAAAAAAAGGTCTCATTCAATAATCTGATGATTTCGATCTGACGCAAACTCGCGATCATTATTATAATGTGCAAAAAAAAATCGCCATTTTGAAATACTCGAGCGCGTCAGATTAATATATATATATGGTTCATCTATATGTTTTAGACGTGCTGTCTCATAATCTGATGATTATCTACAGGGATTCGCTCAAACTGACAAAAACAATATTTTTTTTCTGAATTTCACTAGTTCGGACTTCCATTGTCTACTATATAAAATGATTTGAAATCCCTGAAACAAGTAAAAAAGAATAATTAAAAAAGAATAGTTGAAAATAACAATTATATTAAGCAACAATAAATCTGAAATGAAATGATAGTGAAGTAACCTACATGTAAAAATATAATAATTGAATAAATAAAAAATTAAAGGAATGCAAAAAGAAAATAATAAAAAATAAAAAAAGTGTAGAGATTCCAAGTCACGTTAGTTCACGATGTTTCGATTGTTGGTATCTACAATCGTCTTCGGGTGATGACTGGACTGATTCCTCCGAGAGATGACTATTTTATAGGTCGTTGAAATACTTTCACTTTCTCTACTTTCCATTTTCCGCTTCACTGATTCCGTGAGAGATGACCGATTTGGCGGGAGTTGGTCATTTTCCGTTTGATGATGGGTTTCCATATGTTTCGTATATCTACGCTGGCCTGGCTGAATACGTTGTTGGACAACATGTATGCGGCTTCCTTAAATTTTCTCCTGAACCAATGTTGCTCTCTGTGCAAGATCTCAGCTTGGGACCACTCGATGTTGTGTTGATGGGTCCAAACATGGTCTGCTATTCCTGATTTGCTGGTTTCTCCTCGCTGTGTGTGCTTCTTGTGCTCGGCAATGCGAACATTCAATGGCCTCTTAGTTTCACCAATATAGGATTTTCCGCACTCACAGGGTATCCGGTAAATCACACAGGAAGATCAACTAATTAGTTTCGACGTGGAAAGCCTTTACACCAACGTTCCGGTCGAAGAAGCACTCCAAATCATACAGAGAAAGCTATCCGAAGACGGGAACCTGAAAGAGAGAACGAATCTACCTATAGAAGTAATTATGGAATTACTAGGATGCTGTGTACGAAACTGTTATTTCCAACTGAAGGACGAGTTCTTTACACAAGATGAGGGACTACCAATGGGATCGCCACTTTCACCAGTCATAGCCAACATATATATGGAGTGGTTTGAAACTCTGGCCATCGAAGAAGCCCACAAGAAACCTCGAGTCTGGTTGAGATATATTGACGACACCTTCATAATATGGAACCATGGGAATACTGAACTAGACGCCTTTCTGAAACACATCAACAGCGTGAGACCTTCCATCACTTTCACAATGGAGAAGGAAATCCACAATGAATTGCCATTCTTAGACGTTTTGGTGAAGAGGACCGACACTAAGTGGGAAACATCTGTATACCGAAAACCCACTCATACGGGACAGTATCTGAACCACGAATCCAACCACCATCAATCGACAAAAAGAGGAATCATCAAGACTCTATTAGACCGTGCTTTTGGGCTCTGTAATACAAAGGAAGGTCTCGAGAAGGAACTAGACATCATCAAAAACGATCTTCAGCGGAATGGATACTCCAAAGCGATGGTAGAAAAGACTTTGGCTAAAAGACAGCAGGAGCCTCGCAAGGAAGAGAAGCCGTCACAACCAGTGCTTGCACTTCCCTACATCAGAGGATTATCGGAGAGGATAAGAAGAATTGGTTCCAAGTACAACATTAGAACCTGTTTCAGATCCGGTAACACTATCCGTAGCAGCCTCACGAAAACCAGGCCCCCAAACGCGGACTGCGATTTCAAGAATTGCATTTACCGGATACCCTGTGAGTGCGGAAAATCCTATATTGGTGAAACTAAGAGGCCATTGAATGTTCGCATTGCCGAGCACAAGAAGCACACACAGCGAGGAGAAACCAGCAAATCAGGAATAGCAGACCATGTTTGGACCCATCAACACAACATCGAGTGGTCTCAAGCTGAGATCTTGCACAGAGAGGAACATTGGTTCAGGAGAAAATTTAAGGAAGCCGCATACATGTTGTCCAACAACGTATTCAGCCAGGCCAGCGTAGATATACGAAACATATGGAAACCCATCATCAAACGGAAAATGACCAACTCCCGCCAAATCGGTCATCTCTCACGGAATCAGTGAAGCGGAAAATGGAAAGTAGAGAAAGTGAAAGTATTTCAACGACCTATAAAATAGTCATCTCTCGGAGGAATCAGTCCAGTCATCACCCGAAGACGATTGTAGATACCAACAATCGAAACGTCCTGAACTAACGTGACTTGGAATCTCTACACTTTCTTTATTTTTTATTATTTTCTTTTTGCATTCCTTATATTTTTTATTTATTCAATTATTATATTATTACTTGTAGGTTACTTCACTATCATTTCATTTCAGATTTATTGTTGCTTAATATAATTGTTATTTTCAACTATTCTTTTTTAATTATTCTTTTTTACTTGTTTCAGGGATTTCAAATAATTTTATATAGTAGACAATGGAAGTCCGAACTAGTGAAATTCATCACGAAACATTGTCAATCACCTTCAAACAAATATTTTTTTATTTTTTTTTCAATTCATTGACCTCAATTGATTATTCAAAAGCTCGGGAAATAGCATTCAAATAAATGAGTGTATGTTTTTAAAGTATAATACTTGCATTTATAAGAAAATAATTTAAAAAAAAGCTCAAAAAAAATTATTTTTCATAATCAATTGAATAATTAATGGAGAAAAGAGAAATGAAACTTTCTATGTTTTTTACTACTTTTATTAGTAACTAACGTTACTGCAGTTTCGTCCTATGAGGACATTTTCAAACTTATATATTGTGTAAGTTTGAAAATGTCCTTATATATTGTATAAGTTTGAAAATGTCCTTATAGAACGAAACTGCAATAACATTAGTTACAAATAAAAACATAGAAAGTTTAATTTCTCTTTTCTTCATTATGATTTCCTACCACGTAGTAACGGCTACATCCATCAATTAATTGATTATTAAATCATCATCGTCTCATCTTCATCACGAACGAGTCTCTGTGATCAGCTTTTATCCCTCACAGGCGGCCTTATATATGGGACTCATATTTGGTGGAGGTACTTAAGCGGGTACAATGTATCTGTATATACCCTGTATATTGATCTGCCGCGCTTTAGTGAATCCCAAAATCCCCGCTTGGGCTCCCCTATTACAAGGACCGCTCGTAGATCGCCTTGAGGATTTTTCTGTTGTGCTTATGTTTTGCCTTGAAACAAATGACTCATCGTACTTCAGGGATTTGGGAATAGTGCATGAGGTGATTGGAAATAACTTTCATTCGAGTGATTATCGAGAACGCAATAAAGAAGTAATAATAACCAAATTAACGAACCAAATTACCGAAACTCTCAAAAATATAGAAGAAATCTTCAATTATGTGATTGTATATGAACAATACTGATAACATCATAGTGATTCAATGGAAAATGCCACGAAACAGTTTGAATAGACTTTCCAAAAATTTGCAAATTGTTCAGGAACAAAAAAGAATTTAGAAATTTCCGGTTTCATTTGTATATCTCTTGAACCGAAGAAGCTACAGTATATTTTTTGATATCATCAAACAGTGTCCAAAATATGTAATTGTGTGGTCTATCTCTTACCGTTCACGAAATCCCAATGCATAAACTTTCAATTTTCTTTGCAAGAGTAACCAATTTCAACTTTTTCAAAAATAGGTGGAAATCAATTATATTAAACTGCATTCTCAGATAGATTTCACAACAATTACCTTAATTCACCTCATTCACCTCTCCCAATGTTCCTACACAAAAGGTTCTGATAAATATCTGCAAAAAAACAATGAGCCGAACAAGTTGTTGTTTTCCGGTAATTTCTCTCTGAGGCGAAGCTTTCGTATATGCAGTAACGATTCGTTGAAGTCAGTCGAGTTCCAAACACTGCTGTTTGGGTCGGATCTTTCCTGCAATGATGAGAGATACTACTTTGAAACTGGTCTGTAGGTAACCTACTTGATTGATTTTAGCTTCTGAAAAACCGTTCTCTGTGAGATATCTTGCTTAAATATCTGTCGAATTAAATTCAATGTTCAGCATGGTATTAACCAGTGGAGTAGTCATTTTTCGGCAAGCATTTGCCGGAACTTACTGTGTTTGGAAATTTCAGTTTGTGATGTTTCTTTTTTCTTCTCAACGTATGCATCTCTCGTCGATACAATATTGAGACTTGTTTTGATTTTTTAAAGTTATATCGCATATGTATTTTGATGTTTTTCATACTTCATCAGTCATCCAATTTCTGGAAATGAAGATATTTATTGAATCATTCAAAGGTCTAGTTCATTATACGTTCACACAAATACGATGATCAGAATGCTATTAAAAATCTTTGAACGATGGACCACAATTCAGGGTACATTTACGGGATTGGCTTTTGTAGCCATAATTCTTGGTATCCATTTTTGAATTTCATTTTTATTTTCTCGTTCGCTTTCAGTTCTATGAGTTATTCTTCCAGCTGGGGTGATCCTGCTGTGTTGACATTTGAAAAAGGATCCAACACCCAGTCTGGTATTTCAAATTTTGAAATGTCTTGGAATAATTCTGCAATATCATTGTGGTGGTTCTTCAAATGTTGGCAGTAAACAAGCCAGTCGTCGTTGCTGAAGGATACTGCTGACAAATTAGGGAAATTGCGAAATTCACGTCTTGTATGAGAGCAATTTGGCTACAAGAGCAGTGATGACATTTTTTGTTTTATTCAAATTCAAGTCGTCACCTTGAAGTTGGAGATTGACTTTATTAATTAATTTATACAGATCTGTCAAGAACGCAATATCATTCTTTGAAGCAATGAGGTTGTCTTGCAATTCGTTGTCTTTGTTTTCCAAGAACTCTATTACAGAGTCAAATAGATTGTAATATCGAGTCAGACAGTTACTTCTTGGTAACCATCGCACTTCTGTGTGAAATAGCATCGCTAGCAACACAGAGCTGATTAAATAATATAATCTGTCATTTAAAGAGCTGTTTCGGATTTTATTGACTGCTTTGATGATATATTGCAGTGATTGAGAGAAGCGTCCACTCAAATTTTTCGCAACCAAATGTTGCCTATGAATGACGCAATGTACAGCGAGCACATCTGGAACTTTAATTTTCAAGTACGCTATTTAGCCTTTGTGACGTCTTGTCATAGCCGGAGCTCCATCCGTAGTTGCTGATATAATATTCTTCAGTGGAATTTCTTTCTCATCACAAAATTTTTTCAATGTAATATATACGGTTTCTCCTTTCGTATCAGTCTCTAAATTTTTGGCAAATAGTAGTTCTTGATATATTTTCTCATTTTTAATAAACCTCACGTATGACAACATTGCTTCATTGGTTGGTGAAGTGGACTCATCTAACTGAATTGAGAATTTAGAAGTCTTCAGATGATTGCACAATGACTCTTTAACGTTTTCAGCCATCTCATCAATTCGTCTTTGCAAGGAATTATTGCTCAAAGAAATTTTTCGGATAATATCTGCCGCTGGTTTATGGAACACTGTAGTTATTACTTCTTTTCATTGCCGGTGAAATTAAATCCTCTCCAATAGTGTGAGGTTTACCTGTTCAAGCAATTAGCAAGGAGATATTGTAGGAAGCTCGGAGTCCGTCGTCGTCTTGCTAAGAAGCCGCTAAAGAAAGTTTTGGCATAATTGGCTGAGCTGAGTGTTTCTTTTCCAGTTCTTGAAAATAAGTCACACTTTTGTCTTTTTTATCTGAACGCATTTTATTCAAAGGATCTTGTAGCCTTGAGAGTTCCATCGCTTCATTCGAAAATGTTTTTTGACAAAGAAGGCACGTAGGCGAAGATAGATTTGTGTTATTTTCAATAAATCCACATTTTATATATTTCGCGCTATACTACCGTTTCTTATTTTTGCTTACGACATAATGTTGTCTTCAAAAATACGGGAGTGAAGAATCTAGTATTAAAAACTTGCCAATGACCCCAGTCAGAGTATTCACTACTGCACGTACAGCAGTTTACCTAGTTGCTAACTGAATTCACTTGTTTTCGTAATAACGTCGAATGACATTACTGGCTGGATGGCGCGCGTGCTTTTGTGTGAGGCAGCTGGCGGGCCTAGTACTTTCGATAATGGCGACTAGTAACTTCTCGCTTCGCATTGAAGCTTTCCGCCATCTATGTAAAGTTTGACAACTATCGGACAGGAAAAAGTTACTGTCTAGTCCCCTATATGGCGTTACACGAGGAAACTCGCGATAAGCGTAAAGTTTGTGTTAAAAGCAGAAAAACATATTTAAATTAGCCGTCGCCCCCCTAAACCGCTTCAACGCCCCTCAATCTTCTCTGTGCCCTTTACTGCTTCTCTATAGGCCTCCGGCGCCCACAAAGGGGCGTTATGGCCCACTTTGCGAAATACTCGCGATAAAAATCGCGAGAGCTTAACCCAAATACCGGACCTGCTCCATTGTTTCTGAGATCAAGTCGTTCGAATAATGTCCACAACTCCTATTAACTTAATTTGTATAAGCTCAGTTGAAATTCAAGGTGTTTTACTTTGAGTGAGTTCTACCAACTTCACATTTCCATCCAAGTGATTCTTGTCTTTCGAATGTTTCGAAATACTTTCAAAGGAAATTCAATTGAAAATATTTGCATATTATTTATAAGTCGGGGAGAACAAAAGTCAGAAAAGTATCTCGAAAGACAATAATGAAATAACCCACCGTATTCTCCAATAAATTGAGATTATTAACGTATTTCCTTGGCGGTTTATTGATTTTGGAATGAATGCTATGATAAATTGAGAAAACGGTGAAAATCGTAACAGTTGAAGAAATATACTTATCTTGGTATCAATGACATCGACAACTATACTTTCTAGCTAAGTTCTAGATGGTTTATGATGTCAACTCCTTGAACTACCTATGAAGCAACATAGCACGTAGCGTATTCAGTTCATATTCAGGTAAATATAATCTCACGAAAAATATCTGGGATTCATAAGTAGTACCCGAGGATGGAAAGTCAGGCACCCATTATACTAATTCACTCCCAAATATTTCTGTCAATATTTTGTAACGTATTGTGGTTACCACTAAAAAAGTGAATGATTGAAAATTAAACAATATTTCTGAAGATTCATAAATGCAGTGTTTTGTATCAACGACCTCTGAGGGCTGTCGTTCGTAAGGGCGCGACAGCTGGTTTACGGAAAAACAGATTTAAAACAGATTTTGAACAAAATATTTTGTAATGTATCGTGGTTACCACTAAAAATGTGAATGATTGAAAATTAAATGATATTTTTGAAAATTCATAGATGCAGTGTTTTGTATCAATGACCTATGGAGTTTCAAAGTCAGTCATTCCTGATGATGTCAGCCATACTAGCATATGAAAAATTTGATACTTCAAATTCCATTCAACGGCAGTTTTTGTTCTATTCAATTTTGACTTGGGACGTGAAAGCCTAAGTTCTTATATTGACCTGTGAAGTTTTCATTCTTCTGATAAAGTGATTGAAACAGAAAATGTTAGCCAGTATTCGCACAGTTATAACTATGGTAGTAATCAAAATAGTTGGTAGTGCGTAACAAGGAAAATACACTTCTTTATAGTGAAATATATTATGTAAACCTCAAATAAAAATATGATACAACAGTTATTTTTTCAATAATGTTTCAGGGAGATTTCGAGTCTACATCTACTAATATAATCATATTTTCTCCTCCATATTTTTTTTTGAATTCACTGTGAAAATAAAGCTTCACAAAATGGCTCCTCAATCAGTTCCCATTTAGCATGTCAACATTTCCAAAACGTTAAAGTTGTTCATGACATACTGACGAAATTTTCATGAATTCCAAATATATCATCATATTCTATTGAAAACCCTTCGTAATAACTGCCATTGCGACGGTTAACGTAACGTATCATTTTATTCGTAGAGATCGGGGTCGATCACCCGTTTTTCCGGTATCGATATTTTTCTAGTTAAAAATGTGCTGAACTACTTCATGATTGTCAGACCTTTGAGTATCGTTGTGGTCATGTACAAGTTGGGATAGACTAAACAAATGAATATATTACATCCTGCCGATGAGTACACGCTTGGGAAGGTTGAAAACACTGAGACGAGGTTTTTTTTGTGGCTAGCGTTGCTGACGCGAGGGCTTGGGAGTCTTGCGAGAGACAGAAAAAGTCGGTCACCAGAGCCCGTCGAGACGAGATCGGGGGTGTCATCCCTCAGCCTTCGAGGCTGAGGAAGGTGGCCTAAATAGGGTATTTATTTTGTCTAAGCGCGTGGTGCGAAATTTAAGGAAAATCGGTAGTAAAATCGTAAGCCGGTATTGGGTACAGGGGAGTTTAAAATGAAAGTGTTTGTGTTGGAGACACAGCGGTTCAACGAAACCTATGGTTGGCCATGAACCACCCAAAGAGGCGTTATGTGAGTGTTTGTTTTTTTTACTAACCAGTTGATATTGAGAGAGTGTTCACTTCCTCTTTGCAAAGAGGTTATATATTGTTGGGTTCCTAGTACTGATAGTTTAGCTAGAGTTCATATTACAATTACAAAAAAGGGCGAAAATTTGAAGCTGCACACCACTCTCCCTAAAGTAAAAGTAAAACTGAAGATATTTTTCAACAGAGTTGGTGTGTTCGTAGTCGTTTAACAGGTCAAATTGAATAGTATATAGCATAGTCGAATTGGCGACGAATTATTTGTTCTATTTTATTTTATTTATATAAGATTTTACACGTTTTTTTATCATTCTGTCCATGGAGTCGTTTTTCTTCTCATTATACTTCATATTTGAAACCTTGGACTTTCATTTTTATGCTACAAACTTTTTCAAGCATGTCTCTCAAGCACACCAAGAAAAGTTATGGGAAAAAATGCATTGGTTTTTTTTGTTATTTCATATTGAATCTTCCAGTTTTAGCATTTGAAGGATATGGACGAACCTACAATAAACTGTTACTTTTTTTTAATTGGATCTACAGACATCATAGAGATTGATTGAACAGAATATTAACAGTATATTTCTGAATGTACGGGACAATACGAAAATTCCTGCTAGCATCACCCTATTACGGAATGTTATGAATGGGTTCGAAAATAGACATTTTACTTATGAGAAGTTCAACTACGACCTTTTGAATACTTGTTCAAAGGATTTTCTATGTATGAGATAAATGATAACAAGGTTGAAATGGGATATCATCGTCGTATGGCCTTGAAATTAATATTCATCTACTGTAAAATATGTAACGTATTCCAAAAACACTTTATTGTGAGATTTTCACTAAATTTAGTGAAAATCTCACAATAAAGTGTTTTTGGAATACGTTAGTTATGGATTTTCATCAAGTATCGGCCGATTCCATCATATATCTGTAAAATATGTTACCAATTCACTTCTCATTCCAATGAACATTCTATTCGAAAAATATTATCAACGGTGGCGAAGTTACGAAATTCCTTGTCCCAAATTCAAAATTCAATAATTCCGCGACCTGTTATCAAAATTCAAAGAAGTTAATCCCATTGCATAGAGAAATGAGTGTCCTTCCATACGAAATGTCACAAGACATACCTTTCCAGTAGTCACTGTTCGACACTGATATCTTGCCACGTCCGAAAGTGGAGAGGGTGGAGGAACTATTATGTCCGGACTGTATAAAATTCATATTCAGGGATATGTTGTTAAGTGTTGGAACAGAGTCCTTCACCCCGAATTCATCTGTGCTAAAAATCAAAAATACATGATCTACATATCAGATCGAATCAACAGAAGTTGATTCGATCCGATATGTGTTGAAATTCATCGAGATAAATTCTGTTCTGAAAAACATTCTGAGATATCTGGGTTGCACTGTAAAAACTATAAGGGTATGGCTGTTGTGGTACTAGTCTGTTACAGACCACCGGAAGGAAATTTTAATACTTTTTGTGAAAATTTGATGAGTGTCTTAGATTTTATTTATATGCCTGGTCAAAATATTATTTTAACTGGAGATTTTGATATTGATGCAACTAAAAACTCTAGGGATGCTAATGCCTATCGTAGTTTGACAACTCTTTTGTCAGGTTTTAATTCACGTCAGATGGTCGAGTGGCCAACACGCATAACCTCCCATTCTGAAACCATCATAGATCAAATCTATACTAATATATCTAACACTACTGTATGTGTTCTGGACAATACAATTTCTGATCATCGAACTGTATTATTTGAATATGTTGAGACTGTCTCGCCACTAAAGAGGGAGGTACCACAACCCCACAGAAGTTTCAGTGCTAATAACGTGAATAGATTCATTCAATCATTAGAGAGAGAGAGAGAGTCTTGGAATGACGTGTACAATTTTTCCAATGTCGAAGGCGCATATAATACTTTCAACGACATTTTTGTTTACCACTTCAACATCTGTTTTCCACTAAGAAGGCATAATGGTTCAAAAAATTCCAATAAATTGTGGATTGATGATAATGTTAGGAAGTCGAGCATTGAACTGAAGGATTTATTTCTATTAAAATGTAGTTTTCCCGTCCTGAACGAAGCTTATGCATCTGCAAAGAAGCAACATGAATTGTTATTAACAGAAACTAAGCGACCCTATTACCAAAGTAAAATATTTAATGCAAACAATCCTGCAAAAATGGCTTGGAATGTAGTATCTGATTTGACTAATCGTACGAGAAAACATTCCTTTAATAATATCTCTATCTCGCATGAAAATGAATCTGTTGAAGATCCAGAGAGAATCAGTAATTTATTTAATGAATTTTTCATAAATATGCCAATCAAACTTCTCATCATAGGCCTCAAAGGACACCTCAACTTCCTGAACCTGAAATAATGGGGTTCAATGAGTCCCTGTTTCTAGCACCCTTTTCAGAACCTGAATTATTACAGTTGATGTCGAATAAATTGAAGCATAAAGCCTCGTCGGGGCCAGATGAGATTCCGTCATTTATTTTGAAGAAGGTGTTACGTCACATTATTTCGCCTCATCCCAGTATACAAAAAGCAAAATCCAGCCAATCTTGAAAATTATAGGCCCATAACTGTCACATCCTGTTTTTCTAAGGTTTTTGAATATTCTTATCTCTAAAGACTTATGAATTTTGCATTAAGTCATAGCATCTTCTCAGATAACCAACATGGTTTCCTGCCAGGACGCTCAACTCAGAGTGCGGTGTTGTCATTTTATGAAAAATTGATCAAAGCAATCGAATCAGGTGAGTGCCCTGTTGGGATCTTCTGTGATCTCAGCAGGGCATTTGACTGCGTTCAGCATGAGGTACTCTTGTCTAAATTGTACAAATATGGTATTCGTGGAGTTTCACTCGACTGGATACGGAGTTTCTTAACACAAAGAAAACAATTTGTTAGTATATCTTCCACTAAATCTGCATATCAAAATATCTCTATGGGCGTTCCCCAAGGCTCTGTTTTGGGGCCAATTTTATTTTCATTCTACACGAATGACATGGATAAAATCGAATCTTCTGCCAGCTTTATTAGATATGCAGATGACACCAATATATTCGTCTCTGACAAATGTGAAAATACCTTGAAACAAAAGTGTACAACTGCGGTTGGTAACCTCATTTCATGGTGTGATCAGAAGTGTCTCTATTTCAATAGTAATAAGACAAACATAATACGATTCCACAACTACCAAAAACAATGAGAAACTGTAACAATAAAAACTGATGAAATCTTGATTGAGCCTACTTTATCAGTTAAATTTCTTGGAATTACTATAGACTCTGGTTTAAACTGGAAAGAATATTGTACCAACTTGATCTCAAAATTGAACTCATGTTTTATGTTCAGAAATCTTAAGGACATTTTGTTACGTGAACAATTAATCGTATTATATCATGCACAAGTAGCCTACCGATTACGATATGGCATATGTTTCTGGGGTGTGTCCACTCGAGCACCAGACGTATTTATTGTACAAAAACGCATTTTAAAAATTATTTGCGATACCTCAAGCAAAGCATCCTGTAGACCGATTTTTAAAGCATCAAAAATTTTAACAATGACGAGTATTTTAATTTTAGAAATGTGTGTATACGTTTACACAAATAGAAATAAGAATCCAACAAGTCCATAGTTATAATACGAGAAATTGCGCTGATTTCCACATTCCCTACTGTAAATATGTTGTATCTTCGAAATCTCCTGAATATTTGAGTCTGAGGATTTTTAATAAACTGCCTAAAGAAATATTTCTATTTTTAAAACTCGCTTGAGGAAATATTCACTCCACAATGCTTTTTATACATTGGATGATTTTTTTATTTTTTAGATCTTTAGATTATAAGTGACTATTCCTATATGTTTTATCATCTTTGGGAAAATAAATGTATTATTATTATTATTATAAACGCGATCCGCAGGTGATCTACTTGAATAATTTTATCTTGGTTCTGCTGGTAGATGAACGAGAAACATCTGCGAAACTAATCTCTGTGAGGTATCTTGCACAAATGTCTGTATGTAATTCAATATCTAGCGTGATATTAGCCAGGGAAGTAGTTGTTTTCCATGGAACGTTTCTTCCCTGACTGGGGAAGGTTTCATATATGTAGCGGAGCCCCAGGCAGTTTGCTATCTGGGTAGGGTCTTCCCCGTACTGACAGGTAATACCTCGTAACCGCAGTCTACAGGTGATCTACCTGGCCAAGTTCAGCATAGCCCTGCTGCTGGATGAACGAGAAACCGTTGCGAGGTGTCTTGTATAAAGGTCTGTCGGATATAATTCAATATCCAGATGGTATCAGCCAGGGAAGTAATCGTTTTTCGACAGACGTTTACCAGAGTCTACTGTGTAGATAGATGGCACAGAAAATTATTTCGAAATTTCATTTTAAAATATTTATTTTCTTATACTTATGTATCTCCGAAAAAAGGTCTTGTATATCAGGTCGATTACAACTCAAATACTCATTTACATCAGACAATAAATTGTTATAAAGGTTTAGAATGCTATCAAGACTTATATGACATGATTTTTCAACATTTCACATTCTAAGATGGACACGCTTCCATATTTCATTTTTCCATTTTTATATTTTGTACTGAACTTGAAAGCATTTTCGAATAAAGCATGATGAAATTTTTCAAATGATGTATCAAAAACAGCTTTTTTCTATTTAAATATTTGAGAGTGGATACTGAAACTCAAAAAGAGTTGACTGAAAAAATTTCCACTTCCCGGAATATAATTTTATTCTCTCAAGTTCGACCTTCGCATGGAAATCATGTAATTTTTTTAACAAACAGGTTCGTCAGAAATTAACTGAAGATAATATGAAAGGTGAGACTGAGGTTGAAATTCCTTTTGTTTTCATTGAACGGTACATTAGAATCATTTTCATTATTGGAATTTTTTCATCAAGTAGCTGGCGTTCCCATGTGAACAACCATATTCAAAAATCAAAACCTATCCGAACTGAATATTAACGAGGTCTTATCTTTTAAAATATGATACTCGGCATGGACGAAAATTGGCATCAAAAACCGATATCCCATAATAGTCTCGCCCGACGTTGCTCCACTCAGATAACCGGATTACCAGAGAAACCAGCTGCTAGAAAACAAGGAGAAATTTAGCTTTCTGAGGGAAGACAGATCTGACGGATTATAGTGTCTTTCCCTGGACATTCATAGTATCATCAGCGTGAAATCGACACCTTGTTTGTCACCACACCACATATTAGAGCTCTTTATTATTATTTATCTCTAATAGATTATACACAAACAAAAAACTGAATATTTTCATCATCTTTCGTAAAGTAGGCTAGTATCCAGTAGACAGCATTCATGAATTTCGCTTTTCAACCACAAACAGATGCCTGTACAGTAGCCAGGATAATATTTATAGCATCTTCAAGAAATTGAGGATCAGTAGCGTATTCGCGTAGATAAATGAAGGTCATCATAGGTAGCCTTGATTTCAATGTACAATTATCATTTCCACAAAATATACGAGCATAAAGATTAGGGCATGAATTCTCACTGTTTTATAATTAGCTTGAAAGAACTTACTTATTTTAATGCGGGAGAAAACTAAGGAGACGAAATATGTGGATCATTTATGAACCTCAATTAATGACATTGCGACTACAACCTAGACCAAAGAAATAATATCCCTCAGAAATCAGGAGTTCTACAGCGATATATGCGCTACAGAATGAAATCTTCCAGGGCTTAGAAGCACAAAAATGCCTCGAAATGGAAACAAAGCAAACATAATATGTCCTCTTTCAACACTATCCACATACAGGACATTAGATCAGTTCCAATTAGACAAACTGCATAGTGCCAATACAAAGTCCAAGAATGCGTCAAATTAGAGATCGAAAAACAAAAGCGATGAAACTCATGAAACTTCGATAATTTGTAAAACAATAATCAATATACAGTGCATTTCTTTAATGTCCCCCCTTTTATTTTTTGAACGGTCAACTCAAAAAATTGAAATTTGGGATAATGAAATCAATGCATAAATGCTTCATTTTGAAGTGGAATTGACAGATGAAACTTTCAAGATGGCGACTGGGCGGCATCTGGGAAAAAAAATTAACCGGAAAAGGGGGTTTTGCGATACATCATTCTGAAGCTCCTGACGAATACTTCACAACCCTAGAATATAAAGTCAATATCCTCACCTACTGCAAAATGGCGAAACAGTTGGTAATTGTCTAAATACATTGACATTTAACTACATAATATGAGGTAACAAGCTTGAGGTGTTAGTTCAGAAGATGCTCGAAATGGTTGCCTTGAACTTCTTGACATATGAACAGCATATCCGATATTTTACGCCGAACATTTAAGAACACAGTAAGCAGGTTCAGTTCCGTACACGTTTTGCTTCAGATAGCCCCATAAAAAAGTCCAAAGGTGTCAAATCTGGTAAGCGGACTGGCCATTCTGTAGGACCTCGACGGTCAATCCAGCAATCGGGAAAATTTGTATCCAAATAGTGTATCACTTGTCTGAAGTAATGTGGTGGTGCTCCATCTTGTTGGAATACAATATCCATATCGATCTCATTAGGATTCGCTTCGACGATTTCAGTGATGAGAGGGTCAACAGTAGTTCCCATCATATTCAATTACGGTTCCCCTGTTGAATTTTGATCAATAAATAGAGGTCCTATAATATGGTTTCCCAATATTGCTGCCCAAACGTTAATTTTCTCTGGACATTGGAAAAACCGAAAACTAAATGAGAATATTCTAACTGAACAATGATGTTCATTGTCGTACTGACATTTTTTGTCATTTTAATAAACAAAAAAATAATGAACCTTATTGAGTTGTTGGAATTGCCATATGGTAGATAAAAAAGAATATTTGTCTTCAGGAAATTATTAAATGTTCCGCCATTTTGTAGTGAGTGAAGATATTGACTTCACATTCTAGAATTATGAAGTATTCGTCAGGAGCTTCAAAATGATGTGTCACAAGACCCCCCTTCTCATTAAACTTCTGTTTTCCAGATGGCGCCCAGTCGCCATTTCGAAAGCTTCATCTGTCAATTTCACTTCAAAATGAAGTATTTATGCAATAATTTCATTATCCCAAAAATTAAATTGTTTCAGTTGACCCCTTCAAAAAATAAAACGGGGGGCATTAAAAAAATGCACTGAATTAAAGTTTCTTGCCAAGTACATCTGTCTGTCTGAATGCGATAAACCCAAAAACTACCGTACTAATTTTCGTACAGTTTTCACCTATGAACGTAGTGATTCAAGAGGAACATTTGTGTGTAAGTATAATTCAATAATTATTTCTGAAATTTGGTTGAAATTTGACGATATAATCTGCGAGGAGTAGGGACGATGGTGCTACCCAAGGAACTTTCATCGAAAGCGCTTCCTAATTCCTTTGAGGTATAACAAAACAATCCATCACATATTTTTCTTTTTTTATAAGTTTACAGATCTACAAAAAAAGTAGTCATTGCATAGGTCTTCCAAGAATAGCCACATATCTTGTAGGAACTGGGAAGCTATTCAGACATAATAATAATAATAGTTCATTCATCAGTCAACTGTAATACATAAATATAAAGTGAAGTATGTGGGATAAAATATACTTTGATGAATAAACGAATACTGCCGCTGACGGTAAAACCCTGTGTGTGGCTACAAAGCAATTACAAAACATTCAAAAAACAGAACAATTGTGACATTTAAAAACAATGATTGTCAAAAATATTATGACCCAGGTATCAAACATTATAAAATTAACATTTATATTTCACAGTTCCTGTATAAAAATAGTGATTCACGTTGGATTTGTTAACAATAAAGAGTCACTGAATGTAATAAACACAATAAACGTCTGAAAATAGAATAAAATTAACATTTATATTTCACTGAATCACTGAATAAAATACATTCAATATAAAATAAACACATTGAACATCTGGAAGTACAATCTTCATACATATAAATGAAAGCGTTTAACATTTTTCTACTCTTCTATAATTTTACGTATTTTTTCTCTTTCTATCTCTGTAAGGAAGGTATTCATATATTTTTTTTAGGGAGGGTTTAATTTTCAAAGTCTCCGGCAGGTAATTGAACAACTACGGGTCTATGTAACTGAAACTTTTTTGTCATTATGTTTTGTTGATTATTGGAATAACATATCTATTTTTCTGTCTCGTACTGTAGGAATGGGCAGGTACTTTCCTTGTTCAAATATTGTTCAATACATACTTGTACGGTATACAGTTGTCTTACGTCCATTACTTTTGTTTCAGAGTAAACGGAATCACCAGAATATCTCGGATCTTTCTGTAATATAATTTTGAAGAATCTTCTTTGAGAGACTTCTATCAAATTCAAGTAAGTTCGTGATATACCTAACTCCCACGCTATGCTCCCATAGTTCAAATGAGTTTCTACTAAACTTTTGTACACTTTTTTTGAGGTCTAGATAAGATATAAATTGTTTGTATCTGAATAATAGAAAACGTAGGTTTTTAACAAGATTTGATATATGCACATCCCATCTCAAGTGTGGATCTAGAAATATATCTTCTTTGGAGAATTGTCCTCGTGTATGGAGCTCCGCCGGGAACTGTTGACTTGGCACATTTGATTTCACCAAGAGCGGAACATATAAAAAACACGCGATGAACTGTGGCTGCTCATCGTTTAGAAGTTCAACTCAGTACATTTCGAACTTCACTGTTCAAGAACTCTTTCATTTGTAGAACTGCGTTCGTTTGGAATAAACTTCCTGAGAACGTTTTTCCAAATGGATTCAATCTCCAGCAATTCAAATCCAATGTGAATCACTTCTTTCGCACAGTCATGGCTCTAGAGCATACTAAGGATTTTTCTGTAATGCTTGTGTTTTATTGTCAAAAAACAAATTCTCACAGGTTCAATTATCAAATCTTGTTTAATGGATCAATTATAGTGGTTAGGAGAAGTTTCAAAACTACGGGAATGGTAAGTAATGTGTTTTTTCAATGTTCACTAGGAGTAGTCTATTGTCGAACCATTTTTCTTATTTTTAAGTCATCTTCTGCTTTGACTTTCAGATCATTTCAATTTTCAGCCGTGTTAACTACCACAATATCATCCGCAACACTAAATATTTGTCAATCTTCATCCTATAGAAAGAGGTTATCCATACGTGAAGATGGATACGATATTGATCCCTATCAGATAAATACTTCACCTTGAACATTTCAGGTACCCTTCACACCATATGATTCCAATCAATATCTTGGGAGTTATCGCAAAATTGAAGTTATCGCGCAAACAAATTTAAGCGAACCAACCAACCGATGCTATAAGGCAGTCTTTTTTATCGGCATTCTTCAGATATTTTCACCTTCCACGATCTGAAAATTGTAATGAAGAACTTCATGCACGTGTAGAAAAGGCCAATTTTTCATTTCACCTCGATAAGAAGTCTTTTGATATTAGATAGGTAAGTACTCACCTTTTATAAAATTAAAAATAATAGTTATGAACATACTATTGTTTGAGTGAAATTAAGGTTATTATTATTAGTTACTGTCTGAAGTTTTCGGGGTTGCACGGGAATGGAATGAAAGGGTGAACTTCAAATTATATTGCTTATATTTGCCCCTAACAATCTAGCTTCATTCGAATGAATTGCACCGGGCTATTCTGAATGTTGTGGAATGCTCCCAAATTCTTTAGATTGTTGTATACTATTCTAGAATTTCATGAAAGATGGAAATTGTAGCCCTTACATTTTAAAAAAATTTCATATAGGTGAAAATGAAAACATTCTTCATAGACTGCTACCACAACACATACCTCTCATGATCATGATTCATAATAATGTGAAACATTCCGGGATGTTTCCGAACCGGAATATTCTGGAAAGTTATGGAATGTTCTCAACACTCCTAAATGTGGGCGCCACACCAAATACAGGCTGTTTCTTTTATCATGTGGTAACATGACTATATTCTAAACCGTAACAGATACGAAGACGATTAAATGGGAAAAAAGGTAATGGTTGAAGAAAATTTACGGTGACTCTCACCCTTTCTGAGTTATGGAATTTTTATTTCGGAGAATAGCAAAAAATAGAAGAAAGAAATGTTATTGTATTAGAAATGTACTATGACTATATGATAATAAATATTCGATAAAACGTTTTGTGTTAACATGACTACCATCAAATTTATTTTTTAAATACGGACCTGTCTTTTTCATTACAGATATTGATACAACGATAAATTCACAATCCAAGAGTTTTATAGCGTTTTATTTGAAATAACCACCATCATCAGTGAGAACAATGAAACTGAAAAACAATTTATTTCATCATGAACTTTTAGAAAAAGTGAAACCAATAGGGAAAATCAAAACGACATGGCAATCTACATTAAATCTTCTTTCTGTGGCAATTTTTTAGCATAACAGGTGTAATACTAATACATGCATCTCTCATTTTTTTTATTTCGCATAACAAAATAGCATATCAGTCCTTTCATCAGGTCGACAAAGTTTTCAAAATCAGATATGTCCAGGGTAGATTCGAGTCACCTGTCCTTTTCACGCTTGTATAAATCCACAAATGGGATTGTGAAATTTTCACATGGAATCTCACAAAAAAGTTCGAAATAAATAAAGTTGAAAAATAAATTATTATAAAGAAAAATGATTCAACTAAACCAAGTTTAGGATTCCTCCAGCAAGGTTATTTAACGGGGACCATTATGCAAATGCAGAAGGCGTACATAAATGAAACTTCAAGCAATTAATCTCTAAAAGTCGTTAAAATCAATTTCATATATTCTTAAAGGAAAAACTACAATATTTCATTGTCCTTACAATAAAGTATATAATAGTGTGGGAATAAAATCAAGTGAAGACGTAGTGAAATATAGAACAGATTAAAAACATGAAGTTTTCAAAATAAGATATGTTCAGGGTAGATTTGAGTAACCTGTCCTTTTCACACTTCTATACATCCTCATATGGTATTGCGAAATTTTCACATGAAATCTCACAATAAAGTTTTATATAAAATACGATATGTTTCACACTTGAATAGTGATAGAGCTCTGACTCTGGAAATAAATTATTATCAAGAAAAAAATTACCATTTTTTTTGTCTACGAGCAGTGGTACTATCACCCCCGACCACTTCTGGTTCTCCAAGTCAGATTTTTTTCAGGACAAAACACAAGCACTAAAGGAAAATTCTTAAGGCACTCTCAGGGCGGTGCCTGTGTGAAAGTAGCGATTCACATTGGATTTGAATCGCTGGAGATTAAATCCAACTGGAAAAACAGTCTCTGGAAGTTTATTCCACATAAACGTAGTTATCCAGTTAAAAGAGTTCTTAAACAGTGAAGTTCGAGGTGAACTTCAAAACGATGAGCAGCCATAGTTCGTCTTAGTGGAATCAAATGTCCCAAGTCAATTGAACACCCCCGTGAAAGTATCTATAGAAGGGGGCAAACCTCCAACCTTTCTTCGATGTTTCAGACTATCAAGGTTGCCCGTGATGTTCTCGTTTCCAATCAGGTGAATGGCTCTTTTCTTGATGGAATCCAGCAGCTTCAGGGTATGCTTAGGGGCGTAGCTCAATACATGAGAACAATACTCCAAATGAGGTCTGACCTCTACTTTGTAAAGCATCAAAAGTTGCTGAGATGTTTACAGTCTTCTGATTCGGAAACGGGTTTCAAGCTTTTGAGAAGCAGCCTTTGCAATTCCAGCGACAGATCTCAAGTTTTCCTCTGACGGCGTTGATACTTGTGTTAGAAACATCAAAACACGTCATTGAACACCTCAATAACAATTTAATTTCAAAACCATTTGAAAAAAAGTGATTCAATTGAGTTACATAAGATAAAAAACGAGGGTCACATTTATTGAATAGTGCCTAATCGACATCACAATGCCTATGGCCATAAAAACTATAAATGATCCCAACTGCCACCAATGCGGTGATGAAATTGATTTAATTCATCAGTTCTAAATTATGTTCTGATTGGCTTCCGGGTTTTACCGTCGTTTTCTGTGATTATAATCTCCAATTGTTTCAACTGCAACTGCACCAGTCGTCTTCAGTGGCGTGGTCGAAGTATTCCACTCAGAACATTGACGCCAGACGTGAGAGCTTACATTTCTATATTAGTGCTAGATCACTACTACCAAAAAAATATGATATAGTTTGAGCACCAAAGCGGTGGCTTACCTAAAATGATTCAACTGAATCAAGTTTAGGATTCCTCTGGCAAGGTTATTTAACGGAGATCATTATGCAATTGCAGAAGGCGTACATAAAGGTTCCAAGCAATTCAGCTTTTTCTGGGTTTTCCTGCAGGTGAAAAAGCAAATGCGCCACTGGAATCAATGACGTCGCTCCGGAACGATAATTCATTTTTGTTCTTGTTCTATAATTTTATAATTTGTATTTCACCATACATGTGGCTTAGTAAGTGATACGATGCTGTCTCAATAGACTCTTTTTTCGAAAGACGTGTTGGAGATTACACAATAAGAAATTCTTTTCTGAAGTTCGTAAAAATCAATTTCATATATTCCTGTAGAAAAAACTGCAATATTTCATTTTCAGTACAATAAAGTATATAATAGAGTTGGAATAAAATCAAGTAAAGACGTTGTGAAATATAGAACAGATTAAAAATATAAAGTTACTCAACTCTGGAGTCGCCAAAAAGGGCTACAAAATATGCCAGAAGAAGTTCAGATGCTTTCTACGTATGACAAGCACACTTCCTCGTTCCATTTCGGTAGTGGAAAAGGTGGGTATCTCTGTGTCTCCAGTATTTTCACAAACAATCACATCAATACATCACAAATAAAATAATTTTCAGCTTCACCCACTCAATAGAAAGACTTCGTATTTTGAAAAGATCAGTTTTTCGATTTTCAATTATAACAACAACGAAAAAAAACCTATGAATGAAAAAATCTGTGAGTGACAATAATATCCTTAGACACGAATGTACTCACCTTCGATTCCCTGAAGGTTTTTTAACACTAAACACTTTTTAACACGTTTTTTAAACACTCTATGAAATTAACAATCTCTCAATATCGTTTGTGCAAATTCAAATTCCCATAGGGTTCCGAAATTATTCCTTTGCCGGTAAATTTGTTCAAAGAATTGCAGACTAATTGTGAGTAAATACACGATTCTCTTGTTTTTTTTTTTGAAAAATTATATTCACTGTCGACCGTTTACCGTCTCCTCACAAAATAAATAAATAAAACTATTTCATTTTTTGTCGAACTATGAATATTCGAGTTTCAGAGTCGTATCATTAATTTGAAGAAACCTCATTACTTATAATAAATCATTACAACTTTTAATGAAATGATGGAAAGAATGTAGGCTTGATAATCAAATACAGTTGCAAAATGACCGCCAAAATCAACCCAGTACGGATGAATGTTTGGTAGTACTTTTATCATTTGTAGAAATACTGGTCCGATATTTTGGCGGTGTGAAGTCATGCCACTAATTTTTGATCGAACGTGACTGATACTTGAAATGAAATGAATTATTAGTGGTGGATTCATTCATATCATGGCCTCCGTTATGTTTTGTCGTGAAATTTGATAATCATTGTTCACAGTGCTTTCGATTGTGAATCGATAACCTTCGATTAAATCACAAGTATCGAATCGCTTTAGACTATGCCCCCTTTCATGAAACCCTGAGTGTAACAATCGATCATCAAAGAAATATTCTTCTTATTGGATGATTGCTCGCGTTTAGCCTATTCCCGAAATGGGCAATAAAACTATTCCAAATAACTACAGGGTGTAACTGAATAAGTGTAAAACATTCAAGAAAGTGACTCCTCATCGAAAAAAAGGTACGACCTTTCATATAAAGAAACTTCATTGGAGCATCCCTTGTTAAGATAGAGCCCCTTAAAGGGGGTACATAAAATTTGTATAACAATTTTTTTCACAAGCACTGAAAAAGTTACGATATTGAAATTGACTTGACGTTTTGTATTACCAAAAAGACACTTAGCCAGTAATTTATTTGGTTCACCCCATGGTTGTAAGGGATGGAGAACGCAACCCCTAAGATTCATTTCCAATATAACTTTTTGTCTTTTTATTTGTTTACCATTTAAGAATGTATTTCCGATAGCCGGTTTCATTTTGAACAAAAAATGTCTTTTGGTTTTTTTGCACAAAATGAACCAGTTCGCAGCAAAACATTATTTTACGAACAACTACAGAGATACATCGTCATGCGAACTGGATTTATTGTTATTTTGTAGTTAGTACCTGCATTAAACGATTGAAGGGTAATGAACAAAAGTAATTTATCAATAACAAAACACACAACATGTAGAAATCATAGTAAATGTTCAATATGTCTACCTTCAGACACTACGCATGCGTCTAGACGTCGGCGCATTGAGCCACGTATTCGCTCAAATATTCCTGGAGTCTCTCTGATTACCCTGCACAAATCGATGATGCGGTTTCTTAAGTCCTCTACATCGCGAACAGGATTACGATAAACCAAATGCTATAAATGGCCCCAAATAGAGAAATCGAGAGGATTGAGATTCGGGGATCGAGCGGGCCAGTCCTGTGTTCCTCCTCGACCTATCCACTGATATGCATATGTTTCAGTTAAATGCTGACGTGTTACTTGACTAAAATGGGCGGGAGCCCCATCATGCATGAAAAACATATCCCTTCTGACGCCCAAAGGAACTTCTTCCAGCAGTACTGGATGCACTTCTCTTAAAAATTGAACGTATACCTCACCATTTAATCGAGGAGGTAGAAAATGAGGCCCAATTAGATCATCCCCAATAACTCCTAGCCACACGTTAAGATAAAACTGTTCTTGACGGTTAGTTTCGCCAATAGCGTGAGGGTTTTCATCAGCCCATATGTGGTAATTATGAAAATTAATAATCTTGTCCCGAGAAAAACTACATTCGTCTGTGAATTCTATCGTCTTCAGAAAGTCACAATTTCTTCTAATCATTTCCAGCATCCAATTGCAAAATTCAAGACGGTTCGGAAAGTCTTGCGGTAACAGTGCCTGTACTCCTTGCAGATGGTAAGAGTATAAGAGTTGTTTCTTTAAAATTCGAAAAACCGTCATATGATCAACATTTAGCTGGAAAGCAATCTTTCTAGTACTGGTAGTAGGTTGTTCTTCAATCAAATTAAGTACTGCTTCCTCAAGCTGTGGTGTTTGTACTTCTCGATGGCGACCACAATCCTGCGTTCTTTTGTTGAATGAACTATATTCTCGTAATCGTTGATGAAGTCGAGCAAATATTCTATGTGAAGGATGCTGCCGTTGAGGCTACATTTCAGCATATCTTCTAGAAGCTTCTAACCCATTCCCCTGCGACAGACCGTAAACGTAATGCATATTAGCCCATTTCCTCATTAGTGTATGCCATTTTAATAACGAGTGAATTATTAAAGTAACACTTTAAGAACAGAACAACAACACACAATTAGTATTAATTCAATTTCGAAAATTCACAAACTGACAGAGTCATACCAATTTAATTGTCACTATCGCTAATAGCGACCTACTAGATAGATTAGTTTCATATTTTCGCATTTATAAAGATGTATCTCTGTAGTTGTTCATAAAATATTTTTTTGTTCCGAACTGATTTATTTTGGGCAAAAATCCAAGAGACATTTTCTGTTTAAAATGAAACAGGCTATCGGAAATAAATTTTTAAATAGTAAACAAATAATAAGACAAAAAGTTACATTGGAAATAAATTTTAGGGGTTGCGTTTTCCACCCCTTACAACCATGGGGTAAACTAAATAAATTTCTGGCCAAGTGTCTTTTTGGTAGTACAAAACGTCAGGTCAATTTCAATATTGTAACTTTTTCGGTGCTTGTGAAAAAAATTGTTATACAAATTTTATGTACCCCCTTTAAGGGGCTGTATCTTAACGAAGAATGCTCCAATGAAATTTCTTTATATGGAAGATCCTATCTTTTTTTCGATGAGAAATCACCTATTTGAATGTTTTACACTTATTTAGTCACACCCTGTATAGACCAGTCGCTATGCTATCAGTGATATCAAAAAACATGGAGAAAGCCGGAAACCACTAGGTATGTCCTTAAATATTTGAAAGGCTTCAACATCTTGAGCGTTCATTAATATCAGTTCGGACTTCCATTGTCTAATCTAATATAATATAAATTGATTTGAATTCCTTGAAAGAATCTGTAAAAAATTCAAAAAATTAAAAAAAAATAAAAAGATTACCCGAAAAAAACCAATTTTATCAAACAAAAAACTGAAATTAAAAAGAAATAACTTAAAAGCAACAACCAAAAAAATTTAAATTTTTTTAAAAGCTGAAAATTAAAAATTTAAAAATATTATCAACAAAAAATGAAAATGAAAAATTAAAAGATTCCAAACCAAGTTACGTCACGACGTTTGTTAATATCCACAATCGTCTTCGGGTGATAACTGGACTCCGAGATCTGACCATTCATAGGTCATTCGAGTGCTTTCACCTATCCCCTCTTCCCTCTTGTCGCGTCATTGGTTTTAGCAGGAGATGACCGTTTAGCGTGAGTTGGTCGTTTTTCGCTCGATTAGAGGTTTCCTTATGTTACGTATCTCTACGCTAGCTTGGCTAAATTCGTTGTTGGACAACATATACGCGGCTTCTTTGAATTTTCTCCTAAACCAGGGTACCTTCTTGTGGATGGAAGTCCGAACTGATGAAATGCATTAATATGGCTGTCGTAAAAAAAGATCAGCAGACGACATTCAATCGTATGTCACCCATATTTGGAATAACGCGATATGGAAACATGGAGAGTCAAGAGCTGTAGCTCTTACTATTTCTAAGGCCTTTGACCGTGTGTTGCATGAGAGTTTGTAGGCCAAACTTCGAAGCTATGACTTGTCCAATCATTTTTGTGTATGGCTCTTCAGCTTCCTGAAATAACGTTTCCTTCAAGTGGCTTATCAACCCTGGTGTTACCCAGGGATCTATATTGTCTCCAAGCCTCTTTCTATTGTATATCAACGACTGATTGGAAAAAAGTAAGAATCCAATGTATTGCTTTGCTTTCGCCATTCCATTTGGATTCCAGAATATCAGTGGCGATTGCATATCTTGATGAGGATCTAGAAGTAATTGCGAATTGGGGTGAAAATATACAGGTTCAAGTAAATGTCACAAAAACCCAGGCATCAGTTTTCTCCAAAAAGATAAATGTCTCAGAACTGGATATAATAATGTCAGGTCAGACAATTCCACTTTCTACTTCAATACATTTGTTAGTGGGTAAAATGAACACCAATATGTCCTGGCACAATCATCTCGCTGGAATTGCAAAAGCCGCTTCTCAAAAGCTTGGAACACTGTTCCGAACCAGAAAACTGTATACACCTCATCAACTTTTAATGCTTTATAAAGCTCAGATCAGACCTTCTTTGGAGTATTGTTCTCATGTATGGAGCTCTGCCCCTAAGCATACCCTGAAGCTGTTGGATTCTATCCAGAAAAGAGTCTATCCAGAAAAGAGTCGCACCTCCTGATTGGAGGTGCGAACATTACTTTAAACCTTGATAGTCTGGAATATTGAAGAAAGATTGGAGATCTGTCTCTCTCATGTAGAAACTTTTACGGAAAGTGTTCAAGTGACTTGTCACATTTGATTTCACCTAGAGCGATACATAAATAAGTGACAGACTTTGGTTGCTCATCGTTCAACTCAGTACACCTCAAACTTCACTGTTCAAGAACTCTTCCATTTGGAAAACTGTGTTCACGTGGAATAAACTTCCTGAGAATGTTTTTCCAAATGGATTCAATCCCCAGCAATTCAAATGTGAATTTCTACTTTCGTACAGGCACCGCTCTTAAAGCACCTTAAGGATTTTCCTGTAGTGCTGGTGTTTTGTTCGGGAGATCTATCTCTTTACCAAAAATTCAACAGAAAATAATTTCTCCTAGGAAGATATTTTTAATAACATTCCATCCAACAAATAATTTTGTATAGTTTTTGAATTCACTTACTCAAATTGAACATATCAGATATTGCCATGGCAAAAATTATACAAAAAGGTCTATAATTGTAATTTCATTCATTTGAACTCATTTACAAGTATGATGTTCCGGTGCGATGGTAGGTACCTTAACATATAATGTGAAATGGAATGACAATAGATATTAGTCAAGTAAATAATACATTGAGGTAAACTTTCCAAGTACGCCCGTGGGTAGCAAAAGCCTCATTGCTTCGCAACTATTTGCTCACGAGAAGGGATAAATCTTCATTGCATTGTTATTGTGGGCTAGTTTATTGGTGGTACATACTGATTTGGAGGAACAACCGTTGTAAAGTGATGTGGAAGTTTTGGTTTACAAATAAACGACGCAGTTCCTGAATTTCTCTTGATCCTATTGAATTCACCCCGGAGAGGCTGAATGAATGTTATCAAGGGAGTGGATGAATTGGGAAAATCTATTGAATTCCGATGGGGTGGTTCGAATCTGAATTATTTGACATAGTGAAAGTCGCCCCATTCCATTACTTTCTGACTTCTGGCCATACACAATCTATTATTGATTAAAATGCGGAGAAATGCCATCAGCATGAAGAGAAATCGGTTCTTATTATTATTGGTTTGCTTCAGTGGATTGGTTGAATATTACTGAGTATAAATCATTTCATGATTAATATTGAGTTGTTGTGATCCGATGTGAATGTAACAATGTAATAGATTTGAGTGAATATGTTAAAAAAATTGCTATACTCCAAAGTTCTGCACTGATAAATTATCAGTGTCACTGAGATTTTATTTCTGAAGTTCGGAATTGCTTCGAAAAGATAGTGATGATGCAAGTTATGTTTTTCAAATGCTCCATTTTTCTCATACATACATGGCCCTGGGCGCCAGTTGAACGGATTCAACAGGAAAGGGGTGGAGAAATAGCCAAAAAGTCAACAACGAAGCTCTAAGTTCGAAATTTATACTAAATTGATATATAGAAAAAAATATTTACAAACTACACTACCAACTGATGTGTAATAATTCAAAATTGATTTTCATATATAATTTGCAACGAACTGATTTATGATATATGCGAACTGATATATGCATCACGTTTAAAGAACCAATACTTAATAATAAAACAAACGTTTCGAGTAAAAATATTGATACGCGACTATAGGCCGTTTTCATCCCGATATTACTACTTAGAAAGTCTTATCACAGAACAATATTGAATCAAAATATTCGAGTATTAAACTGACACAGATAGATCATTACATAAATTGAGAGTGAGGGGACAAATGAGTAGTGAAAAATAACTGTCTGAATCTTAATCTATCCAGAAAATACTTTTCAATTAACTACAATTGAACTCGATAATTATCACCCCCGTCAACAGCTGTCTTACGTGCACAGAGGAAAGGTAAATACTTTATAGTCTATTTCAAAAGAGTGTAGAGTAATAAAATCTCATTAAGTATTCAAAAGCGCTACAGGATGATCCGTCAATAAATTCTGTCACTTCCCTAGTCCGCATTGCAAAATTATGTTGTTTCATAAAGAGCAGGTAGGTATCACCCTGTTTTAAGGGATTTGTCCATTGTTATCAACGGATAAATACTGAGCCAGAGGCGCGCTAGTGGGATAATTGCCAAAAGAATATGCATTCATAAAAATTATATTAAAGGAAATAAAAATTTAATACAGCAGAACAGTGTTATTAAAAAAATATAAAATGTAACAATAAAATATATACGAACCGAAATCGGGAAATACTCACAAACACACACGAACGAACTTTACGTATTGAAACACTTGTGGGGACTTCAAATCAATTTATTCACAAAAACGACAAGAACTTTACTGGATACGTTATTACAATTTGACACTTGAACAATACTAAAACTGTGAACTTCCCTTAACGTTTAACAACACTCTATTTATACCCTAATTGAATGTTCTAGAGATTACTAGGTACAATTTTCGAGAACCTTCCGAGAAAATAATTATTCAGACTACCCTTAATTCTAAACCCTAACCTAAGCAAAAGTGTCACTGTCACTGATACACTGGTCTCTGTCCAGATTGCTTATCCCGCTACAGTATATTTACAATTCAATTAAATTATTCTACATCAGTATAGTCTTCATCCGAAGAACTGTCATCATCCCCTGGTGTTATAATTATAGGGTCAACCACCTGATCGACCAAGTTGTCCAGTTCCCACATTTTATCTTCCTCTTTTAAAACATGCTGGATTGCTTTTTGCCAGTTTTCTGATGTGATTTCCATAATGGCTTGATCAAACAATACCTTGACATCTTTCATTTTAAATGTGGTATTGTGCCTTGCAACATATCCTTTAACTTGTGCCCATATAAATTCTATAGGATTTAATTCGCAATGATATGGCGGTAGGCGCAGCACAGTTACTTTATACTTTTCTGCTACATCTTCTACGGCATATTTCATGAAGCGAGATTTATGTTGTTTTACTATGGCTAGTAGTTCCTTCTTTACTGAATTCGTCTCAAACTGAATACCTTTATTTGACAGCCAGTTAATAATTTCTTGCTTTCTCCAAGCTGAAGTTGGTACCTTCTCTAAGCGCCTTGAATGGTAGCTTGCATTATCCATAACCACGACCGAATCAGCTGAAAGAAATTTTAACATTTCCCCGAAGTAGTCTTCGAAGACATCCGAATTCATGTCCTCATGATAATCTCCCGTCCGGCACGACTCAAAGCTTAACAAACCTTCTTTTAAAAATCCGTCTTCGCTTCCAATGTGAGCAATTATAAGCCTCTTCCCTTTTCCCGAAGGCACTTCAATACCCGTCGAAAGGCCTTCTATGAAAGCTTGGCGAGAACTTGTTATATTTTTATCTTGCCACATTTTTTTGACTATATAACCTTCGTTTATCCACGTCTCATCAAGATAAAAATTTTTTTTTTGCTCTCTGCGGTACTGCTTTATAGTTGTCAAATATTTTCGTCTCCAGCAAACAATTTCATCACTTTCCAGTAATAGTGCCTTTCGATTGTGCTTTTCCCAGGCAAAATTCATACTTTTTAAAGTTTTCCATAAAAGTTTTCTGGATATCAAAGGAATATCGTTATCTTGGCTTATCTCGATAAATATTTTTTCAAGAGTGGGTATTTCCTTTTTAAAATAAAACGAATGAACTTTTCTTCGAATGTCACATTTGGTGTCTTCATCTAAGATTTTTATTGGTCTTCCTGATTTTCTCTTGCATGGACTTACCTGGCCTGATATCTTTCTTTCTCGCAATAATTTAAAAATCGTGGACTGTCCAATTCCAGTCATTCGGGCACATCGCTCAACACTTTCTTGCACAGACAAACTTGGGTGATCGTGTTTTATGCAATCATATCCATTTAAAATTATAACTTTTTCGCAAACAGATAGCGGAGAATTTTTTACACTTCTTTTCTTTGGAGTAAATGTCCCCATTTTATAACTTTTTCACTATTTCTATATCACAATATCACTGTACGTTTAATTGGTGTAGTAACAATTACTATTATAACTCGAATGTTTAAGACACCATTACAATATATTTAAACCCTTTTTCTTAATTACCTGGGTTTAATAGGTATTGCATGATTGGTGGGCAGGGTCAAAAAGGGATTATTATAATGACATGGCACCTCGGAACTAAGTGTTAACCCTTTTTTGAGAAATCATGCTCAAGTATATGAACCCAAATTGCATATTAAATAAGTTTACAAGAACCACTAAAATTAATCTTAATCTTTTTTTAAGAAATTTTACTTACCTAAATACATGTAGGTACTTAGTTTTAGACCAAATTACTTCCCAAAAATGGCCTTTTATTATTATCTATGTCTGTAATTTTTAATTTACTTTAATTATTAAGTTTAATAATCCTAAGATTTGCCTACGCCCATGGACGACAACGAAATTCAGGCAAATTTTATGACACTTCATGATTTATTACTCTACACTCTTTTGAAATAGACTATAAACTATCCTCTAATTTTAAGGAATGAACTGTAGATTTCCGTACTCGGACCGCTCCAAAATATATCAACAATATCAGGGCTTCTACTCACAAGGTATCATCATTTTTGATACTTTTCATACTTGCTACGGTTCTCCGTTGGTACTTTCTAGAATGTATCCTCGTGTCTCAAAGAACGACGTGTATGATCCAACTATAGCTTTTTCTCCAATTACCAAATAAATATGCCTTGAAAGCTTTTTTTTACCAACAAAGAAAATTAATAAAACGTCGGACAGTGTCCGGCTTGAATCTTTCACAGGTGATCTTATTATTCTTGTGCAATAAACCTGAAAACATATGTTATGGAAGTTTCTACTGATATTTCAAGAATAGGAAATGAAAATATTGAATTGACTAATTTGACTGACCTTAGATGTTTTTAGGTTTCGGACAGTCCCTAGCTAGAGCCTTGCTTTAGTATCGGCTTCACGATAGATACTCATCTGAATTTTTTGTAAATACTAACCATGAAAATCTCCTCGGTTTCATTTACTCCTACCTAATAGACAACCCACCATCCGAGGAATATTCTGATAAAATAACGAACCTACAGGGCGGCTCGACTGATTCTTCTGAGTTTAGAAATTTAAACCGTTACAAAGTACTGCGTAAGAACAAATTAAAAACACAATTAAGTAATCTGGATTTCCAAAACCAAATTTAGAATTTACAGAACATTGTTACATCCCACGGTGGGATCAAAATTTTTTGACTGAAGAAAAAAAATTGCTAGCAATCATCAATTTCATGACCTATTTCAGATTTCATTCATTTAGAAAAAAATTACAATCGTTACAAACTAAACCAATTCAATGGTTATTCAGCATCAAAGACCCTTTCTCAATACTAGTTAGATGATGGCGCTTGAAATTAGGAAAATGTGAATACAACATCATACAAAAAAAAGAAACAAACTAGTTTGCTGATGCTTTGTCAGGAATAGACGAAGCATTAGCACTTAATCACTCAATAGAAAAGCAATCGATATTAGAAAATTTCACGAACGGAGAAGAAAACCCTGATATAGGTGAAATTATTAAAATAATTCAACCATTGAAAAACGTCACATATGGAAAAGTAAAGAAACATCAACTTGAAAAATGTCAACCAAGAGAACGTTAACCCAAAATATGAGATAATTCAAAAACCAAATACTTCTCATCAAAGTATTCATTTCATTTCACTACGTTAAATATCACTTTATCATTCGATGAACCCGTTTTAATTTTTTTCAAAAGTATTAACGTCCCCTTATATGAAAGTTCAACCCAACATATTTCGACGAATATTTATTTGAACATTATGCCGATGCATTATCACTTGATAAAATCAAATTTGTGACAATCGTTGATAGTTTCATTCGTTTTACTCAAGCATACCCTATCAAGTCAAATGCAATTCATATCTCAGATGCTGGTTTATGAACATTTAAAGCCCATTCCTGAGTTCTTAAGGAAATAAACGGTAACTCAGGCACTGAATTCAAGAATAGACTCATTGAAGGTTTTTGTGAACTTGATATAATCACTATTTCTACACTACGATATATAACCTCAAATAATCCGAATAGTTAGAGTCCCGTAGATCCATTACATTCTACTTTGATATAAGTATTGGAATCTCCTAATCAATCGATTACAACACAAATGTTATACGCAACTTAAGAATATAATACTATTCATTCTGTAACTGATTTTAAACCTTCCCAAATCATTGAAGATAACGTGAAACACCAGTGTCCCCAAGTTATTACTGTTTAAAAAATAAACTCAGACTTTATTGAAAACCATACGAGAAACATGACAGTGTTAACATTTCACTTCTCATAATGTTCGCAGTGACAACAAATAACAATGAGTAGGATAACCAATTCTTTCGTTCCGTTTTCTTTTGGAAAAGTGAAGAAAATTCTCCAAGAACACACATTCTTGAACTTCACTGTTCAAGAATTCTTTAGTTTGAAGAACTGCGTTCATGTGGAATAAACTTCTTGGGAACGTTTTTCTGAAGCAATTCAAATCCAATGTGAATCAATACTTTCGCACAGTCACCGATCTTGGAGCGCCTTGAGAATTTTCCTGTAATGTTTGTGTTTCGTCCTTGTGTTTCAAATGTCCGTCAGTGAAATGAAATAAATGAAAAAATGTTTTATGTAAAACGGTTTCATTGAAGGAAAAAAATTAGTAATGATGTACGAAAAACTGAAACAAACTCGGAAGGTCCTAGGTAGAAGTCATCACACCACTCTCCTCAGCGGTATTGATCAGATAAAAAAAATTTAATTTTTGGGCGTAGCGTAACCTGAGTAAATAAGTAAATACCACGCCCAACGATTTTATCATTTTTCTATATGATCAATATCGTAGATTGCTGTTACCTAAGACCTTCTGATTATAATCAGAATTATAATCAGAATAATTATTTTTTTAATTTTTAGTACATTATCTACATCATTGATAACTTTTTTTCAATAAAACCGTTTTGCATATTTTTTTTACTCATTTTATTTTCGAATTTATAGTTTCTAATTTCATTACTTTATTTTTCTCATTCGTTCAGTTCATTTAGTGAAATATAACTTTCGGATGTCAAAGTCCTTTTTTAAAAATTAATTTTATTGACAGAAATTGATGTTAACAGTATGAGAGCAAAATTATAACTGAATTACAAAAGTATTCTTCCCATGAAGATAAGAATGCTTGCACATCAGTTTCCCAGAATCGCGAGATTCTGCTTCAGCATGGTCAGCGGTTCACATGGGAACGGGCGATATAATTCCTCCCCCCGAAGATTCAACGTAGGAGGGTCAGCGAGGAAGTTGAACCCTAGACATCTCGATATCTTGACTTGGTTCGGATGGTCCATTGGTTTTGCACCCTCTGAAGCCAATCTTCTTGTGCAGTAGGTACAAACAGATTGATACTAGGACCAAGTAGATAAACATCGTCCAAAAACTTGGGATATGTGCTACGTCTTTGAAAGATATAATCGGTTCGTTTTCCATTATTGCGGTTTTAATTGAATGAAGTTCGTCCAGGTTCAGGTCATCAAGTTGGATCCCTATTGATTTGGGTGGCTCTGGCTTCCCTTCTTCCAAGTCTGGTAAGATGATTGGTTCACTATTGGTAACTTGGTGATCGTTGGTTACGATTTGGTTGCCACAGGATAACTGGCATCCAATTGGAATGTCGAATAGATAACTTCCAGGTAGTAGGTTCTCGATTTCGTTCTGGTTCTGGCACTTGAGTTTGGTAGTTTGTTGAGCCGGTAGGAGGACAACCCATTTGTTTGAGTTATCTAGTTGTCTAATGGCTGGTCTCGATAAATGTATGACAGTCTGCTTACAAGTGGAGGTGTTCTGGACATTGAGTAGCTGGATTTCGCATGGATTGTCTTCTGTCAGCTCTCTGATGTTGGTGGATGGGCAGATATAGGTTCGATGGGAGATCTCCAAACAAGGATCGCTCAAGAATGCATACAATTTTTCGTTTTTTGACAAATATTTGTTTTGAGGTATAACAGCCTTAAACTGACCCTTAGTTAATATCGGAATAGAAAATAGGTGATAGTAATCGAAATTTGATGGATGGGTAATTGGAATATGCAAGATATAGGTTATTCTGAAATTTGATATATAGCTTTTGAGGCTAATAATTTTTTCATAAAGCAAAGTATTCTCGAAACTTATTTCAATTGGTAGTTGGTCTTTCTCAACGATTTTATTCAATTTCTGCAGTTCTTTGAACAAATCTTTCGTTTTTATAATACTAGGATGAAGAATGTTCAGTCTAGAAAATTGTATTGAGTTTTCAATATCTTGCAAAATTGAATTTATGATTTCAAATGTATTGATTATCTGATTCAAGATGTCTTTAATAAACATAGAGTTTTCTTTATACGTTTGATTTTCAACAATTTTTGCTATTTGATTAATTTTTGATTCCAAAAGCCTTTCGTTATGTTTCACTTGCTGAACTGTACTATTGAACTGATCAATTAATGAGATTGAGAGTGAGTTTTGCTTCTTGATATTCGTTACTAGATTATTTTGATTATCTTGTAATTCTTTGATCAGGCGGTCATATTTTTCACCATCGTTGGAATCTAAATTTCCTGTGATCGACTTGAAAATGGATCCAATTCCGTTTATAAGACCGCGCTTTGTTCTAAGTGGATGTGGTAAAATATTGTTGAGTCTATCAGTCACCTCCTTTTCCGAAAATTCTAATATTTTTAAATAGTTAGATGTGTCCCATGAGTAGTCTTTGTGACTGCCTACAAGTGTCCTTACATTTTTTGAATGGAATTTCAGTTTATTTACCTCCACGATTATTGGATTTAAATCATAATAATGAATAAGTGAATATGCGTGCGTTTCGACTTTGGCTGTTCCAAGTTTGAGAGGAATAAGTCCTGGATTGTTTTTTAGGTTTTGTTTAGATATATTTTCCTGGAGTCCGAGAGTTCCAGATAATCTGAAAAATTAATCAATTTTTAATGGGAGATGGGTATTTTTTGAGGGGACGTTTTAAATTGTCCATGTGAACTTTTTGTTGGTTTTCTGTAGAAACTGTTTTCATTGTATGATCGACCGTTTTGATTTGAGTTGGTTTTTGAAATTTATTTGCATCCTTCTGCCTAATATGTTTTTTCACGTAAACTTTTTGTTTGGTTTTGAATACAATGGGATCATCGCGTTTTTTATTTTCTCGTTCTACTATCTTTTCCTTTTGCTTTATTAGGTCCGAGTTTATTTTGGAATAGAGGAGTTTTGATCGTTCCTTGTGATCATTGGTGTAATCATTTAGTAATTTCCGATCAATATCAATATTGAAAGGATCATTGGTTGAAATGTGACCACTTATGATGTCAATTGGCTTGAGTTTTGTGACCGAATGTATAGAGTGGTTGTATGCCAAAATTGCGTACAACATTTTCATTTTTGGAGGGGTTTTCAAAAATCCTCTAGTGTTGAGTAGACGAATGTGTTCTAGAATGGTAGAATGGAACCGTTCTATCATTCCATTGGATTGAGGATGGTGTGGTGATGTGAAATGAACTTCGACTTTGTGTAAAGCCAGGAGTTCCGAAATGAGAAAGTTATTGAATTCGGTACCGTTTTCAACGATAATTCGTTTGGGGATACCATGATGAGAAAAAAATTGAATGAGGTTGTCGGCTATTTCCGTACCTGTCAAGGAGTTGATTAGGTATGCCTGTGCGTACTTTGAAAAACTGTCTATGATTGTGAGGAATTTTCTACTTTCGATAGTGAATGTATCCATATGTACGATTTCGAAAGGTTTGGTTGCTGTAGGGGTGATGTTGAGCTTCATTTTGATGGGGTTTCGCTCATATTTGCTTTGTTGGCAAATAAGGCATTGATTAATATATGTTTGAATGGTTTCTTTTATGTTCGGCCAGTAATGTTTTTCCTTAATTCTTGCGGAAGTTTCGTCAACACCGCGGTGGTTTGACTTACCTTCATGGTGGTTTTTGATAATTTCTTGAACGTCTTCTTTTTTTGTAACGTCCAGAAGCTTTTTGGTACACCTTTTGAATTTTATAGAGGGCCACTTGAAATATTTTTGAATTGTTGCCGAAAATGGTTCATAAAGTTCGGGGTTTTCAAAATAGACATGGTACTGCACTCCTGGGGCGACATATTCTTTGATAAAATTCAAAATATCGTTTTCTGTATTATTTTGCGATATTTGTACATGAATTCTCATCTTTTTCTCGAACAGAATGGTAGTTTTGGGTTTGGCCGGAGAATGGAGAACTGAGCTTATAATCAACTGATTGAGCCCTAGGTTCACGGCACACTGCGCTATTGGAATTGTTACAACAGGGTTCTGTTCAGCATTTGAGTGAATGGTGTCATCTTCAAGGTTTTCGCGTTCTGGTAGGGGTTCATCTTCTATTTGTTCGATATTAGGTCGCAATGGTGAAGAAATGTCATTTCTTCCATTACCTGTGGAAGGTAATTCATTGTCTTCGTGTATTCTGGGTTCTGGTAGGGGTTCATCTCCTGTACGTTCGGTATCAGGTTGAACTTGTAAAGAAAGATTGTCATTTTCTGTGTGACTTTTCGGAGGTAACTCGTTGTCCGTATTATTTACATGCATTTCGTTAGGAGGAATCATGATGGGGGAATATTCAGTGTCCAGATTGGGTTCTCCAATCATCAAAATATCGGAAGAGGGTTGATAATCCGGGGTTTCCAGGCAACGACTTACTGGGTTTCCTTGACAACTGAAAGTGACACCTTGATTTGTTAGACGTTGTGATTCGTCTAGTATGTCATCCAATTCCTCCCAAAAGGTTTTGGTGTCCTTAGTGTGGATTTCGACACGGGATAAAGCATCGGCGTTGGTGTTCAACTTGCCTTTTTTGTAGATTATGGTATAATCGTATTCCTCTAGTTTGATCCGCCATCTCAGCAATTTTGAGTTGGGGTCCTTCAGAGAGAATAACCACTGAAGGGGTTTGTGGTCAGTGACTATATTGAACTTTCGTCCAAAGAGATATGGGCGGAAGTATTTGGTAGCCCATACGATCGCGAGAAGCTCTTTCTCAATGACTGAGTAATTTTGCTCAGAGTCATTCAGGGTCCGAGATGCGTATGCAACTGGAAGGTCTTGGCCTATAGGGCCTTGAGAAAGGACAGCTCCTAGGGCGAATTTACTTGCGTCCGTGGTAAGATTAAAAGGTTTAGAAAAGTCGGGGTACTGCAAAATCGGATCATTGATTAACAGGTTTTTGCAGGTATTGAAACATTCCAAAAACTCTGCATTATGTTCAATTTTTGCGCCTTTCTTCAGGCATTTGGTTAATGGTTTCGTTAGTCTAGCGAAATTATTGATAAAGCGTCGATAGTAACCTAACAAACCCAAGAATCCTTTGATCTGTTTGGTGGTTTTTGGGACGGGGAAATTTTTGATGGCTGTGATTTTATCTGGATTCGGCTTGACACCTTCGGGAGTCACGATGTGTCCCAGATAGGCTACTTCCTTTCGTAGGAATTCCGATTTATCTAGCTGAATTTTGAAGTTTGAGCTTCTCAGCCTGTTGAAGACAGATTTAAGGCTCTCAAGGTGTTCTTGGAGGGAAGTCGAGAAGATAATAATATCGTCGAGGTATACCAAGCACTTTTCGTTCTGGATACCACGAAGGATATTATCCATTACGCGCTGAAAGGTAGCTGGCGCGTTTTTCAAACCAAATGGCATTCTCAGGTACTCATAATGGCCATGTTCCGTATTGAAAGCTGTTTTTTCAATATCGTCCTCTTCCATTTCAATTTGATGGAAGCCACTGGCCAGGTCGAGTGTTGTGAAATACTGGCATTTTCCCAGTTTGTCCAGAAGATCTGTGATGTTAGGTAAAGGGTATTTGTCATCTATCGTTTTCTCATTGAGCTTGCGATAGTCAACAACAACCCTCCATTTTTGCTTCCCAGAAGCATCGACCTTTTTGGGTACCACCCAAATAGGCGATGACCAAGGAGAATTGCTTGGCCGAATAATTTTCTGGTCGAGCATTTTTTTGATCTGATTTTCGACTTCTTGCTTGTGTATGAATGGGTACCGGTATGATTTTGTATACACCGGTATTTCATCAGATGTTCTAATTTGGTGCTTTACACGGCTCGTAAAAGTCAGCGGGGTATTTTCATAATAAAATATGTCAAAGAATTCTTTGCACAGCGAAAGTATCTTAGATCTTTCCTCGTCATTCAAATGGTCACATCGAATTTTTGAAAAATCTAAATTTTGCTTAGGGGAATCATCAAAATTATGAAAATCGATTTTTTGAATTTCGTTCTTATCAAATTTTTCAACAGCGATTGGTTCTGAAAAATTCAGGGTTACTGGTTTGGTGGTGTTGTTCAAGATAGTAGTGAGAGCTCTACCTTTATTTGCAACAGTAAGACACTCTGGCAATTCACAATTATGGAAGCGTTGGTGAGGTATTATTATTTCACCATTCTGAATTGATGTTTTGACCTGTATCACTTGCTCAGATCTTGGAGCAATCGTAATTAAATTGAGATCGCTTTTTGTTTTTTGAAACTTCAGTTTTATTTTCGCATAAGGAGTGATAAGATAGCCATTACCAAAATCTAGGTTAGCTTGTAAAAGTTTTAAATTGTCAAGACCAATTAATCCTTTGAAAATGTCATGAAATTTGAAAAGGAAAAATTTTAAATGTTTTTGTTGTGGCAAATTGAATAATTTTGAAGCGGGCATAGATGCGCTATATTTATGAGCTGATTTTTGGAAAACTGTGGAAACAATAAACGGGTCGTATTTAATTAGATTTGGAAACAGTTTTTGAGCAATTTCTGGATCTATAAAAGATTTCGTGGAGCCTGAATCAATGAGAAATTTTGCGTCATATTCCGGAAATGTTATATATGATAATTCGCTAGAACTAGAATTATTGAAAGAAATGATTTGCGGAACTAGGTTTGATTGTTCGTGGTTGGCATTTCCTGAAAATTTACCTCGGAATTGTCAAAGTTACTTTCCTGATTTTCATTTTCGCAGTATAGAAATTCGTCATAATGTTCGTTATAATCTTCTTCAGCGTAATATTCGTGTTCGCTATAATTTGGTTCATTTTGAGTGTCACTAACTACCGTATTAAATAATTCTTCTGATATAAAATTTCTTTGGGGTTGGTTTTGAAATGAGTTTGAGGGACCTGATCGATAATTAGGGGCGTTTCTTGTCGAAACACTCATTGGTACTGGTTTATTTGTTTGATATGTATTTCTGGTGGATACACTCATGGGTGTAGGTTTTGTGAAGTTCTGATTCTGATTGGGCCTGAAAACATTTCTGTTTTGAAATGGTTGTCTAAAAACTTGCGCGTTGGTAAAGAATTTTTGGGGTTGGCTTGGTGCTCGTGGCTGAATTGGTATTGGTTGTGAAGGAAATTGATTTTGCTGTCTGAAAAAGTTATTTGGTGTACTATAATTATTGGCAGGAGAAGAATTTGGCTGTCTGATCTGAATTGGTGTTCTAGAAGGTTGAAAGTTTGGTCTAAATGTATTCTTATTTGAGAAATTTTGGAAGTAATGTACATTGTCTTCCTGTAAAACAAACTGCAATGCTTCACTGAGAGATTTGGGTTGCATACAACGTATTGTAGTACCCAAGGGTTCCTTGAGCCCAGAAAGAAAGGTTTTCAATGCCAAATTGCTATATAAATCTCTTTTACACCTTTTAGATTCTTGTGTGATTTCGTGAACGTCGATATAATTGCACAATAGGTTCAATATATTTAAACACCTATCATAGAACTGTTGAGGCTTTTCATTAGGGGATTGCCTAAGCATAACCATGTCTCTGTTTAGGCAAGTTTCATCCCTTTGATCGGCAAAGTTTCTGGTTAATGTATCTTTGAGTTCTCTCCAATTTGAAACATTCTGTATATTGGCTACTACTTTAGCATTGCCTGATAATTTTGAAATGAGACAGTTCAGCAAATAAACATTTTGAAAGCTTGTCGGCTCAGCCACATTATAAAAAGTATTAATTATTGAATCACAAACTGCTAGATATCTATTTAAATCATTAGGGTTGCCGTCGAATTCGGGCACACACCTAAGGTATTCTGAGTTGAATTGATTAGCCATTATTATATTTGAACTACTAGAAGAATTAGGCAAAGAAACTGAAGAGTCAGCTGAAGGGTTTTCGTTATTCAAATTTAACTTTCCAAGAATTTGAGATAAGTTATCAATAGACATTTAAAAATTACGACTTACATTAAAATTGTAAGAACTTTGAGCATCCTTTATAAGGTAGACGACTGGTTCCTCGATTTTTGATTTCCAGAAAGACTTCCTTGCGAGACTGGACGATTCTGTTCCACTCCCCGATGATCTGCCTGTTGAGGGTAGCTAAAGGTCCACGATGGATTGGGTTTCTTGATGTTTGAAGAGCCACTCCTTCACAAACACCTCCACAAGACAAAACAACAAGTTCGATACCCGATAAATCGTTGAAACGAAAACTGCACGTTCGATACGTTCAATTTCGAGTATCCTACCGACTGCGCCAAATATAACTTTCGGATGTCAAAGTCCTTTTTTAAAAATTAATTTTATTGACAGAAATTGATGTTAACAGTATGAGAGCAAAATTATAACTGAATTACAAAAGTATTCTTCCCATGAAGATAAGAATGCTTGCACATCAGTTTCCCAGAATCGCGAGATTCTGCTTCAGCATGGTCAGCGGTTCACATGGGAACGGGCGATATAATTAGTGCGTCAATATTACAAGGTAATATGTAATACACCATTTTATAGCTGCGGCCATTTTGAATATGCATTTTTTTTTAAAGTTTTCTACTATTCTACTAGTCAATCCCTGTCATTTGATACTCATATCGAGGAATTTGTGAAAAAATATCTAATCCGACATTATGTGGTTGTGGCCATCTTGAATTTCCAACATTTTCTAAGTTTATTACGATTTGTAATAAACTTTGATGCCTCTGTTGAGGTAGTTGTGAAAAAATATCTTTTTCAAAATGTATTACTATTATATTAGTCAAGCCATGTCAATTGATACCCATATTGAAATAGTTGTGAAACAATATGTAATCTTGGATTTACAATGATACAGAATGCAATTATTGTAATGTCTTCAAAACTGAATATGTGTACCAAATATCAAATCAATCTGTCAACAGGAAAGGACTCAAACTTCAATTACTAAATTTGACCCAAACAAACAGGGCAAGCTAAATAAAACGTTCAATAAATAAAAAAGAAACTGCCCAAACATTGGCCTTTTCAGGATATTACGTATGTTTTCTTATCCACTAAGGATTTTCCAAAGCAGTAGCGGCAATTTTGACGATTGTCATGACCCACTTACCTTTTCATTACCAAGACTTGAATATAAAATGAATATTGAATGTAAGTCATGCGTATCATTAAATTATTTAAAACACGATAATCCATCATTCATAGAACTCATCAATAGATTTTTTTTCTATTGAAAACACTTTTTCCACACGAGAACAAAAATGCTGTTCTCTAAGCGCATTTCGCATCATCATCAGATGAAAAAGTTTTTGTTTTCTCCCGATAATGCTAACTTGGTTAGGCACAAGCGCGTCGAGAGACAGTAATTTTGTTCTGATCAGAGAGAAGCTTTCTCAATAGACTCATTTCGCGACAGAAGTTCAAAAATTCACTTATCGCTCGTTTTTCACAGACAATCACAATCAAATATATAATGGATATAAACCAACTGGTTACCTATTAACAGTTTCATATAACTAGAATCGTCATTAATGTTCGAGGCACTCCCAAAACTAATCCCTACAATTCAATTCAGATTTCAATTTCGTAAGATTATCGTTATAGAGAAGTTAAGCAAAACTCCATACAAAATGTAAATTACGTCTGAAATGAAGTTTGTGATTTGAAATTGTCACGATCGTGTTATATCACTAAAATTGAAAAGATTTTTGAATGTATCTCCATATAATGTCCTCCACCTTCTGGGAGAGAGACATTGCATAATGGCTAGGTGACATTCCTGAAAAATTAAACTTTCTATTTATGATACAAGAGCGAGAAAGTGGGATGGTAGGAGTCTCCTGAAAAACCAGCTTCACCGATTCCAGTAATAATTCAAGGCAAGTATGTACAATATATACAGTGTGGGGCACTCCTTATGACACGGTAGCTGTAAACCAAATTCATAATTTTTTCGGGATTTTCTCCATTTCATTATACTTATGTATATCGATTGAGGCTGCAGAATAAAATTATTTTGGTGTCTACAGGGTGACTCAAAAATTATGACATAACGAAGTTGCGTTATTTGTCACACTTTTGAATAATATTATGATTTCATATAAAACACTATATACCTTACTCTACCCGTTCTCTAGTTATTGATTTTTTTATGAAAATGCTAGGAACAATTGGAAACTAAATAACATCGGGATGTGTAGGAATCGTTTCTTTGAATTATGACCAAGCATAAACCTGTTTCTCAATATCATACAGAATCTTCAAAAATCATTGTCACTTTTTTATAATTTCGGACATAGATAACTTTGTTATTTCAAATAGAACACCCTGTACTTTTTTGTTCTGAACAATATAATATTCAATTATTTTTCATTCCATTTTGGAGTTCCCTATACCTAACCTGGATAGTTTTTCAGATATTGGCCTTTTCAAATAGTACTTCTTATTTCAATGCATTCTTTGAGCACCTATTTTCAATCAAATATATTTGTATTGTGGGGCAAACCGCGGACACGTGTTCTAACATGACCACGTAGGCAGCTTTCGACAAACACGTGTTTCGGCAAACAAGTGTTGGCTGCACCGCGCTGATGAGGCCAATAGCCAGAAACACGTGTCCGCGGTTTGCAGTGTTGTGTCCAATGATTGTTTCATTTTTGATTTTTATATCATACCCACTCGATAAAATCCCTCTTTGTATTTATATCCTGGACCCGTATGTCACGCAGGTAGCTATAGCTGCCTACGTGGTCATGTTAGATGTAGCCAGGGAATTCTAGGTCTTCTAACTGGAACCACAAATGTGCGGTTGGCTCCTGTTGTTGACTCCGTGCATATGTGTTGTTTCCTGCTTTCGGCAAACAAGTTTTGCCCATCTTCACACTTGGCTGCACCGCGCTGATGAGGCCAATAGCCAGAAACACGTGTCCGTGGTACGCCCCACTTTTGGAGTGTTGTGTCCACTAATTGTTTCATTTCTGATTTTTATATCATACCCACTCGATAAAATCTCTCTTTCTATAATATATATATATATATATATATATATATATATATATATATATATATATATATATATATATATATATATATATATATATATATACAGGGTGTTTTAGAATTCGACGGACAAACTTATACCACGTCATTCCTCTTGCAAAATGATGAAAAATGAGGTAGGACATGTGTGTCCGGAAATGAGCCGTTTCAGAAATACAGGGCGTTGAAGTTGCAAAATAAAAAGACCCTTTTCGTCGTAGCTCCCGGACTAAAAGAAATAAATTAATGAAACTCAGCAAATCGATTACGAGCTAGAATGTGCTTCCTCCAGTGGTATGTTTGCTTCAGTATCAGTAGCCAGTGGCGTTCCAGCGGGGTAATAGCTTATATTTCCCCCTTATTTTTTACGCCACTGACTTTATATCCACAACCATCTTTTTTATGAATTCCTTGATCAATTTTACGTAAAAACCAAATAAACATTCACAATGAAAAAACCAGTAGTTTTCGAGAAAAATTGAGTTGAACTGATACGTGCATTCTTATATGGGAATAATCGATTAAAATAATCGAAATTCCAAAACCAAAATTATTTGAACTCTTTCATGATTTTACCATTAATTTAGCGCTTGCAAGTGATGGTATTTATTGTGGGTTTTCTATCATCGTACCAATTTTTGTTATGTTTAGCATATTGTAATGACAAATCATAACTCTTGAGGCTTATTTTCGTGCTTGTCAATAGATTTCATTGTTGAAATGTTTTCATTGTTCTCAGATCTTCGAGTGACTTTGTGATCTGAAAAAAAGTGACCCCAAATAAAATTTGCGATCATTCGGAATCTCGACTGAGTTAGGCTCCAATAATCCTAAAATAACACCATTATTCTGGATTTTGGGAAAATTATTTTTTGTTCACAATTATCCTGTCTTTCCCATTCGTGAAATCACACTTCTCTTTGTAGAATCGTAAATATCTTGAAGAATATTCATTAATAAGAAAATGAAAAACATTCTCAAAGTATACAGTGTTTTCAAATTTTCACAGATGAAGCCGAAAAACAAAATTTTACCAGTAGACTCTAATTATACGCCTGAAAAAAAGAAATGTATTTGGAAGAAGTCAATTTATTTGAATAACCATCTGATAAGATCTTCGCTAACTCCAGTCAGTAAATGAAGTTTTTTAAATAAATGAAGAAATGGAAGTTGTCTATTTACAGCTAATTACATAACTCTTAGTTGGATGTCGGTACTCATAATTCATCTCTGAGTAGAAATATCATGTTCAAAATATACCTTCTCTACACATATTTTAGATAATGTGATAAGAAACAATACTGTTGAAATTCTAGAACAGTGAGTCATAAACACGAATTTCTTTTTGAAATTTACATTGAAAATTCAAATGTGCTTTTGAATAATAATGAGAACATCTGATGAATAATCAATAGGGTAATTGTTCAAAATTTTTTCCGTCAACACTTATACACGATCTGCAACGGCGCAACATAGAAAATCGCACTTTTTCAAATGATTCTAAATTTTCGGCAATCGTTATCGATACAGCTTGAATGCGGGCGACTAATTCTTCTTGGCTTTTTGATTCTGTTTCATAAACCAGTGACTTCATATGACCCCAAAGAAAATAGTCAACAGGATTCAAATCTGGTGATCTGGCAGGCCATTTGTGGGGTCCACCTCGACCAATCCAATTGTCACCGAATTTCCGATTTAGGTACTCTCTAGCAGCTAACGAAAAATGAACAGAAGCACCGTCGTGCTGAAACCACATTCCATTCCGGATATTCAGAGGAACATCTTCTAACAATTCAGGCAATACTTCTCCCAAGAAAGTGCTATAATTGTCCCCATTCAAATTATCTGGTAAAAGATAAGGACCAACTAAACGGTTTTCTACTATTCCTGCCCAAACATTCAATGAAAATTTTGTTTGATGGCCATGAGGATGAATAGTAAAAGGATTTTCCTCGGCCCAAATATGGCTATTGCGAGAATTGAAAATACCTTCCCTTGTGAATTTTGCCTCATCAGTGTATAACACTTGCATGATAAATTCCGGATCATTTCTCCACATACTTAAAAACCATCGAGAAAATTCAATTCGATCTGGATAGTCCTCTGGTTTCAGTGCCTGAACTTTTCTCAGTCGATATGGGTATAACTGCTGTTCATGCAAAGTCCTCCAAACAGATGATGAAGACACATGCAGCACTCTAGCTATAGATCTACTACTTTCAGACGGATGTTCAGCAGCATAGTTCAATATCTCCTCTTCTGTGATATAATTTCTTACAGTTCTCTGTTCCTTCTGGTAATTAAAAAACTTCCTGTTTCCCTGAGTCTTCTGTCCACGTTTTCGAACGTTTTCATATTAGGAATTCTATTTCTTCCAGGAAAATTTTCACGATACATTTTTTGTGCCAACCTTCCATTTCGTCCCGATTTTCCATAAATAAGGTGCATGTCCGCTAACTCTTCGAATGTAAAACATTTTTATTATACGAAATACACAAACACTTTCTGACAGCTACGTTAACTTGGAAGTGTCATACGAATCTCATTTCATTTCCACAGCCCCCTAACAAATTTATTGTTGTCAATGAATAAAGTAATCCTCATTGCTTAGGTGGATCAAAGATTGTTATAAGTCACGTGAATGTATTCTGAAACTATTCAACCAGTGGCTGAAGAATTCGAGAATATCGGTACAGTTATCTAACAAAACTATAATAGATATGCCCAGGAAACATTGTAGATGGCTAAGGTTGAAACAAGTAATGGTATTTTGGTTAATCGATAAAACTTGGATTTTTACCCAGTGAGAGAAGATAATTCGATAAAACATTCTGAGTTCAGTTTTGCCAACGATTCGTAATTGTCTTTGAAAATCGTTTGGATGGAACATTTTATTAAAAAATAAATCTCGAGGTAAAGCCATTCAGTAGGTCTGCGGGCTCACAACATATCTGCAAAAAAAGTTGGTAAAATGGTAGAAAATCCGCAATATGTTGCCGAAGTGAATAATTTTTCAAGCACACAATGAATGGTAGAATGATGAAAGAGTTCAAATAATTTCGGTTTTGGAATTTCGATTATTTTACTCGATTATTAATATTCCCATATGAGAATGCACCTATCAGTTCAACTCAATTTTTCTCGAAAACTACTGTTTTTTTCATAGTGAATGTTTATTTGGTTTTTATGTAAAATTGATCAAGGAATTCAAAAAAAGACGGTTGTGGATATAAAGTCAGTGGCGTAAAAATAAGGGGGGAAATATAAGCTATTACCCCGCTGGAACGCCACTGGCTACTGATACTGACGCAAACATACCACTGGAGGAAGCACATTCTAGCTCGTAATCGATTTGCTGACTTTCATTAATTTATTCCTTTTAGTCCGGGAGCTACGACGAAAAGGGTCTTTTTATTTTGCAACTTCAACGCCCTGTATTTCTGAAACGGCTCATTTCCGGACACACATGTCCTACCTCATTTTTCATCATTTTGCAAGAGGAATGACGTGGTATAAGTTTGTCCGTCGAATTCTGAAACACCCTGTATATATATATATATATATATATATATATATATATATATATATATATATAGATATATATAGATATATATAATCATAAATGATTATTAAATCACAAAATTAGTCAACTCCCTAACTATTTTATTGAAGGGGAACTGCTGGAAGGTGGGGGGCACTATATCGTTCACTTGAACTATACGCCAGGCGTCTATCCAACCTAATCAATCGTGTTTGATATTCCAGCCGGGTAGCCTAGCTATGAAGGAAAGCGTAATGAGTTCTGTGTACAAAAGAAGGACAATTTGGGACCCAGCAAACACATTAAAGTGTTTGCTGGGTTCTGAGGAAGACAAGCTTATGTATTCACCGCTGCCCATAAATGTTACAAGAGAAGAAATTTCTAATAAAATAATTTATTGAAAAAAATAATCTCAGTTGCAACGGTTTCAATGACATTTTTACAGATGGGGCCAAGGCGATGACGGGTAAAACAGCAGGAGTAGTATCACAGGTAAGCGCCTGATTGTAGTTCCAGCCATTTCATCCTGCATAGACAAGCACATGAAATGAAGCAAATGCCGTCAAATCTAAAAATTGGTTATGGATAAAGCGGTAAAAATAAATAATTTTATTAAATCACGACCAATACGATCCCGATTTTTCTCATTATTGGCTGAAGATTATGGCAGCAATCATAAAACACTGCTGATCCATGCAGAAGTGCAATGGGTGTCTCGGGGTGAAACTTTAACAAGGCTATTCGAACTTAGAGTGGAGTTACAAATTTTTTTTCAGATACTTCTTTTGATTTTAAAGACCGTTTGTTTGATAACACTTGGTTGTTCCGCATCTCTTTCATGGCGGATATCTTTGAAAATCTGAACGAATTGAATATATCATTACAAGGTAAACAGACAACACTGTTCCAGGCCTGTAACATAATACCTGCTCCAGATTATTATTTGCGTCAGTTAGAGAAAATAGAAAGGTAAGAGAAAAATAGAAAGCTTTCCGTGAGTTTGTTAGCGGTAACGACTCAGAAATGATTCGAGATGATATATTTGAAGAATGGCACCAATATCTCATTTCGATGCGCGCACTTCTTGAGGAGTATTTTCCAAGAACAGAATACAAAAATGAAACTGAATTCATGTATTCATGATACTTTTCTACCCAACTGGACACCGAAACTGTCTTCTATCAAACCTAATACCAATCAATTGATGAAAAATAAATAATACTTTCATACCTCGTATTAGTTAGATTTTTTCTTTTTCTATATCTTCTATTATTATACTTGTTACGTCAGTAAGTAATGAGTTACTGTTACATTGTACTTTTATTATGCTTATCAATAAAGAATACACTTTCAAAAACTATTGTTTTATTGTAACGTTCCATCAAGTATTTCCAATAGGGTTCCGTCACAAAAAAAAATTGAGAACCGCTGATCTAGGTTATCAAATGCTTTGCTGTAATCCAAGGAAACCATGAATGTTACTTTCATAATTGCCCATAGATAAATCCTGAGTGATGGATCAGATCAGACTTCAATTATGATATGAAATTCGCTAACAAAGTGATTGTTTTGGTCCTTCAGAATTAACTTATGAAACTTGGAAGAAACTGGCAATTTACTAATGGGTACAAGGGACGTTTTATGGCTTGTTTAAAGACTGATGAAACACAATTCGTTTCTGAAGTGGTGTTGAAAATATAAGTAATGGGACAGATAAGATAATCTCCAGCAAATTTTAGCATAACAATAGAAATATATATAATCAAGTCCAAATGCAGTTACTTCTCAAAATATTTGAATATTATCTGATTTGAATAGGCATCACGTGAGAAAAATGCAGCCGAGTTTCTTATAGGTTTTGGTATCAAATGTTAATATGTTTTAGGTAGGTGGTTGATATTTTTAGAATTGCCATTCATCTAATTCAAATTTCCCAAGATGAGTGGTAGGTCTGAATTCAATTTTTTTTTTCGAAATACTCAACTACCAATTATAATTATAGATGTTTTTAGTCTGTATATTTCTCATGTATGAAATAGAAGGTAAAACTGAAACTTCTGCTGTGAAACCACAGTTTTCTTTATCTCCTGAAAAAAACAACTTGGTAGGTGAAACGCACGTCGGGTAGAGTTTTGCAGTTCTCTGCAGTTTTCTGGAATCATTTCGTAAATTGAATTCATATAAATAGTAGAAAGAAAAGAACTCACCGGAGAGCCCTGCGGTAGGCACAAGAAAATTTGTTTAGGTCTTATAATTCAATTTTGGTTATTTCGAATAAATCCGTATCTGGTTGAAAGCTAGTTGAATAAAGGATATAAGATGTGTTATAGTACCGATTGTATCCATTCCTTTTCTGAAACCGGATTGGAAATGGTGTAGTCGTTGGTTATTCTCAATAAACCATTTCACTTTATTTTTATTAAAATTCGGGACAAATTTTACCCAATGAGTTGTGCTCACCGGTATCACTGAATTTGCATATTTTCAGGCATGTGCCTTCATGAACTGCATCGAAGACACACTCTTATACTGATTTCTAGTATGTATGACCAAATTCTGAGCAAGAAAAGCTTTGCATAACTGGTTGAATATAAGGAATGGCGGGCATGGACACGAAACTCATAGAAATATGTTCCGTAATCCGTAAGTATTATTCTATCAGAAGTCACTACCATTGTAGCAGTGAAAGCATATTCCACCGAACTCTCCTATTCAATCTTCTAATATAGGAAATTTTTAAAAGACTGTATTTGTTTGCTTCAACTTCATCAAACCTAAAAGATTTGGGTACATTTCTAATAATAACTTTACATGTAACTTGATTTTATGGAATTCAAATATTATATCCTTTATTTTTCAGACGCTCATTATCTTAGTAAATGCGTTGGCAGTTTCAGCATTACAAAACTCAATACCCATTTTATTGATTTCTTATATTTTTACCATTTCAACCATTTTTAGGTCTTTAGAAGGTCAAAACTTTCAGTTGCAATTGTCTTCCTACGTTTTTCCGAGGCTCGTCCTTGGCTTCAAACATTACCAAAAAAGGACCAATATCTGAAAGATACGTTCAACTATTTTTTGCCTGTTTATGTGTTGTATTTGAACTTTCAGTTCCCTCTTCATTCATTTTTGTTGTTTCTCTATTTTTCGTCATATTCATAATATATTGAAATATTCACATGAAGTAATTGTGCATATTTGAAGACTGGTTGTAAATCGAATTATCTACAAGAACAATTCGTTCAGGCCAGTCTCAAGTAACCAACATTATAGGTTAATGGACCGACCCTATCAGAAAACAATTACTTCCCTGGCTAATACCACGAAGGGCGTTCGATTATATCCTAGTTCGAGGAATTTGATTTCCAATTATGAGAAATCATACACTTCCTGTTACTGATATATACTACCTTGCATTGATAAGTGGCCAAACAGCCCGAAACCGGTCTGCAAGTGTGATCCAATAATTAAAAATCGATTCCGGCAGTTGTATCGACAACAACATTTGTAGAAATATATTTCTTCTTCAATTTCTTCAACCCAAAAAAATGAATCAATTGCAATGATGTAGCAATGTAGAATCAATACTGATTTCAATGCATATGTAATGAAATAGATGAGAGGGAAATTAGGAATATATCAAATCTGATAGAATATACGTGCAGTTACATTGATGAAATGAAAAATGAGAATCAAAATTTTCAATGTTTCAAAATGTCCTTGCAGGACGAAACTGCAGTAACGTTAGTTAAAAATAAAGGTGATTTGAAAACATAGCAAGTTTCAATTCTCATTTTCGTGATGACTTCATACCATGTAGTAACGGCTACATCCATCAATGTAATGGAATTCGAATTGAACATTATACAATGGAACGCCACAAAACGTAATATATGAAAAATATTGCTAGATAATTTCACTTACAAGGAATGCTCTAAATAAATTTCCAGAAGTTCCAGGTGAAAACTCTATTCTTGAAAACGTTATCAGCAGCTATTCAATTATTTATTCTGAATATTTGTTAGGCTAATCCACTATTCTTCTGCTTTCCATAACTGCTTGACGTTTGTTTATTATTTTGATTCCAAATCCTACTTTCTTTATTCAATTCTGAAGAGTTTTGTCACAGCAGCTCACGTTATGGCCGAAAGTATTCAATTTATTCCTTATGATTTCAGTTGTAGGAATCTTATCGCTTCTGTGACAGTCTTATATTGTTTTTTTCCATGATTTCATCAGATGAGCATCTGAAGGTTTTGGTAATCCTGTATCACATTGCGTCTTGCGTTCATAAGGTTTTTTTCGACTATTTTACGTACAGTTAAGAAAAGAATTTCGGTCAAATCTGATGTTGCTTGTAATAGTTTGTTACCCTCGAAACCAAACTTGAGATGTAGATTCTCATATGCATTGAAACATACTCTCTGTGTTTCAATATTCAAATGCATCGTAATACTATTCACTGGTATTTTTTTTTCGCATTGTTCACCATCGCTATTGGAATCACTACACGGAAAAAGTCTGCGTTGTTATCACACTCGTTATTACTATTAGTCCACGGACGCCACATTTTAAACAGATAACGAAAATTTTAAGTAATTATAAATGCCCCAATATCGAATTTCAACACTCAAATCGCGATCAGTTCTTGAACTGAACTGATGATAAGTTTACATAAATATTTTACATTTTCAACTATAAATTCGTGTCATTCTTCATCTGCACTCGAATAAGATAAGTCTGAATAGTCACTATCGTCGCTAATATTTAACAAGATCACAGAACAATATCAACAATAACACAAAAAATGCCATAAACAAACATTAACCATAAACATACCACTAACAACAAAGTAAAAAAAGCATAACCCTATAAAGAACAAAGTAAATCCAAGCGATTTCTACTCGAAGACAAGTATCGAAATGACGATACCAAAATCGGATTCTGAATCGTACACTTTTTGGTTGGATCGCTTAATGAACGGTACCTAGTATCATCAACTTTTGGATTCAACGGCTTTAATTCAATGCGCATGTGATATATCATTCAATGTAACCAAAGGTGAGTTGGAACAAACCTGTAGTATATAATTCAACGTGTAGGAAATGTAGCCATTACTCATGGAAATGTTTATCGAAAACATAACATATACATAACATGTAGAAAAATCATTTAAAATTATTGCTACTCAGTTATATTCAGCTTTGAGAACATATTTTGAAGTAAAATCTTTCTCAGGGCTTACTTAAAAAGAATAATAATTCGAACATAAATGGAAGGTTATGAATTTTCTCGGTATTGGTCGTCATTGGTTTGAAAATGTGAGTTCTGGATCATTGACTACTTATACAAAAGAAACGGTCACATAATTAACGCTTTTTTCAATCGTCATAGAAAAGATATTTTGATAACAATCAGATAATTTTTTTTATCAAGAACATAATATTTATAGGATCTCTCCTAAAAATATTATATCATTTGTAGCAGAAATTCAGTCATTTCCATCTGAATAATAGCTTGTAATTATAGCTTGAAATAAATCATTTTCAACTAGAAACTGCGAACGAATACTTTCTATGTTCATACACTCAATTTGTCTTTAAACTGACAAGAATTAAATTGATTTTCCTTACATACCTGATACTGGAAAATATTTTCCCCGTATATTTTTGTCGCAACGTAATTATTTGGTACACGTCCAAGGCGGAAAGAGTTTCAGCATAAAGGAACGGCGAAAGAAACCGATTCCATTATTTGTGTAACAATAGCGTTGATTAATGATCTAAAGTCTAAGTATAAATTGATAGTTTAACGTGTGAAGGCTCCAATGAAAGGCCTAATGAGTTTCCTTAAATCACGCGGGGGTACAGAAAAGAAGAATGATGTGATAAAATTCGGTTGTCCAAAATCAACAATTTTCCCCTTATCATAACAAATCTTGCATTCATTTGAGAACCGGAGGTTCCTATTTGGAGGAAATCTGTTAATACCGGAACACTGAACAAATTCTGATTTTCGATCCTGAACAAATAAATACGATGTTGATATATTGGCGATACCGAAAACAAAGTATATTTATGAACCTTATCACGAAAAAATTCAAAGCTGTTTTTTTCCAGTGATGGTGAGGAACGAATTGAATTAATCGTTTGTAAACACACCATTGCGTATAATGGTAAAACGTCCACGTATAATGAATGAATCACATACTACACCAGACACAAACAAGATTCAAAATAAGTAACATTGACCACAGTACAAACCAATAAGTCACACTTCAGGTGTGGAAAATAATGCCAACCTTTCAAAAAAAACCAATCTGGAAAAGTGAAAAGCATAATCAAAACAGAACAAAATGTTTTCATAAGTGAAACAACGGTTAATCTAGTGATCAAACTTTCCTAGAAAAAAATTTCCTGACGAACATAAAAAATGCTTTCCTTTCTACACGCTTCATATTAGCTTCCCCTCACAATATGACTGGCAATATGCTAGTACAGTAATTGATGAGGACAAAATAAGATGGGCTATATCGGGCTTTTCCCCCTTCAAGTCACCAGGGCCTGACGGTATAAGACCAGCCCTACTTCAGTGGGGACTGGACACTCTTATGCCACACCTGGTTGGAATATTCAGAGCCTCTATAGCTCTGAGGTATATTCCCAGTAAGTGGAGAGAAGTAAGAGTAGTATTTATACCCAAACCAGGTAGGATGGACTACACCCTACCAAAAGCATTCCGACCAATTAGTCTCACATCGTTTTTCTTAAAAACCATGGAGAGGCTATGTGAGCGGTATATAAGAGATAAAGTACTTGTTAACAACCCACTTCATCCAAATCAGCATGCATATACCCCGGGAAGGTCTACTGATTCGGCCCTTCACCATGTGGTTGGCAGAATCGAGAGATCATTGGATAACAAAGAATCCACCCTAGGTATATTCATAGATATTGAGGGAGCGTTTGATAAAACAACCTTCCCAACAATTACCCAGCAACTACACTCCAGGAATGTACCCCTGGTAGTAGGAGAATGGATACTCCAGATGCTCTCTAGCAGAGCAATAAGTATTAATGTAGAAGACATCACAGTAAAAGGACTGGTCATGAGGGGATGTCCACAGGGAGGGGTCTTATCACCCCTTCTCTGGAACATAGTTCTGGATACCCTAATTAATCACCTTAACAAAAATGGATTCTACACAATTGCATACGCAGACGATATAGTTATCTTGCAGACCAGCAAATTTGTAAACACACTGTGCGATAGAGTGCAGGATGGGCTCAAATTGATAGAAACATGGTGTAAGGAACACTCACTGTCGATCAATCCCAAGAAGATTGAGACGGTCCTTTTCACCAGGAAAAGAAGTTTAACGGGCTTAAAACCTCCCGAAATCTTCAAAAGCCAACTAAACTTCTCTGAAGAGGTGAAATACCTTGGTATTATCCTCGACAAGAAGCTAACATGGAACTCTCATCTACAGAGTAGAGCAAAAAGAGCATACGTGGCTTATGAACAATGTTGGAGGACAGTGGGACGCGCATGGGGTCTTTCACCCCGTGTAGTCGCCTGGATCTACACTGCAATAATAAGACCTATGTTAACGTATAGAGCCATTGCATGGGGACCGAAAGTTCTACAAGCAACGGCCATCCAAAAATTATATCAAATACAGCGACTGGCTTGTTTAAACATCACAGGAGCCATGAGAACAACACCAACCGCGGCAATGGAATTAATCACGGGTCTGACCCCTCTGGACCTGTACGTTAAGGAGGTTGCATTAATGGCCATAATACGATTGCACACGGCTGGTGTAAACCTAGAAGTAGAAATGGGTCGATTGAGGTTGGGCCTATGGCGGAAAGCGCTTACTGCGCAACCTCTGCTACAGGCAACAAGTGATGCAATTGAACCCAGGTTTGTGTTTAATAAACCCTACAAAATACAAATTAAGCAGAACACAGAGTCAGATGTTACAAATGCAATACGGATTTATACAGATGGCTCAAAAACCAAAGAAGGCTCAGGATGTGGAGTGTACTCCAGATCACTAAGCCTAAGGATTAAGTGGGGAATGGGAAGAAATACCAGCGTGGTCCAAACAGAACTGGCTGGTATCTCAATCGCCACAAAAGAAATAACCAAGAAAAGAATTTCTGGCAAAAAACATAACAATCTGCACTGATAGCAGATAAGCACTATTAGCCTTGAACAGATACCGTGTTACTTCAGGGCTAGCAGTAGAGTGCCACCAAGATTCAGCCAAAGCCTCGGTAGATAATAACATTATCCTGAGGTGGGTTAAAGGGCACGACAGGAGTAAAGGTAATCGCATTGCCGACTCTTTAGCCAAGGAAGCGGCTGGACTAAGAATTTTAGGACCAAGTGGCACCCACGGCCTGATGACTTCGACAATTGCGGAACTATTCAAAAGTTACACCCATGCTCAATCTCTAAAGAAATGGGATGAAATCAAAGGATGTAATCTTGCCAGGATCACCTTGGGCGACCCTGGGAAGCTGGCGCCGAAGAAATATCTGGGGATGACCAGGAAAAATCTACGCCTTACAGTAGGATTTCTGACTGGCCACTGTCAGCTAAGGAAACACCTACATAATATGGGGCTAGTGGACACACCTCTATGCAGGATGTGTGAACAGGAAGATGACACTGTCAGGCATGTCCTGTGCGAGTGCCCGGAGTTATCGTCAATAAGAGAGTGTGTGTTCGGCGAGTCTTGGCCTACACCTGCCGATGTAAAGGAGATGTCTCCCAGCGACCTGTCCACCTTCCTGGAAAGGACAGGATGGACGACGACTTAGGAGGACAACTCCTCGGGAGGATGTACAATGGGTCACATGTGGCCTAAGTGCGTGGGCTTACACTCACCCTCCCTACTCTACAGATACAGATACTAAATGCGGAACGGTAGCCGGTTGGGTTGGCGTGAGTGGTTTATTCCACGTGGGTGCTTTGTTCACTCATTCGAATTGTCTGCCGTGTTGGTCGGTGGTTCAAGCCCCAGTCTAACCGATCGATTTCCACTTGCTATCGTCCAACCCGTGTTAGGAATCACTCGTTGAAAGGTAAGACTTCGTTAATCCTTGGCTCGCACAAGTTTCGACTACTGAGGGTTGTCATTCGTAGGTATGCTACAGCTGGTTAACGAAAAAACAAATTTTAAAACAGATTTTCAGATTCCATCAACCGCTAGGTGAAACGTGGTTCAAGTTCAAAAGCCGAACGACCGAATTCCACTACCCATCGGCCAACTTGTTATCGCACGTTAAAAGGTGAATTCTCGTTTATCCTCAGCCCGCACAAGTTTCGACTTTTGAGAGTTGTTGTTTGTAGGGGAGCGGCAGTTGGTAAACACAGAAAACAGATTTTTCAACAGGTATTATTGTCAACGGAGCATTGGCTGATAGAAAGAAAAACATCAATCACATTATGTGGAAGTAGGTAGGTACTGCAATATTAGTAAAGAATTCGATTTGAAAAAGTCCAGCTTTCGAAAATGTAGATTGGGCAAATGTTAAGAAAGAGAAGCAATTTGAATATTCATTGTTTTACCTGTGAAAAAAAATAATTTGTACATAATTTGTTTTTTTCAGAACACCTAACTCAAGTACTGATATGTTTTAATAACAATTATATTATACTCTCATTAAATCCTTATTAATGCAATGATAAAAATATGTAGAGTCAAAAATTATCGAATCTATTCGACTGTTTGGATTCAGTTATGCACATCCCAGAACATATCAAAAGATATTTTCAGTTGGGTGAAGTGTTGTATAATTTATAAAAACTTGTTTAATCACAATGTGGTAATAAGCATATTACCCATGAAATTGAGTTCCAAAAAAGACAATACTAAATTAATAATACTTTATAGTATTGAAAACTATAGTTTCACTTTCTTCATGATAATCATTACTGGAATGATGGGATAGTATTCTGGTGGGTTGACGTGGGTGGTTTGCCCCACTCACTCAATCGACTGATGTGTGAATCGGTGGTTCGAACCACAAAGTCGGACGATCAACTTGCACTTTCTATCGTCCAACCTGTGTTGGGAATCACACGTCAAAAGGTGAAACCTCGTTAGTTCTCCGCTAGCACAAGTTTCGACTTTCAAGTGTTATAGTTCCTAGGGGGCGACAGCTGGGTTGCAAAAAAACAGATTTTTTTAATGGTGCCTTTAGAGCTGCAGATACTTTTGAAAGAATCAACATAAAGATTAGGAAACTATGGTTGAGCAGGGATATAGAGTTTTCCTTACAAAATTTGCATTGGACATATTTAACTGTAACACAATTAGTGAAGATGCTGAAAATTGATAGATACTTGACAAATCATCAAGTAAACACACACTTGGAAGAGACGAACATCAATGAACTGAAAAAAGTTGTTGAAGACTTCTGAAGTGGATGAAATTCCACTCTGCTTCACTCAGGTCAGTTAAATTGATAGACTGATCCTTCTCTTCAGGTATATTTCTAGCATTTTTTTGAAAAATGAACTTTTTACTACTTTTATGCACAATAGAAATAATAGTAATTTTAGCACGCCCTGTATGATATGGAGTCGATTTCTTGGTGTTATTTGGATATTTCGAGTTTGTCCAAACTATCATCAAAATATCAATACTTTTCATGAATTGAGAGTACTGATGTACTTAATTTCAATTAAGGCTATGTTTTGGACCATATTCAGCACAATTTATTTTTCATCTCGAAAACAGATAGTATTGGTATTGGTACTGGTATTAACAAAAAACTATTAAAATACCAGAGCGATTCCAAAAATGTATTAATATACGGGGTGTTCCATTTAAAAAAATAAAGTTGCTAGGATTTTTTGATGGAAGTGGCAACGCCGCAATGCTGAAAATATTTTAGATCGATAGAACAGGTAAGGAAATGTGAGAGGTTAAATTTTCAGAAAAATCATGCTTTGCGTTTCCCAGAAACGTCTACCCTACCATCGACCGTGAGTCACGCTGTATATATATATATATATATATATATATATATATATATATATATATATATATATATATATATATTAAATTCTACAAAAAGGATTTGAAGCTTTATATCTTCTATTAATTATCTGCGAGCGCTTTCGACAGTTGGTAGTACTGTCATCTTCTGGAACTCCTCAAATGCAGTTTGAGGAGTGAGATTCCGACCTAACACTGGACACCCTAACGGGAACAAGAAGCCCACTAAGAAGAAGAAGAACTCAGGCAAAAATCAACAACATTTAATTTCAAAAACTACACCTCAACGATTTTAACTCCACAAACTTTATTTGAAAAATATATCACAACATGTTTCGCTAAGACATTAGCTTTTTCAATTGATTTTAAAGTTTGTGGAGTTGAAATCGTTGAGGTGTAGTTTTTGAAATTAAATGTTGTTGATTTTTGCCTGAGTTCTTCTTCTTCTTAGTGGGCCTCTTGTTCCCGTTAGGGTGTCCAGTGTTAGGTCTGAAGTTCTCACGAACACGTAACAGCACACCTAGATAATGACAAATGAGATTTTGTCGAAACGTTGGTGAAATTAAAGATAATATAACATACACGGATCAAATACCCGAAAACCAGTTCAGCATAGTCCTATCCGTGAGAACTTAGGATTTAATGTATATATATATATATATATATATATATATATATATATATATATATATATATATATTTATATATATATAAAACTCCGTGGGCAAATATCTAAGAATTTAAAAAGAATATCCATTTTTCGTGGAAGCAGATAATTTTGGTGTCAAAGGGTCCTCTTATTAACGTAGAGATGTAGCACTAGGCGTCATCCGTTAGGGCGTCGCGTTCTTCAATGAATTTCACTTACTTGAAGTTATCCAAACTTTGCTCATCAGAAGAGTTTTCCTGATATTTGTCCAACAATGCGTCAGCCAGTGTTTCAAAATTAATACCTGTAACAAAATGTACATTATCGTTCATTATCACTATTCGAAAGTGGCACAATAAAACTAGAATCAAAATCAATTAGATATTATTCTCATAGGTTCCTCATGAACATTTTCAACTTTTTTTGACTTGGAGAGCAACTTGCATTCCCTTGTTGAAAACTACTCATTACGTTTTCAGTTTCCAAACGAAACATAGACATTCTATGCACATTCTCTCGGGAATAATCCTGCCATATTCATTCTAGCATATTTTACCCTCCCGAGGGGTCTTCACCTTGCCGTGGTGGAAGGGGTTGCGTACTGTGATAATGACAAATGAGATTTTGAAAAAGGATTTGAAGCTTTATATCTTCTATTAATTATCTGCCAGCGCTTTCGACAGCTGGTCGTACTATCATCTTCTAGGCACTCCTCAAACTGAACTTGTCATCCTGTCGTCTGCCTCTTTATACGGTCCGAACGTCTCAACTCAGGTATTTCACCCACACAGCACTAGATATTCTTGGAATATTCCCTGTATATCATAAAACGAACGTATATATTCCAAATATTCATAGAATATTCTTGGAATATATACATACCTTTAGAATATTCATAGAATATGCTTGAATGAATATGGCAGGATTATTCCCGAAAGAATGTGCATAGAATGTCTATAAATGGATTATTCTCCCTTGAATATTCTAAGAATATTGTCGATCGAATATACCATATGGTATATTCTTAGAATATGTCCCCACGGTATTTTTGGAATATTCTATACAATGGAATTTTGAATTATCTTATAACGTATTCAAATAATTCAATATTATTAAAAACAAAAATATTTGAAGATCTTAATCGAATGCATAACCTAATGTATATAACCCTGATAGTGTTAACCAGTTTTTGAACTCAACGCAAAGATTCTGGATGAATTGCTCCAACAGCAACTGTTGGAAACGACAAAAAAATTTGAATGGGCCAATAAATGAACCAATTGCATCAATAAATTGGTTAATTCTCATCCTATTTGTCTTTTTGTATTTGAAATTATTCAATTACAAAGCGAAAAATCCTGGAAACAGAGAAATGGGGAAGTGAATAATTGGAGTAAACGTTTCTCATTGGTCAATTGAAGTGTAGCGCGCGACAGTCGAATAAGCTCTGTGAAAGCGGCTGTCCCTTAATGCATGGTACATTTGCGTTTGCGTTAAATTCGACATTTGATTCAACATGGCGGTTGACGTGGCAGGTTCGCGCGTGTAATGCATGATGTGTTGGTGTTATTATCAAAGTATAATTCTGTCACGTTCAGTGTACCATTTATAATTTGGAGTTGTCCAATTTGCAGTGCAGCGAATAGTTTGATTTTGGATCTTCAAACAGGAGAGTTGCATCTTTTCAGTCTTCAAGAAAAGTAAGTAAAATGCAATAGTATCGATAGTAAACTGAAAACGTAATGATTACTTTTCAACAAGACAATGCAAGTTGCTCTCCAAGTCAAAATGTTGTAAATGTTCATGAGTAACCTATGCGAAAAATATCTATTTGATTTTTATTCCAGTTTTATTGTGCCACTTTCAAATAGTGATAATGAACGTTAATGTACATTTTGTTCCAGGTATTACTATTGAAACACTGGCTGATGCATTGTTGGACAAATATAAGGAAAACTATTCTGGTGAGCAAAGTTTGAATAACTTTAAGTAAGTGAAATTCATTGACGAACCCATCATACCACTCATTTTAAATACTTCATTTGTGGGTTTATTTTTCTAAGTGAGAAACCTAACATAACCTATTTCTTGATGTAATACACTTTTTCTTTTTCGATGAAATGATATATTTATTATTTTTCAATTAGTGCTGATGAATTCACAGAGTTGTTAATTTTAGTATATTTTTTAGTATACATTTGTTTGAGAGTAGGAACATCCTATTTTGAATACATTTCTAATATTTGTAATATGACAGTATTCAGGAATATTTTATTCAGTGAATAAATATTTTGAATTAGATTTTTTATTTTTAATATTGGTTGAAACGCCAAATATTTCAGTGTATATTGTTTTTAAAATATATTTGTTTATGAATATTATGTGTTTTATTACTTGTGTGAATCTTGTATCAAAATGCAATATATACATGCCTAATAGCGGTTACTCGTCACATTCTTGGAATATTCCAAATATTCCTAGAATATATTTAAAGAATATTCTATGGTGTTTCTCTATTGTATATTCCTACAATAAACTAAGAATATCCTGAATATTTTATGAATATTCCTCGGGTTCTATTCCTGGAATATTCTTAATAGAATATACCTTAGATATTCTAAGAATATTATAAGATATTCCAAGAATATTCCCAAGGAATATTCTTAAAATATATCAAAGGTTCGCCAGGAGCACTTCCAGGGAATATTCTCCAGAAGATATATATATCCATGGCATATTCATAGCATATTACAATATCCTTAAATGTATATTCATGAAATATACCTGGAATATCTATTGCTATGTGGGCACGTACTTTCCCACATAGCAATAGATATTCCAGGTTATTAGACAACTGCTTTCCATAACTGCTTGACGTTTGTTTATTATTTCAAACCCAAATCCTAGTTTCTTTATCCAATTCTGAAGAGTTTGTCACAGCAGCTCATGTTATGGCCGAAAGTATTCAATTTCTTTCTTATGATTTCAGTTGTAGGAATCTCATTGCTTTTGTAACAGTCGTATATTGTTTATTTCAATGATTTTATTAGATGAACATCTACTAAAGGTTTTGGTAATCCCGTATCACATCAGGTCCTGCGTTCATAAGGTTTGTTTTAAACTATTTTACGTACAGTTGAGGAAGGAATTTTTGTCAAATCTGATTTTGCTTGTAATAGTTTGTTTCCTTCAAAACCAAACTTGAGATGTAGATTCTTATATACGTTGAAACATACTTTCTGTGTTTCAATAATCAAATGCAACCGAATCTTATTCAACGGCATCTCTTTTTCGCATTTTTCACCATCGCTATTGGAATCACTACACTGGAAAAAGTCTGCATTGTTATCACACTCGTTATTATCCTTAGTACTTGTCTAAGGATACCACTTTTCAAACAGATAACAAAAATTTTAAATTATTATAACTGCACCATATCGAATTTCAACACTCAAATCGCTATCAGTTCCTGAACTGGACAATGACAACATTACGGCTCGCATTCTATTCGTCACCGTAACATTTCTGCAAAATTTAATTTTATGACTCTTCAGCTAATCATAAAACTCGGTTAGTAAAAATCATCCAACACGAACCGCCAATTCCTCAGTCCACGTGGAGTAGTTGGCAGCGGCTTTATTTCTTTGTATTGGTTTCTGTGGCCTTTGAGGGCGCCGACTCTTTACGTATGCACAAACGAGTTACTCCGACTATACCTCTGTGGGGAATAAACCCTCTCTGGCAAAACAACCCTCTGTGGGGAGTAACCCCACAGTAAATTTCATAAATTTCGTCTTGAAATAATTTTCTGATAAACCTATTGATAACGTTCTCCATTGAAATGCCAAAAATATTTCAAGATCATTAGATACATAAGTTATTTGTATGTTATGTAGAGTGTCATTTTTTGATAGGTACCCCATTTTAAGATGTGATCCTATCTTATCAATATTCTGATCCTATTTGTATCGGAATATGTAACCTTGTCAATGGTCAATAATTCACAACATCTTTTCAGCATCCAGTGGTTCAGTGTATTCGAGGTCTGTTGAAAAAATGAGGGGAATGCTCATATTTCGCGTGTTACGTATATTCAATTGGCGATTATTTTGTTTATAGTTTTAGCTATTTAACATGTTTAATTTGTTCAAAGTATTTTGCGTATGGATCATTGACTTTGCATCAAATTTTTTTATAAAAAACGGAATTAAGTGCCCAGATACACTTGAAATGTTGACAGTGGCATACGGTGATTGTACTCCGAGTCAGAAAAATGTTTATGAAGGGTACAAGCTCTTCACAGAGGGTCGCTAGCCCTGGACGCCTCAGCACATCAACAACCGATGGAAGTGGAGAAAATTCTTATGGATAATCGTCAAATCACTGTTAGAGAAGTTGCTGGGGATGTCGGCATATCGGTTGGTACATGCCATGCATTTTTTCCGGAAATTTTTGGCATGAAGCATATGGCAGCGAAATCCGTTCCAAAATTACTGAATTTTTACCAAAAAACCATCGCATGAATATCTCGCATGAATAACTGCTTCGAGGATTGAAAAAAAAACGCCGGCAGAATTAGGGGGACTACTTAGAAGAGGAAAAAATAAAAATTGATAGATAAATGAATATTTTTTACGGGAAAAAAATACACCCCATTTTAACAGACCTATTATAGTGGTGGTGAACTGAAACTGTTTTTTCTTATGTACTTCACGAAAGTGAGGAAAATTCAAAAATAAAACATTTTGGGAGATTCACTCAATATGCGATGTTTTTATAGGTGTTGGTGTGCTGGCAGCTGTGGATAATGGTATTCATAACATTATTGAATTTATATTACTGGAGTTTTTTCACAACACCAAATCGTTATTTTTAACACCTCGACACGTGTTTCGATCACCAAGTGATCATCTTCGAAGAGGAAGATTAAAAACATTACTACACCAAAGGTTCCAAACAGTGCATCATAATTATTGAATTTATCTGAAAATATCTGACAACAAAATAATTTAAAGTCATTGAGTAATCCACATAAAATTTCATTGTTGGTTTCCATGAATCACATGAGCATCCGTATAATGTTGAAAAAAACGTACTCACAAAGCGTTCAGTTATACTTCTGTCATTAATTCATTGACCAAAGCAGTATCTCTACACAATTTATGACATAGGTGTAAAGTTAAATAAGATTTATGCCATACTTCCTCCAGGCTTATATTTTTTCATAATACCGCTCACTGTCCAATCTTTTGCTGTTTTAATAAATCACATCCCAGTAATGGACGATGCCGACAAACGTGTATAGCACCTATAAAAACTTTGCAGTCTCTTAGCTCTTGGAATAATAAAAGAAAGAGGATACGACAGTAACCGAGCAAATCAATAAAGACATAAACGGGATGAAATGGAGTGGAAATATAAGACTTCTCGCGGAGATTTACACATAAATAAAGAAGTGAAAAAGTGACTATACGGATGTCAAAAGCATTGCACTTGGAAAATTATTTTCGAGCGAAATAGCACGAGAGTGAGAAAGTTGATACCTATTTAGAAACTGTGAGATTAGAAACAATAACCAAATATGGAAATGCAATAGAATTACGTTTTCGAGTGATACATTTTAATTTTTTAAAATTCAAAACTTTTCATGTCTGAACGATTGTTTCCTTTGCAATGTTTAGTAGATTTAGTAAGTGTTTCTCAGGGGCTAGTATGACAAGGAGAAGTATACCATTTCGTTTGACGACGACGATGAGTCGGACGTACGATTTTAGAATCGTTGAACTGAGAATCGGTTTCAAGCAGGTATTTTATTATAAAGTTTCAAATCCAAGTTTGAAGTCCATACTAGAGATATATATGTAGGTACACTTCCCACCAGAATATCGGCACGATATGGAAACCATACATAATCGTATATACACACGAACGCGCTTATGATTATCGTTGAACGAAAATATTCATTTTGAAGATATTTGTTATTTCATTTTGTAATCACAAATAATGATATATCATATGAAAATGTATTTCTACCTCAAAAATATGAGTATCTTGTTCAACCACAGATCCGAACATTGCCAAGGATTTTCTTAATTCAAACAATACGTTATTTTCACAAACACCTTGTCACGTGACAGAATATCTGTGCTCTAATTGAGTTAACCAGAAGGAACCAGCTTATGATTTCGAATGAACGCGAAATGACGCATTTGAAGGCTTGTCATGACCACAGTATTTGCGAGTATTTACTGCATTCGCAAGTATTTTCATCAACTTGCAGTAATAGTGCAGTAATGGCACTGGCAGGTATTTGCTAGTTAATTGAAACAATGTTGTTGGTATTTTGTTTTAGATATAATTCGACAAAGTTGGACCCAATGAATTCGAGTTCTATACTGTATAACCCACAACAAATCCTATACATGTATAACTTTTTCGTCAATTTATATGTTCAATTTATTGTTTTTCGCTCATTTTTACTGCCCTGAAGAAGCTTCCCATTAGAAGCGAAAGCTTGGCAAAGTAAAGCAGAGTTTGAATTTTGATTTTTTGACTGAGAGACCCTGTTAATCCATTTTACCGTACATTTCTCCAGTCGCTAAGATTATCCACTTCATATATATATATATATATATATATATATATATATATATATATATATATATATATATATATATATATATATATATATATATTTAAAAATAAATAGATAAGTACTCTTTGATCATTCCCATATTGATTTCAATTCAAGAGCCACCGGTATACAGCTGTTTCAGCCTATTGGGCATCATCAGTACCGGGCAGGCGGTCCTCGATTGAAGACAAAATGAACGTTATGTTATGTTATGAAGACATTTTGTCTTCAATCGAGGACCGCCTGCCCGGTACTGACGATGCCCAATAGGCTGAAACAGCTGTATACCGGTGGCTCTTGAATTGAAATCAATATGGGAATGATCAAAGAGTACTTATCTATTTATTTTTATATATATATATATATATATATTATATATATATATATATATATATATATATATATATATATATATATATATATATATATATATATATATATATATATATATATATGTATATATATATCCTGGACTGTCCCTGGACTTCCTCTTTTCCTCTCGGGAATGTATAGATGGGGTCAAAATATCACCAGTACTTCATATAACTTTTTTTCCTAAAAGTCTTCGTAACCAAGTTACGGGCCCTCGAAGTTACAAAATGAAAAATGTTTTTCTTTGATAACTTTTCAAGTGAATATTCAAAATCATCCAAATTTTGGTAATTGACTAAACAAATGAATTCCGTCGATGAGCTTTCATGCAGGAGTCAGTTGTTTTGCTACAAAGTCAGGAACGGACTACCCCCGATGGTCCACACCCCAAAACTTTGAAATGACAGATATTTTTCAATATTTTTCAACAAAATAAGGTTACTTGGACAATTTTATGAATAAAAGTACTCGTGTGGAAAGTCGATCGGAGCAACGAGTCTTGATAAAAATGTAGTTCTACTCGACGACATCAAACCCGCTTGTCCACCATTATTTGAAATGAATAATTATCAAAGCAGAAATAATAATGATAACGTTAATTCAACAACATTTATAACAGGAATAATACAAAGTATGCTAAAATGAAGTCGTAAACAAAAAGTACAGTACCTATATGGAAGTTTAAGTCACAATTGTGATTTTCAAAAGAAATATCAAGTTCTGTAGATTCGTGGTGTTTTTAAACTAACAAGCTACTCTACTATGAAATATCGAATTCATTCCATATTTTGTATGTACATAATACGTGTGGAATAATCACGTTTCGTGTTGATCAGTTATCTGAATCTCATGAAACTCAACATTCGAATGTTTCAAATTCTTCTTCACAGCTACACTGTTGAGGAGTTTCCTTGATAATTATAATTTTATGGGAGAAATTCTTTAACACGAATCTAAATTTAGCTGAAAAAACGCACATCGAAAAAAATATTTACTATACTAATAAAAAGCAAACGAATGAACTACAAAAACGGCTGCACATGATCAGGTGAAAAATATCCAGGGAATAATTATGTTCCATTTCTTTCACAGATGTTGACAAAAAAACCTTTTAGAAAGTTTTGATAAAAAATGAGAAACTGGAATGCGATTTTGTTTTGTTGAATGGTGCGTTGTCATATGACTATCATTGTATTGTCAATATTCTATAGGATATTTTGAATTTTTTTGATATGGCCGAACAGTTAACATTCAATGAATATGCAGATATGCATGTATTTTATGGACGAGCATTTTGTAATGCTGCAGAAGCTCGTCGTCTGTATTCCGAGCATTTTCCCAATCGAACGGTACCGTCAAGAGAAACATTCGAGCGTGTCGATCGCAGCTTGAGGGAGACAGGCATGTAATAATTGATAATTAATTTGAGCACATTGTTTTATTTCGATATTATTGTAGGTACCGATGTATTGGAGGAAAATATTTTGGAAGCCGTCGCTGATGATCCTTCAATGAGCATCAGAAATCTATCAGAACAGTTCCATACATCCAAGTCCACTATTCATAGAATAATTAGGGAACAACTGCTCCACCCATTTCACATCCAGAAGGTACATGCCATGACACCTCAAGATTTTCCAGCACGACTGGAATATGCCAATTGGTTCATGGATAGGCAAAGAGAGGATATGACTTTTATTAATCGAGTTTTATTCACTGATGAAGCAGGTTTCAGTAGAGATGGAGTTATCAACTCTCATAATCTCCATATATGGGCCGAAGAAAATCCCCATGGGATATTGCAAACCAAACACCAACGGAAATTCAACGTGAATGTTTGGGCTGGTATCAAAGGAAACCATCTTATAGGACCATTCGTTCTACAGGACCGATTGAATGGAGAACGTTATATGGAGTTCATTCAGAACGATTTGAATGGACTTTTGGAACATTTTACATTGCAAACCCGAAGAGATATGTGGTTTATGCATGATGGCGCTCCTCCTCATTTTAGTTTGATTGTGCGTGACCATCTGAACCATATTTTCCACAATAGATGGATTGGTAGAGGTGGGCCATATTCATGGCCATCGCGGTCTCCGGATTTGAATCCATTGGATTTCTTTCTGTGGGGGCATCTAAAAAGCCTTGTTTACGCTACACCTATTCACACAAGAGATGCATTGTTGAATAGAATAACATTACATTGTGAAGCCATACGAAACGACCCTGGAATGATATTTCAAGTACAGAGAGGGTGTCTTCGCAGACTAAGAAAATGTATAGAGAGAGAAGGTGGTCATATCGAGCAGTTTCTGTAGCGGATTTTTCATTTCTGTTTGCTCTTGAGGCTCTTGAGTTTCGTTAGTTAAACGTGTTTGCATTATAAAAATTCGTTATGAACATTTTACCTATCATTTCCATTTTCCTTAAAAACTAATATTTTCGAATAATGGTAGACATCTCAGGATAAATGTTGTTGAATTAACGTTATCATTATTATTTCTGCTTTGATAATTATTCATTTCAAATAATGGTGGACGAGCGGGTTTGATGTCGTCGAGTGAAACTACATTTTTATCAAGACTCGTTGCTCCGATCGACTTTCCACACGAGTTCTTTCATTCATAAAATTGTCCAAGTAACCTTATTTTGTTGAAAAATATTGAAAAATATCTGTCATTTCAAAGTGTTGGGGTGTGGACCATCGGGGGTAGTCCGTTCCTGACTTTGTAGCAAAACAACTGACTCCTGCATGAAAGCTCATCGAAGGAATTCATTTGTTTAGTCAATTACCAAAATTTGGATGATTTTGAATATTCACTTGAAAAGTTATCAAAGAAAAACATTTTTCATTTTGTAACTTCGAGGGCCCGTTACTTGGTAACGAAGGATTTTAGGAAAAAAAGTTATATGAAGTACTGGTGATATTTTGACCCCATCTATACATTCCCGAGAGGAAAAGAGGAAGTCCAGGGACACCCTGTATATATATATATATATATATATATATATATATATATATATATATATATATATATATATATATATATATATATATATATATATATATATATATATATATATATATTTATATATATATATATATATATATATATATATATATATATATATATATATATATATATATATATATATATACAAGGTGTCCCATATAAAACTCCGTGGGCAAATATCTAAAAATTTAAAAAGAATATCCATTTTTCGTGGAAGCAGATAATTTTGGTGTCAAAGGGTCCTCTTATTAACATAGAGATGTAGCACTAGGCGTCATCCGTTAGGGCGTCGCGTTCTTCAATGAATTTCACTTACTTGAAGTTATCCAAACTTTGCTCATCAGAAGAGTTTTCCTGATATTTGTCCAACAATGCGTCAGCCAGTGTTTCAAAATTAATACCTGTAACAAAATGTACATTATCGTTCATTATCACTATTCGAAAGTGGCACAATAAAACTAGAATCAAAATCAATTAGATATTATTCTCATAGGTTCCTCATGAACATTTTCAACTTTTTTTGACTTGGAGAGCAACTTACATTCCCTTGTTGAAAACTACTCATTACGTTTTCAGTTTCCAAACGAAACATAGACATTCTATGCACATTCTCTCGGGAATAATCCTGCCATATTCATTCTAGCATATTTTACCCTCCCGAGGGGTCTTCACCTTGCCGTGGTGGAAGGGGTTGCGTACTGTGATGAAGTTACGAGCTATGTCGGCGGCAGCTTAGCTGCTGGTAGGGTCTCCCATGCCGAAGAGGCCGTAACAGAACAGTCAGACCAAGAAGGACCCAGGCCTAATCCAAGGTGTGATGCGACCCGTGCCAAAGGATGAATGGTACCTGAGCCTCATCAGGTATCACTAACGGAGCCTTTGGGATACCGGGCGACCTCACAAAGTATCCAGCCTTACATCCATATAGAGGGGGCACCATGGATGTGGACAACCCTTTCTCCCATACTCGTGGGACTTGGATGGATATGAGAAGGGTCGTGAAAGGTCTAAACAGCAATTTTGTGAGTAATACAAACAAACCTGCAACACAGTAAGGGGGCCTCGGCTGTCCTTACCAAAGTGATGGGGGGTTTGATATTGCTCTCATACAAGAACCCTGGGTGTACAGGGGAAAAATAATGGGATTGGGGGCATCAGAGGGGAGTTCATTTATAACAGAACTTCAGAGACCCCAAGAACATGCATAATTATCCGTAAAGGGTAATTATGCATGTTGCCGTTGAGTAATTTGTGTTCCAGAGACTTGACGGCAGTCAAAATAAAGACGGCTGGTGGGGGCGGACCTGAGGAAATCATCATTGGATCAGCATACCTCCCTTGCGACAGTTTGGAACCACCACCAACCAGGGAAGTGGAGGAGTTGGTTAGGGCCTGCCAAGCAGAGGGACTACAACTTATAATTGGTTGTGATGCCAATGCACACCACCTAACCTGGGGAAGCACCAACACCAACGAAAGAGGTGAGCACTTACTACAGTTTATCATGGCAAATAACTTGGACATAGGCAATAAACCTACTTTCGTAAATGCGAGACGTAGTGAAGTGATAGACATAACGATAGGAACTACATTTGTAAGTAACTATGTTCGGATATGGAATGTGTCCGATGATGAAAGTTGTTCAGACCATCGACACATGAACTTTGCAATCGAAGGGATTCAGACCTCGATCCTAACGTATCAAAATCTCCGGAAAACAAACTGGGGAGCCTATACGGTAGACCTGGAAAACTGTTTAGATCGCATGGATTTTGACATCAGAGATTCCATAGACCTAGAGTTGGCAGCAGATCGATTACAGGGAGCTATTATCTCTACGTACAACGAATATTGTCCCATAGTAAATCAGAGATCAAACAGGAATGTGCCCTGGTGGAAGATCTGGCGAGGATGAGACAAAAAACTAGAAAAGCCTTCAAATGTGCAAGGAAGTCAGGTTCATGGGACCAATACAGAAGGTTCCCAACTGAGTATAACAAAGTCCTGAGAAAATCCAAGAGAGACACGTGGAGAAGGCAATGTGAGAAGGTCGAACAGACCCAAGCATGTGCCAGGCTCTACAAAATACTCTCGAAGGAACCTCAGGTCTCAATAAATAATTTGAAAACAAATACGGGAGAGTATACAAAAACTGGAGAAGAGACTATCAGTATCGGTACACTTTCCCGGGTCAGAAATTACAAATCTAACACCGGAGTCCTGAGCGAATTCATAACTGGAGACCCCGAAAAGGGCATCCAGGGAGGACTGGCAAATGACAAAGAAGGTGATAGATATGGAGAAAATAAAATGGGCTGTAAACTCATTTCAACCCTATAAGTCGCCGAGACCGGATGGCATATACCCAGTAATGCTTCAAACGGGACCGGAAGTACTTTTTTAAAAATTTGTGTTTAATTCTCAGGGCAAGCTTAGCACTGGGACACATACCATACCGAAACCTGGGAAAATCGGACAAAACTCGGCGAAGGCTTTGAGACCAATTAGTCTCATGTAATTTGCGTTAAAAACGCTAGAAAAACTACTTGACAGGCATATTAGGGACATAGCACTGGCTATCAGACCATTACATCGAGACCAATATGAATACAGGTCAGGTATGTCAACAGAAACGGCTCTATGTCAGGTAACAGAAAGAGTAAAATATACTTACAAAAACAAGGAACTACTTTTAGCTGCTTTCTTGGACATTGAGGGCGCATTTGATAATATGTCTTTAGAATCATCCAGGCGTCGAAGAGAAGAGGGATCGACATGACAAGCTGTAGGTGGATAGACTGCATGCTTAGGGGAAGATTGGTATATACAACGTTTATGGGGGAAACAGTCGTGGCATGGGTAACAAAGGGCTGTCTTCAGGGGGCTTTTATTACCTCTACTATGGAACCTTGTGAGGGACGAGCTATTATGTCTCTTGGACCGTAATGGGTATAAAGCACTGGGCTATGCAGACGACTTAGTCATCCTAGTCCAGGGTAAATACAATAATGTAGTGAAGAGATGCATGCAGCAGGCCCCGAACATTTTAACAAGATGGACCGAAGAAGAAGGGCATAACACAAGCCCATCCAAATCGACCATAGTAGTCCAAGAGGACTAAAACGGAGGTACTCGGACCTCTGAAACTTCGAGGTGAAGAAACACAAGTGTCGGAGGAAGTTAAATATCTGGGAGTAATCCTAGATTCCAAACTGACCTGGAACCAACACTTGGACAGGATAAAGAGGAAAACGAAGGTAGCACTGATGCTCGCCAGACGCACCTATGGAAAACCATGGGGGCTAAAACCAGACATGGTATATTGGCTATACACGATGGTGGTTAAACCCATGATAACATACGCATCTCTGGTCTGGTGGCCAAAGATGAAGCAGGCGACCGTCATCAACAAACTGGGCAAGGTGCATAGACTTGCATGTTTTGGAATTACGAGAGCAATGAGAACTACCCCAACAGCTGCATTGGAGACACTCGTGAATCTACCTCCTTTATACTTTGTGATAATGGGGGAGGCCAGGATGGGTCAATTCAGACTGGAAAACTCACCGAACTACAAAAGATCGGACCGAACGGAAATTTCGGAACAAGTTGAGGAGCATATATTGAATATGTGCACGGACCACATGACACCGAAGTACACCTTTAACACAAACTTCACGGCCACAATCATAAGCCGTGAAGAGTGGAAGACCATCAGTCATCCCGAAAACATGTTTGGAAAAAACATCTGGTATACAGATGGATCGAAGACCAAACATGGAACGGGAGCTAGATTATATCGAGCGGATAGAAATCTAAGCTACAGCTATCCGCTAGGACTATACACATCCGTGTTTCATTCGGAAGTGTATGCTATCTTGCAGTGTGCAAGGCTAATTAACTTGAGACCTCAAAGAAATGAGCGGATCAATATTTATACAGACAGCAAGATCGCACTAGGGGCTCTGACAAACCGGAACTGAATGAACAGATTAGGACATAGACCAATAAGAAGTACACAGAGTACTGGACAAAAGTACCTGGCAACAAACACAGTAGAACCTTCATTAGGGAACCGTCCGAGAAAAGAACCGAAGAACTACTTCAATATAGTAGGGATCGGCTCAAAATAATTACAGGGTTACTAACCGGTCATTGTCCGCTTAGAGGACACCTGAATAAAATGGGGCAGTACAACGGAGACCTCAGCTGCATATTATGCAACGAAGGGATAGAAACAGCTCTATACATCTTATGCGAATGTGAGGCACTGAATCACAGGAGGCAGGCATTATATGGACGTACAAAATTACGCCCAGAAGAATATGACGAACATCCAACACGGAACCTGTACAAACTAGTACAGGGAACGAGACTGATGGAATGAGTGTCATAAGAAGATGGGAGAATAAACGCAATAAGCCCAAGAGGCTGCAGTGTTTTCTGGAGATTTGGACGGAATGGACAAGTCAGACAGCTCCCAAGGTACAAAAAAACATATCCTATGAATATTCTAAAGGCATGTATATATTCCGAAAATATTCTATTAATATTTGGAATATATACGTTCGTTATATGACATACAGGGAATATTCCATGGATATCTGGTGCCGTGTGGGATAGGGTGACCAAAGTGTTCTAACTCAGCTGCAATATAGACATCTCAAATTCAACGACGAAGTTTCTCATTTTGGAGCTCAAAACTATCATAAATCCTTTTTCAATAACATCAGTTTTTCCATCATTAATTGAGAATATTTTTCGAAATATTCTTTTAGAGATATTTTTTCAAGGAGTTAATATTTTTCACTTTTAGGAAACTCCAGCAAACTCCCCATCCATTCGTAAATTACTTCAATTACCAAAAATAATGGATCGACTTCATCCATAAGTAAATAACTGTGTTTGAACTTGACAATAGAATTTTTTCCGAAAATAACCACTAATTCATGATTTTTGAAGTATACAATCACGGTTAGTAATTTTGAGTCTCGAAATGATCAGCTATAAATTGGCTGTCATGATCTTGTGAGATACACTTGGGTATTTCATTACTAAAAAAATAATCATGGAGTAAACAGTTCAGAATAAATTTTCTAGTTGCCCGCTTTGAAGCATAAAGGACCAAATGCTTAACAGCAGGTAATTTACTCCACCTCTTTTTTCAATTAATACCTAGATCATACAAATCTAAAGCTATTATATCATCTTCTGCTGACCTAATCCGCATAGTCATTCAACAGCTTGGTAATTTTATTTTTCAAATCTATTGAAAAATCAACATGAAATAACACTTTTGTGCTTTCAACATTAATTATGGTATTTTGATAGGACAGCGCTTCAAAGCAACCACAAGGCCAATTTCAACTGAGGGATTAACTCCTTGATGACAGAGAACGTCTGGTATAACTATATTTTAATTTTTCCATCTATAAATTACTCTTCGACCTCCTAGGTCAAAATCAGCCTAGAATTTTCTCAAGAAGTCAATAACCAAAACGAACTTATCGGTCAAGTCTGTGATCAGCAAGAATCCATAAGAGTATGAGAATTTGTGGAGAAATCCAGTTGGGCTTGCAACATAGCTTTCCTATGTTTGGATTTGAATGATCCAATAAATTGCTATGAAAATATTTTAATTGATTCCATACGTCTAAAGAGAATACTGAAACTTGGCTTCCGGTACATATCACATAAAGCAGGAATAGAGAAACGAAAAACTGATACAGTTACTAGAGGGGACCTTTCAACCTGTTGTAAATCACAATGAGACAACAACTTCACCTGAAGACTATACAGAGCTACATTAGCCCCGCATAAAACTGATCCTATCTGTGAGTTCACTTGAGGTAGGAGGGTTGAAAGTTTTCCGAATTCTCTGAGGTTTCCTCCATTTCCAGTGAAGAAACGTGCTTGTTTGCATTAGAATTAGCTTTACTGTCACGGCTTTGCCAGGGACCTTTAGGATCAAAATTATTTTTATTTTTAGAAACATTTTTCTTGAACGAACGTCCGCTTGACGAAGTCTATCAGAAGCTTTCGACAGATTATGTTCTTCAAAAATGTTGAACATATATTAGGAGGGAAATGTATTTCCACCAACGATATAGTTTTCTTATGCATATAAGGTGGTTCTAAGTAACGCGTCATGATGGTAGGTCCCATCGTTTTTCAAAACTCTCATCATCTTTCAATACTCAGTTGCTTCATAGGTCTTCAACTCTGAAGTAAAAACCTTTTTCAAAATCTTAGTTCTGAATGTATTGAGAAAAGCATCGCCCTAAGTTTCTGCATAGTCTTTTAACAAAACTTTAATTAGACTTTTGATTCCTTGAATTGAAGTCTGATAGGTATCTAAATCCTCCTCTAGATTGAGTAAAAAAATTATCTAATGAAAATCCTTTGAATCTTTGCAAATTGGCAAGCACTGAAAATTCCTCTAATCAAACTTTTCGGTACATGTCCATTGTCTACATTTGTTGCCTCACTATTTCTTATTACTACAGTTATGTGGAAAATTTCAGATTTTCACTCAAATTATTTGAATTACTAAACTCAACAAGTGAACAAGTTTCGCTGCTATTCTGGACACATTATCTGCATGCAACATGTGGGGCACTGTTGGTCAATGAATCCGCCTCATACCCGTAGAAGCAGGTGGTAGGCTAAACTTCTTGTTGAACCCAGTTCTTTTCTAGCTCTGCTGCCTACTCTTAGGTGTTCGCTCTGAATAATATAGGGAATTATAGGACCATGTTTAATGAATTATTTGAATTACCTTGTTCAATATTGTGTTGACCTCCTGCGGCTACTTCACCTAAAATCCGGCATTATTGTTTCTTGCATTATTATTTCTCTGAAGTTTCCTTTGTATTTTTTGTCAGACTTGGTTTTCCTTTTGTAAAACGTGGTTACGTTTCGGAAACTTGTAAGGAGAATTTTTAGAAATCATTTTCGTATTTTTTGCTTCGCCGTTCGGTGAACGCCAGATGAACAGGGATGGAACATGAATCAAGTTTGTACACCAGGCAGTTGAGAGAAAAACCTTCATTCCGAAGTTGTTGCCAGGAGTTTTCAAAATCAGAACTGGTTTCTAGACCAGGCCATGAGCTGGTTCCTCAGAAAAAAAGGCTATATATACGATAAATTGATGGATGTAGCCGTTATTACGTGGTAGGAAATCATAATGAAGAAAAGAGAAATGAAACATCCTATGTTTTTTACCACTTTTTATAATAAAAGTGGTAAAAAACATTTCTCTTTTTTTTTTCTATATATACACTTATATATAGGCCGTTTCTTTTATCAAACATTGGTGTATGTAACATTGCTATATTCTAAACCGTAACAGATACAAAGACGAGATTAAATGGGAAAAGGTAACTGTCATCGGGAAGAATAAAATGGTCGAAGAAAATCTACGTGAACTCTCACCCTTATCGATTTATACGGGTTAAACCAAAAATGCTGTTTTTCGTTTTCTTTTTCAAATGGAATTGTTATTTCGGAGAATATAAAAAATGGAAAAGGAAAATGTTATTGTTTTCGAAGTGTACTAAGTAGTAGGAGATTTGAGCCGGTTCTAAGCCTCCCCACACCACTATGACGTCACGTGGGGGTGAATGACCTAGATCGACTCATGCCTCTCCCCACCACTATGACGTCATTAACGACGTAATAGTGTAATTAGGGTGACCTTGAACGACATGTTCGACTCATGCCTCCCCCCTCCACTATGACGTAATTAACGACGTAATGGTGTAATTGGGGTGACCTTGAACGACATGTTCGACTCATGCCTCCCCCCACCCCTATGATGTAATTAACGACGTAATGGTCTAATTAGAGACGGAGGTGGGGGAGGGTTGGGGTGTGGGGGGTGGGTTGACCTTGGGTCAGATTATCCTTCATGTATACTGAGTACAAACTTTCTTGTACAAAGTACACATTGGAATTTGTCCGGTTAAGATATCCTTCATTGAAGAATAGATTGCATACACGGTAAAATGTACGGTACAGGGTTTCATCATGTGCTTGTCTATGTACCAACATACGTCTGCATACTTCGAAGATCCTTCAAGTAATGAATGTTCCATCGGTGTGAGCCCACCAAGTTAGTAGTGGTGTGACGCCACAGCAGCAGCAACCGTTCAACGGTAAGAGAGCGAGATGTTCACTCCACGACGTGTGGCTGAGTAATGCGTATTCATCGGTGTGCCCTCACCTCTCTCGATGCGCTGAAGGCTGTGACGTAACGCCTGTTCGTATCGACATCTGTTATCGCATACAGCTGGGAGGTGGGCTTGGCTGTGACGTCAGGCATCTCACGGTTTCATGGTGGGGGTGACTCGCACTGTTTAATATAAAAGAAATGCCTGGCACACTATGAAATCAGTAGACGAATATATCTGCAGCAGTTAGCAATTGGTAGAGTGTTATTCAGTTCGTAATAGAAAGAAGACGGTGAGTGTATTTGTCTGTTGGAAATTGTTTATATTTTCATACATATTTTCATCATATCCGTTTCAAAAGTAGACTTGAATAAAATCAATAATTTGATTTTACAGGAGGTTGAAATATTAGAGCAAAAAGCCTTATCATCATTGCCAATTGATGAAGTGTACATAATTAAAAATATGTCAAATTATTCTACACGGTTTGGTAAATCAATTTTATTAACTTTGGAAGATGTAAGCAATGATAAATTATTTAAAACATGGCTACCAAAACGTATTTCGTTGCAATTCAGTGATGATGATATAACTTGCATCAACTCATCGGGTGGTAAATATACGATGACGTATTCATGTCAGAGCTCACAAAGTTTTGCTGGCATGAAAACGCGATCTCTAGTTGAATTCAATATGATTGAATAATAATAGTAATTATTTGTAATGAATTTCTTTAGGTCATAGCCAACAAGGTTTTGCTCGCATGAAAACGCGATCTCTAGTCAAATTCAATATAATTGAATAATAATAGTAATTATAGAGAATTTCTTTTTGTTTTAATAATATTCATATATTACATGATAATTATATGGAAATATAAACATTACTAACTTAGTTGAATACACTCACTTTATAAGTACAAATAAAATGGGAATGTGAGTATTACATTATAGAAACAAGTTGGAGGTTGCTGATTGTTTTTTTTTTATTTGATTTCAGTTCCACCATCCAAAGATGTGGATGCAGTATGCAAGTCAAGATCGAATAGATGTTGTAGATCTCAAATCATAGGTTCAACATTTTTCGTCTAAATTGAAGGTGTTGGGTGATGGAGCCGAACATGCAAGCAATTATGATATGAGTGTATGCTATGATGAAAAACAAATCGAATTATGTCTTCGTGATGCTGAGATCTATCGGAGTGGTGCAGAAGTTTGTAACAAATTTTTGGATAATGAATTGGAATTGTGGCAACTTTGTAAGGTTATGATTGAACTGAACCTGAGAAGATTCCTGTATAGCCTCCAACCATACTTGCCAGAATGGATTATTCATCACTTTGAATTGAATGATGAAAATCGAGAGGAAATTGAAAATGGTCGCGAAAATGATGACTATGAGGAAGAAGTAATTTTAGATAGTCTGTATGTTCCTGTAAATCATAAATAATGTCAAATAAAAAACTTTGTATTATTTTCATGTTTTATTTATTTAAATCCCATTATATATGATAGGAAATGATTACAAAACAATAAATATGATATATATTAATTAGGAAAAAATACAATACATGATATAATTCAGTTACAAATAAAAAAAAGATCATAAAACTGTGCATGATAGATTGGAAAAATTAAATAGTATCAATAATTCAAAAATTGTCAATATCTGCTATGAACTGAACCATCCAACCCAATGCATTGTATGTTAAAACTGAATCATGCAAAATTAATGCATATACTTTAGTGTTGTCTGGAAACTTCGTCCTCCTTGTCTCAAACTCAATCTTTATATCAATAGTTGATGATTTTGTTGCATTCGGTTGATGGAAACAATCGATGATGAATAGTGGATTCTCTCTAAATTGTCCAATGTCCATTAGAGGTTGACTCATATCTTTATCATAGTAACTTCGCTGGAAACTCTCAAAAGCATAATAAGCAGGAGCATCAAGTTTTTTATCGAAATTCAAATTCCATCGCTAATATGGATAAACTTCAGAATTCAAGTATACTCGAATACTATTGATATCGGCAGTTGTGAATTTAGTGTTCTATCTTCACATGTGGTAGTACTTTGGAATGCGATGATGACAAAACGAGGAGTTTCCAGAGCGTTGGTAGTTTTTTTTTCCATTGTTTGCGGCATCAACTGCTAGGTTATTAGCCGCGGACTTGTTGTTTGTTTTTCAAATTTCATCTATTATATTTACGGATTTCAAAAATGCCTTCATGTTGCTCAACGTTCGTCTATCATCACATAGAATTTCTTCCATTGCCTCAGCTATATTATGTTGTCTACTAGTTTCTTCATATTTTGGACATTCTACAAGTATATATTGTACCGTTAGTACTGTTTGGCATGTAGTACGTAGAGGTTGTTGTTCTCCCAGGAGCAAGTAAAGGTGTGTTATTTTTGTATGGCCGATTCGCAGACGCGTGAGAACAACTTGTTCTTTCCTGGTCAATTTCAGTGGTGAGATTCGCTTATTCACACTTGGTTTCGAGCATTTAAATTTCGCATCAGTTTCATTCCAAAGAGTCTGCCAGTCAGATATTACTTTGGTTTTATTAAAATCCTTCAGATCTTCTAAGTGAAGTGGTACATCTTTATATCCGTTAGAGTTAACAATCATTCTAGCTGCGTTATCCACATTCTCGTTGTTCTTCATGCCACTATGACTAGGCCCACATGAAGCTGACAGTTCTACCGCTTTCCATCATAATATGAATTCTGGCAAGAATAATTCTTGCAAGGAGGTCAAGAGTAAATTTATTTGGAATGATCTTATGGAACTCAATGAGTCGGTACAAATTAGGAAATGAGTTTCGTTTCGTGTGAATTCACAGAATAATAAAGACTGGTATATAGCGTATAATTCTGCTGTGTAAACGCTGGTTGTTGAGTGCATCGACCAGCTATGGAGGTATCCATCTACAAGGAATGCACAGCCCACCCCATACTCGGTCTTTGATCCATCAGTATTTATTTTGCAGTAGTTTGGAAATTTACTGATGTTATTGTAATAGTTCAGTTTGCGTTGTTGTGAATTCAATTCTGACTTTTTCATTTCACTTCCCGAAACATTGCAATATATATCAGCCAGTTTCCATGGAGGGAACTCCGGGAGAGCGAGCGTGAAAACTCTCGAATCTGGGATAATACGTTGTTCTTTTATGTGTGTACCTGTTGGTCTGGTTGCCGTTGGTTTTTGTAGAAATGAATCATGGATTTTTTTCATTAAAGAAGATATCATAATTAGGGTGGTTAGGTTAACAGTATATTTTCACAGCATAGTTTGCAAGAAGTCTGTTTCTTCGAAATTCAAGAGGAGGGGAAGCAGTCTCACAGCAGAGTGATATTACAGGACTCGTTCTGAAACATCCCGTTATCTGTCTCAGAGAATTATTTTGAAGTTTGTTCGAAGTTTTCAATCGTGTTGGTCTGGCCGAGGAATACTGCACTACCATAATCCATTCGAGAGAGAATAAGGCTGCGATAAATATTCAGCAGAATTTCATGGTCTGCTCCCCATTTGATTCCTGTAAGAGCTTTTATGATTTTCAGTGGTTTCTGGAATCTTTTCATCAAATTATCCCAACACCCTATAATAGCTTCTTGAATTCTGGTCCTAAATTTCCTGTCATTGAGAAACTGTTGTAGGAAAAGCGGCAGATAGCCTCTGAATCCCCATTCATGCAAAGTTCTCAGTACCCCATATCTCCACGTGAGATCGAAAGCTTTTTCAATATCAAACAATATAGCTGTTAGATGTTTTTGTTTGACGAAGCTGGACTGTATTTCATGTTCCAAACAAGACAGTGGATCTAAAGTTGAACGAAATTTTCGGAATCCTGCTTGGAATCTGGAGAGAAGGTTTCTATTCTCTAAACAACAGGTTGGACGGTTGTTTACTATTTTCTCCAACAACTTACTTAGGCAGTTGGTGAGAGAAATTGGGCAATAACTCTCAGGTAAGGTGGGATCTTTACCAGGTTTCAGAATTGGAATAATATGAACCTCTCACCATCTTTCAGGGTAGGTTCCTTCAGACCAAACTACATTGAAAATGTGTAAAATGTCCATCTTTGGTTTTTCAGGAAGATGTTTTAGGAATTCGTAGTGGATTTTGTCAGGTCCAGGTGCTGAAGGTTTTGCTGTGCTTAGCGCTTCCCTGAATTCATCCATAGTGAGAGATGAGTTGTAATCATACAACTCCTCTGTCTGAAAATTTATTTTGTTTTGTTCGTATTCCTCTTTAATATCAAGAAATGTAGGATCATAGTTTTCTAATGAGTAGATGTTTTGAAAGTGGTCACTAAAAATTACAAGGTTTCTTCTGGAGTTGTTATGTCATGTTGGTCCTGGATGATGTGAATAGGCGACGGGTAGAAGTTCTTTCCAGAAATGTTTCTGATTTTTCTCCATATTCCAGCTAGTGATGTGTCTGCGGTCATAGAGCTCGTGAAATGTTTCCAGCTTTCTCTTTGACTCTTCAGTTTCAGACGCAGTTTCGCACGCAGATCATATTATCTTGTGTGGGTTTTTTCTTGAATACGTTGAAGGCATGTTCCTTTTCTTTAACAGCTGCAGCAATATCTCCGTTCCACCATAGTACTTCTCTCTGAGCTGTTCTATTTTTGGTTCCCGGTATTGATGTATAGGCTGCTTCTAGGATAGCATCAGTGATATTTTCAACTAGTGAATCGATGTCACCAAGACTTGGTGTGAAATTTTCTATTGTAGCATAGAATTTGTCCCAGTTGGCTAGATGTAGTAGATGCCATTTTTCAAATTTATGTTGTGGAATGAATCTGTTGGCGCAATTAATGGAAATTGGTATATGTTCTACACCAAAGTCGTCTAAAACTATCCATTGAAGATATGGTGCAATTTCAGGAGAGGAAATGGTAAGATATATCGCTGACAGACAATTTGAGCGAGAATTGATGAAGGTACCTTCCCCTGTGTTGAGGACTATGAGATCTAATTCTTCAATTATTTCTCCAATTATACGTCCACGGTGATCCGTATCTTTTGAGCACCACAGGTTGCTTTGTGCATTGAAGTCACCCATCATCAAATGGGGCCTAGGAAGTTGTTGGAAAATATAAGACAATTCAGCTTTGGTCCACTGATCATTCGAAAGATAGACATTACAAATAGTTACTGAAATGGGTGATTTAATTGATATCGCCACAGCCTGTAGATTAGTTTGTAGTGGAATATTTTCAACCATTATAGATTCTCTAACTAGCGTAGCAACTCCTCCATGGGCTCTCGCTCCTGGCATGACATCATGCCGAAAGATATTGTAGCCTCTGTGACTATATTTCTCATCGGGTTTCAAGTGAGTTTCTTGGAGGCATAGACAGAAAGGACGCGTTTTCAGCAGAAGTTCCTTTATATATATATATATATATATATATATATATATATATATATATATATATATATATGGTGGTTAATACCATTACAATTCCATTGTATGAGGTTTTCGTATTGGTTCATTATAATAGTAATGATGTTAGTTTATAACACAATTTATATCAAAGTTTATAGAGTTTATATCACAGTCTATATCACAATTTCAGTAAAATTATTATCAATTCCTAGTTCTTTTGTTACGACCCCGACCACGTCCGGGGTTCTTTTTTGGCTGTCTACTTTTGGATGTGTTATTTTTATTATCTTCTTCTGAACTAGATTCTAATTGACTTCTATCTCGTTTTTTCTGTTCCGATGTGGTCGAATAGTTGGTGGACATTGAGTCCGTTCGATACCTGCTGGGATTTTCTGTTGAGGTCTGAGGTGACCTAAATAGTTCACCTTGTGAAGATTTGTTTGCAAGTACACTTTTTATCATTTCTTCTATTCTATTCTTAGCAGAATTTGAGAGATGGCTTCTGTAACGGTTTTATTTTGTGTTCTAGTTGCATCAGCATATGAAACATTCGGTGTAGGAGTTGTAGTATTATTGTTGTAAATTTTTCTCTTCGCTTCGTAATAAGTAATTTTCTCTTCGACTTTTATTTTTTGTATAAGTTGTTCATTTTTATAGGTTGAGCAATTTTTGTATCCAGCTGAATGGGGTCCTTCACAGTTCACACATTATTTTGTTTCTTCACAAGGTTTTCCACACGTGCATTTTTGCTCCTTAGTACAATTATTTGCGACATGACCAAAAGCTTGGCATTTGAAACATCTTTGTGGTGGGGGAATGTGAGGTCTAATTTTCAGTTTATAATACGCCACATTGATCTCTTTGGGTAGATTAGTAGTGTTGAAAGTTAGTACGTGATTTGAGGTATCCAAATATATAAACCATCTTTTTTAGATTTCAGTCTCCTGACGTTAATTACTCTTTGAGTCACTAGACCGTCCATAATTTCTTCAACACTACAATTTAAAAAATCTCTACAGAAAATAACTCCTTTCGAAATATTTAGGGTAGGGTGAGCAACTACCTCTACGTCGGAGTCTGCAAATTTCCTAATTTCCATCAATCTACGTGATTGTGCATTAGATTTTGTGTTAATTAATAATCCACTTTCCACTTTTTTAACAGGGTTAACTTCACCTATCAGACCATATACTATTTTTGAGATCAAAAAAGAGTTAACTTTTTCAAAATCACAAACTTCACTCTCATCTTGAGAGATTCTCTTAACAAGCAGGAACCGAGGTTTGTTATCCACCGTCTCCTGTCTTGTTCATGATGTTTTGAGTGTTTCATCGACACTATTGAGAGCAGTTGTATTTGTGGCAACGTTGCTTTCTCCATTGCCTTCCAGGTGCAATTGATTCACAACGGGTTCAGTACCATTATCCGTTGCATTTTGTGAAATAAATGTAGAAATTGCCATCTAGTTCCCACGACTTGGGATGAATAAAGTCAACTGCAATAGTGCACCCATACCGCAGAGGGGCTTAATACAAACGAGGATCAAAAACGATAATCAAAATCAATTCCTATCTAGCATTCAATATACTTCTGTTGTAATCTTCAGCAAAACCCATCAAATATTTCAGTGGTAGTTTTCCACTAAAAACATGACTGTTTGTATCCAAGACATCTTGTTTCAATTGTGAAAGTCCCCAGCCAGATGTCAATGTGTTAGCATGTGATTGTCCAAATGATATCATGGTTTTCATTGTAGATGTTATCCCAGGTTTTCTAACAACAGCCACTTGTTCACGACCCATTTCGTAACGAATTTCATCAAAGAGAAATGCAATTGCATCATTCGAGAAATAGCATGTTTTCGCTACGTCTTTGGGGGTGAATTTACCTTCTATGTAAATGAAGCTCTCGGCAATATCTAGTATAACATCTTGATTATTGATTGCAATTCATAATTCATAATTTCATCCGAATTCTTGAATAGCGGTAATCCATAGGGCTTATATATGTGATCATGTAAACATATAAGAGAATGATCGAGCACTGGTTCATCGATAATATTCAACTTTTCACTGTTTGTTTCGAGCACCATTGTTATTTTCTCACTTTCAATCCAATCGATTTCAAAAATTTAGGATCACTCGCAGACAGAGCGTTATGTACTAACTGTTTAGCATACACTTGTGGAATGAGCTTCTTTTTATGCACACTTTTCTTTTTATGCACACTTTTCTTTTTGATGTGCAGCTCGTTTGGGATTGTTCAATACGTCTATTATGAATGGAACCCATAACAATAGTTATTCGATTTTCTTCAATTCCAAAATAATGAAAATCTTTTCTTCACTTCCAAAATCGATAAGGTTATTTTTTTCATCCAAAATACGCACTGTAATGTTGTGAATCAATTGACGACCTTCTGGACTGACAGGCATAAATATAATACTGTGTGGTTCTTTAGTGAGATTGTATCCAGGTTCAACATCAATATCGAATGAGAAAAGAATGTGAGATTCTTCACCATTTATATATGAACCAGATATTATATTGCAATCTAAGCGGATAAGTTTCACAGTTGTGATGTTTATTGGTAATGAGAATTCATGTATCTGATTTGGTGGAAATATTTCATGAACGAACCCCATCATTTCTGCTATAGAATTTGGATGTGTCAGATCAATTTCATATTTGAATCGTATTTCACATTTGAATGTATTATTATTGGCGTGTAGATAGAAAATATCATCTGCAACGATATCAATTGGTTTTATATCATGAAACAATCTGAACATGATATGTAATCCATAACGGCTGTTCCTATCCAATTCAACTGGTGGAAAAAAAATCCGCAATCAAGACACTTGTCCCGAAAGCTTGTAGCTCGAACATTCGTGACATGACTGATGATTATTTTGAAACACATTTCAATTCATTGTTGTATATAGCAACAGCACATTTGAGACAATTTACACTTTTTGAAAGGTGTTGTATTGTAATAAATATAATTTTTATCGATACAATATTCACATTCTCTATATTGCAAATAAAACACATAGATTTTCGAAGTATAGGATCATCATTAACATCCGAATCTGAATTTTCATCGGGGTGGTGTTCATAACAATATCTATGTTTCATTATATCGATGTCATCTTGTAGATGTTTGGGTAACTTTTCCCAAATATATGCAATCTCATATGCAAGTATCACTTCCTTGGGCATATTTGCAAGCATCACACTATCCATTTTTTTCAAGGTACCATATTTTGAAAACATTCTAAGTGAAAACCCCATTCCCTTGATAACCTCCCGATCCAGTTTTGGTGTTGTATTCATTTTTATTTGAAAAATTATTCAGAGGGAAACTGTAAGCACAAGTGACCACAAAGAACTGTATTAAATTTCCGTTGACGATCATAGTTATATTTGATTTTTACATTCGAACAATTTCGAAAGAATCGAGTCAATTCCAATGGTGGGGGTATATCTCCAAAAGTATCAAAATATGCGACTTCTTTCCCACATTTTTTATATGCCACCCAATATGTTCCTGGTCCACTTATTCCATCTAAATTAACAATAGCTGTCTCGTTTTGTCTTGGACCTGAAGAGGGTAATCTGTCACGCATAAAAACAGCACGAAAATGTGGAATTTTAATTTTTTGTGCATAATAACTGAGATCGAGATCGGTAAGAGGCTTCTGAGGTAGGGGTTCAATTAGTTTTTTGTTCTGTTTGTGGCTTTGTATGGTTTTGGATATAGTCCTAAACCTTTACGGTATGGTCTGAGGTATATTTCACTTCCGCGTTTGCCCAATGCTACAGCCTCCATGGTTTTATTGTGGCGATTGGCTTCCATTGAAGCCACTCTGCTGGCTTTTGCTGAATCTACGGTCTAGGTAATACCAGCAGCGGCTCCCGCTAAACCCCCTTTCCGGATAGTCCAGCAAAAATTGGTATCAATGGCAAAAGTCCATCGATTTTGGGAACAGGAATTATGCGTGTTGTGCGGATTTTCTTCTTTCCACCGGCAGCTTTGAGGTATTTACGTGCCGTCTGCAATGCCACAGTGATAGCTTTTTTGCTATTTTTCGTCACAAATTGATCTCCACCAGCTTTTTTCAATACCTACATTTCGCACTTTATGGACTATCCCAGCACCAAATGCAACTTTTCTAATTTCATTTTTCTTCTCTTGTTTTCTCTTAATTTTTTTCTTATTGGTGCTACAACCCATGCCCATATGTCTTTCTGTTTTCATAATGTTGGTGACAAGTAATGCAGATGCTCTTTCCCCAATACTCGCGTCCTTCGATTTAACCCTATCCCAAGCGCTGTATTCAAGTTCTTTGCTTGGATGCTTAGAATATTGAATATCGTGTTTCTTGCATTCAATATCTAATTTATTGATTCCAGGATCATTGCGAGCTAAACGTTGTTTCAATTTTGTACCCAGTCCACAGTATTGATAACCATCGGGTAGATGTAATTCGAAAGGAAGTTTGTTTATTAAATCATTAATGAAACCACAACCTCTTTTGATTTTACGATCACTTTCATTACGTCCGTATCGTTTGATGGTACACATTGAAATGAATAAGCTAATAACATTTATATAGTCTCCAACCACGGCACGATGCGCAATGTAAAACAGAAAGAAAGTTTGCTGTAGATAATCTAGATAAGAAATTGGGGTGTGGATTGAATGGACAAAGGGTATTCATACATGGTCCACTACATCAATCATCAATTCGAGGACTCATTATAGGACCTTCAAATTGTGGAAGCTGTCAGGCAGAAATTCAACTATATCAAGAATGATAATATTGAAAATCGTACGACACTTGAAAAATTGTATGAGCCCATAAAGAAACCATTGAATGTTTTATCATCAAACACTACTTCGAAATCAACAGTGTTATCGTCAAACCATGGAAATGTTCAATCTACTTCAAATTATCCCATGAGTACTCCAATAAAAAAAAATCTGTTTAAAATCTGTTTTTCCGTTAACAGCTGTCGCACCCTACGAACGACAACCCTCAGAAGACGAAACTTGTGCGAGCTAAGGATTAACGAAGTCTTACCTTTTAACGTGTGATTCCTAACACAGGTTGGACGATAGCAAGTGAAGATCGATCGTTCAGACTAGGGCTTGAACCACCGACTAACACGGAAGCCAAATTCGATTGAGTGAACAAATCACCCACGCCGAACCGCTTGGCTACCGACCGACCAATAGGTAGAAAACAATCTTTTGGTAGTGTATCATCTGTGAATAATGACACGAGCACACTTCAAGGCGATATGACAAGAACTCTATTCGAAACACCATCATCGTCCCACATCGATTTCTCGGATCCTGACTCCTCACCTAATATGAATGAAAGTCGTGAAGATGTTCTGGCGAAATATTTGAATAATGTAAAATCTAGAAATCCAGCATATGATGGAACATCTGGTGTACGTATGGATCCTATTACACAAAAGCTGAAAATGGAAAGTCTAGTGGTACATTTCAAAGATGGAAACATTTCATTTTGGGATGCTAATAAAGTGAAAAAATTTGAATGCGCAGGTAGTCCAGAATTGTATGATATGATCTTTTTGAAGAATCCGCACGACAATATCCAATAAGAAGTAGAAGTAAAATTGGTGGACCACTCAAACGAGTGAAAATTGAGAAAACATATAATTCTAAACCTGTGAATTATGTGTACTGGAATTCACCGAAAGAGTTAGTTGCTCGCCTACGACTATTGGTAGCTTCAAAGTCAGCAGGGCATACTGGACATGACAATGAAACAATTTCAATAATTGAAGAATTACGTGAAGAAGGTATAATATATTAATATATCCACAAGTAATGATCACTGTCACATCATCATTCAGTGTAGTAACATTATCACTTTCTTCTCTTCAATCATATTGAAATAAAATGACTAATGAAATGAGTGATGTCAAACGACAAGTTGTTAATGAATTACATAGACATGTAAGACGTAATTATTGCAGAAGAATCACCACCATCAAAGGTTTTGCAGATCTATGGCAAATAGATCTAGCCGAACTACAACCTTATGCAAAAAGTAATAAAGGATACCGATATATACTTTTAGTGATTAATTGTTACTCAAAATATCTGTGGACTGTAGCAGTTAAAGATAAAACAGGTAGTACAATAACTAATGCAATGAAATATGTACTGAAGGAAGCCAAGTTTTCCCCCAAACATATACAAAGCGATCAAGGGAAAGAATTTTTCAATAGAAGCTTCTCATCTCTCATGCGAAAATATAATATCAATCATTATTCAACATTTAGCACAAAAAAGGCGGCTATAGCAGAAAGAGTGATTCGTACAATAAAGACATGGCTCTACAAGGAATTTTCGATAAGAATTCACCACAAATGGCCTTGATATTCTTCCAATTAAAACTAGTAGATATAACAATAAAGTTCATCGTACAATAGGTATGGCACCCATCAATGTTGATTCAACAACAAAATTGAAATTCGAAGGTATCAGTGGAATTGGAGGAAAACAAAGTAAACCCAAATTCCAATTGAATAATATTGTACGTATAAGCAAGTACAAAAATATTTTTGAAAAGTCTTACACTGCGAACTTAACCACGGAGCTCTTCAAGATTGTTAAAATTAATAAAACAACCCCAACGACCTATAATCTTGAAGATATGAATTAACAACCTATTAGAGGATGTTTTTACGAAGAAGAGTTATTACGAACCGAGAATCCTGACGTATATCTGATTAAGAAGGTGTTGAAGAGAAGAAAAAATAAAGTATATGTAAAGTGGTTAAGCCTTCCTAGCGAACAAAATTCATGGATTGATGAATCAATTATGGTTCAAATGTATCTACTATTGTATTTATGAATGAAGTAATGTTGAAGTTCATTATTGTTTTCATTTCAATTATAAGTATGTGAATTGAAAAATATTGCAGTGGTAAACGTTGTCTCAGCCATTCGCAACGTTCTGTGTATTCCAAACCAAATTAATTGTATACTCCATTCCCGCTTATATTTTTCAACTCAAGATATCGAAAACACATTATCATTCCCAAATCTAATCGCCGTCACTTTGAAATGCACTCTCCAACTCTTTTCGCCAATTATCTCTCACTGATAATGCCGTCTCATAAAGTTCAGTCGACTCCTCAAGCTCTGCCTGAGCTTGCATTCTCGAAAGTTGATTGAATTGATTATCTTTAACAATTTTTGAACGGAGTTCATCTGCATCTTTACACATTTTAGCCAATTCAACCTTCGTTAATACAATCTCGGCATCTAATGCTTGAAGATTTTCCTTATTAACATTAATAGCTCGCTCACTCTTTTCAAGTTCAGCAATAGACATCTGTGCCTTCACAAGGCGACATTTTGCTTTCTTTTTCATTTTTCCAAACCGATGTCGTGGACTGAAAGAAGATAGCGATTCAGCTTTCAAATCACCCTTCATTTCTTCAGGTGCACCTTTTGGCTTCCTCTTCAATCTGTTACTTTTCGTTGTGGGTTTTTTCTCTCGCACAATACTTTTGGATTAATTATTTTCTTTGAAGTCAGTGACAATCGATGAAAATGCATTAGTAACCTTCCTCCTGATTGTTCTAGATTTCTTATCAACACCAAGAGGAAGGGTAGATAAAGGGTGTTTGAGTGGTGATAATTTCGAAGCGATTGAATTTTCAATTACAATTTGCTCATTTGGTTCCGGCACATCTGCAAAGTTAACGAAGTCGTTATCATCAAAATCATTTATCGAATCTTGACTCGATAGATGTAATACGGGAATATTTTCAGAATTAGTGTGATCGATATCAACAAGTGGTGAACCATCTTCAGCAATCAATATACAGGGTGTCCCTGGACTTCCTCTTTTCCTCTCGGGAATGTATAGATGGGGTCAAAATATCACCAGTACTTCATATAACTTTTTTTCCTAAAAGTCTTCGTAACCAAGTTACGGGCCCTCGAAGTTACAAAATGAAAAATGTTTTTCTTTGATAACTTTTCAAGTGAATATTCAAAATCATCCAAATTTTGGTAATTGACTAAACAAATGAATTCCTTCGATGAGCTTTCATGCAGGAGTCAGTTGTTTTGCTACAAAGTCAGGAACGGACTACCCCCGATGGTCCACACCCCAAAACTTTGAAATGACAGATATTTTTCAATATTTTTCAACAAAATAAGGTTACTTGGACAATTTTATGAATAAAAGTACTCGTGTGGAAAGTCGATCGGAGCAACGAGTCTTGATAAAAATGTAGTTCTACTCGACGACATCAAACCCGCTCGTCCACCATTATTTGAAATGAATAATTATCAAAGCAGAAATAATAATGATAACGTTAATTCAACAACATTTATAACAGGAATAATACAAAGTATGCTAAAATGAAGTCGTAAACAAAAAGTACAGTACCTATATGGAAGTTTAAGTCACAATTGTGATAGCAGATATTTTTTCAAAAGAAATATCAAGTTCTGTAGATTCGTGGTGTTTTTAAACTAACAAGCTACTCTACTATGAAATATCGAATTCATTCCATATTTTGTATGTACATAATACGTGTGGAATAATCACGTTTCGTGTTGATCAGTTATCTGAATCTCATGAAACTCAACATTCGAATGTTTCAAATTCTTCTTCACAGCTAAACTGTTGAGGAGTTTCACTGATAATTATAATTTTATGGGAGAAATTCTTTAACACGAATCTAAATTTAGCTGAAGAAACGCACATCGGAAAAAATATTTACTATACTAATAAAAAGCAAACGAATGAACTACAAAAACGGCTGCACATGATCAGGTGAAAAATATCCAGGGAATAATTATGTTCCATTTCTTTCACAGATGTTGACAAAAAAACCTTTTAGAAAGTTTTGATAAAAAATGAGAAACTGGAATGCGATTTTGTTTTGTTGAGTGGTGCGTTGTCATATGACTATCATTGTATTGTCAATATTCTATAGGATATTTTGAATTTTTTTGATATGGCCGAACAGTTTACATTCAATGAATATGCAAATATGCATGTATTTTATGGACGAGCATTTTGTAATGCTGCAGAAGCTTGTCGTCTGTATTCCGAGCATTTTCCCAATCGAACGGTACCGGCAAGAGAAACATTCGAGCGTGTCGATCGCAGCTTGAGGGAGACAGGTATGTAATAATTGATAATTAATTTGAGCACGTTGTTTTATTTCGATATTATTGTAGGTACAGTTTTGCCAAAACGAGGTGGTGAGGGCGCTCCTAGGACTGTACGTACCGTTGTATTGGAGGAAAATATTTTGGAAGCCGTCGCTGATGATCCTTCAATGAGCATCAGAAATCTATCAGAACAGTTCCATACATCCAAGTCCACTATTCATAGAATAATTAGGGAACAACTGCTCCACCCATTTCACATCCAGAAGATACATGCCATGACACCTCAAGATTTTCCAGCACGACTGGAATATGCCAATTGGTTCATGGATAGGCAAAGAGAGGATATGACTTTTATAAATCGAGTTTTATTCACTGATGAAGCAGGTTTCAGTAGAGATGGAGTTATCAACTCTCATAATCTCCATATATGGGCCGAAGAAAATCCCCATGGGATATTGCAAACCAAACACCAACGGAAATTCAACGTGAATGTTTGGGCTGGTATCATAAGAAACCATCTTATAGGACCATTCGTTCTACAGGACCGATTGAATGGAGAACGTTATTTGGAGTTCATTCAGAATGATTTGAATGGACTTTTGGAACATGTTCCATTGCAAACCCGAAGAGATATGTGGTTTATGCATGATGGCGCTCCTCCTCATTTTAGTTTGATTGTGCGTGACCATCTGAACCATATTTTCCACAATAGATGGATTGGTAGAGGTGGGCCATATTCATGGCCATCGCGGTCTCCGGATTTAAATCCATTGGATTTCTTTCTGTGGGGGCATCTAAAAAGCCTTGTTTACGCTACACCTATTCACACAAGAGATGCATTGTTGAATAGAATAACATTACATTGTGAAGCCATACGAAACGACCCTGGAATGCTATTTCAAGTACAGAGAGGGTGTCTTCGCAGACTGAGAAAATGTATAGAGAGAGAAGGTGGTCATATCGAGCAGTTTCTGAAGCGGATTTTTCATTTCTGTTTGCTCTTGAGGCTCTTGAGTTTCGTTAGTTAAACGTGTTTGCATTATAAAAATTCGTTATGAACATTTTACCTATCATTTCCATTTTCCTTAAAAACTAATAGTTTCGAATAATGGTAGACATCTCAGGATAAATGTTGTTGAATTAACGTTATCATTATTATTTCTGCTTTGATAATTATTCATTTCAAATAATGGTGGACGAGCGGGTTTGATGTCGTCGAGTAAAACTACATTTTTATCAAGACTCGTTGCTCCGATCGACTTTCCACACGAGTACTTTTATTCATAAAATTGTCCAAGTAACCTTAATTTGTTGAAAAATATTGAAAAATATCTGTCATTTCAAAGTTTTGGGGTGTGGACCATCGGGGGTAGTCCGTTCCTGACTTTGTAGCAAAACAACTGACTCCTGCATGAAAGCTCATCGAAGGAATTCATTTGTTTAGTCAATTACCAAAATTTGGATGATTTTGAATATTCACTTGAAAAGTTATCAAAGAAAAACATTTTTCATTTTGTAACTTCGAGGGCCCGTTACTTGGTAACGAAGGATGTTAGGAAAAAAAGTTATATGAAGTACTGGTGATATTTTGACCCCATCTATACATTCCCGAGAGGAAAAGAGGAAGTCCAGGGACACCCTGTATATATATATATATATATATATATATATATATATATATATATATAATATATATATATATATATATATATATATATATATATATGTATGTGTCAGACACCAATGCATACATGATTCCAACAATCCATTGAATATGTATCACAACGCAAACAACGTTGCAGCGGATGAATGGATTAAATACAATATAAATTATATGAAATTATACTTGTTGATTTCATTATGAAACATGTCTTTTTTTGTTTCTGCTCAAGAGATTATTAACAAATGATTAGAGAACACAAAAATTGATGTGAGGTATTTGTATAGAAGAGCTTGGAATTGAAATGAAAAAAAATAATAATAAGACGAAGTGAAGAAAAATGCTCCAACCATCGCATTGTTCAAAGTGTACCAAACCAAAATAATGTACACCCTTTATTTCACTTTTTTTTATTTTTTTGTTTCCTACAAATACAAATATAAATTTAAAAATTACATATTTAAATATTCTTAACTGACCTAAACCTAATCTTTTATTCACAATTCTACAAAAAATGTTTCCAATATTGTTTTAAATTCTTTTAAATCGCTCTATCGGAGAGGTTACTACTCCTCGCCTTTTCTCCGGAGATGTTTGCTTCCGATCTAATTCGGCCAAATCTCTCCCGTTAGGACCTGTTAGGGCGTGGCCCGCCCCGCCAAACCCAGGTGGGCGGGGCCTTGGCGCGCTTCGCGCGGAATGCATTCACCATGTTCATTCAATTAATACGTCATCTATTGGTATTCATTCTAACATTTGAATTAATGTCCACTCCTGGAGCCTAACCTAACCTAACCTATCTGGGATACCCCAGTCCACCTCATGAACCTAACCTAACCTTACGTATATATGAACCTAACCTAACCTAACGTATGTAAGAACCTAGCCTAACCTAAACTAACGTAACCTAACCTAAACTAACGCGGGAGTAGATTCACCATATTCGTTCAATCAATACATCATCTGTTGGTTTTGGTTCTATTATTCCAACATTTGGATTAATGTCCAGTCCTAGATATCCCAGTCCACCTGATGACCTAAGTTTATGTTTTTTCTCCAAAACTACAACTCTCTGTTCCAAAGCGTCATATTTTTTCATTGTAGACGCTGTTATGTCAGACATTTTTATTTCTACATCACTTGTAAGATTATCATATTTACGAGCGAAAGTTATCCGAGCCTCTGCAATTTATCGTCGAATGCTTGACGTGCATCGCCAGCAACATTACCAATTGTGGATTGTATTGCAGCTTGTAGGGCTAGAAGTATGACCTCTTTTGTTCCATTAATTTACCCCTCAAGATATGATACAATTACACAAAGTAGTAAATACAGCCTCCTTAAAAAATCAGATTCAAAGTTTTGCTCCTCGATTCATGGGTAATTCCCATCAAGACGCCCAGGAGTTTCTCCGTTATCTTTTAGAAGGATTACATGAAGAGGTTAATATAATTAATGAGAAACCTAAACCAATCTTAACGGAGATTGACGAAAAATTGAGCGACAGCGGAAATGCACAAGAGTCATGGCTCACATATTTGAGGATGCATAACTCTAAGATTGTAGATAATTTCGTTGGCCAATTGAAATCCACAATGAAATGCACACACTGTGGATACTCTTCAGTAACATTTGATCCTTTCTGGGATTTGTCTCTCTCCATACCACAAAGAACCGACCAATTGAGTTTGTGGCAATGCTTAGATTATTTTACAAGAGAAGAAACTTTGGATGGAATTGAAAAACCGACGTGTTCGAAATGCAAGGAAAGGAGAAAATGCATAAAGTCCCTATCAATCCACAAGTTTCCCTATATTTTAGTAATACATTTAAAAAGATTCTCTACAACTGAAAATAGAGGCAAATTGAATGATGTCATCGAATTTCCTCTAGAAGGATTGGATATGGACAATTTTGCAGGAGAAAATGTGGCTACTTGTTATAATCTATATGCACTTTTAAATCACAGTGGGACTACTAACAGAGGACATTATACAGCATACTGCAGACACCCGTATACTAGCGCGTGGCACAAATACAACGATTCACACGTGTCACCAATTTCACCAAAGTCGCTTGTGAGTGGAGAAGCATACGTCCTCTTTTATGTAAAGGATGGAACAAAATCGCGCCTTCAAGATAACCGAGGGAAAGTTTAACTTTTAGTTTCTTCAATTTTGTAATTTTTTTCAACATCTCATTTTTGTAAATAAAGGCAGGCAATAAAATAAATAAGACTTAAAATATTAAAATCACTCTTGTCAATTGATCCGCTTGTATTTTTCAATATTTTTCTTTGCATATCATAATGACCATCTTTTGTTAATTTAAATCCATTCCCGAGAGGACCTCGAAGGACATTACCACCCTATTTTCTTTTTCTACCAAATTCATCTATTGTTTTAGACATTGTGACTCTTTCCAAACTGATATTTCTCTCATTTACATTATGCTATATAATTTGCAGTAATTGTTTAGGAAAATAGAAATAAAACAAATAAAATTTTTATAACTTTTTTTGATTCATCAATGTAACTTGGTGAAAGTAATACATATACAATGCAATAATCACAAATAATGAATGTTCCGGTTTGAAGGGAAAAGCAAGAACACTTCGAATGATAATTCAGTTATTCATTTCAACAGTCAACAAATTAATTAGTTGGTCTAAGGCGCTCTCTTGAGAAAAAGAATGAACAATTTCGGACACCTAACGAATGTTGTCATTAGGATCATTTCAAGAAAACTCTAAATCGCTATGGCCCCATGGAAGAGTTCGAGTGGTATTCGGAATGATGAATCTTTCGTCGTCGTGATATGATAATGCTACTTTATTTTTCAATTCAATGTAAATATCATGTAATACACTTCTGAATGAGTTCATCATCCTGAATGTCATACCTCCCTCTTCGATGATTTTTTCATAGTCTTCACAGATTGTTTAAAGCCTTTGGCCTCCTTCAGTTCATCATCAACAGATTTCACATAATACGCTTCAGCACCTACACCGTAAAAGCTGATTATTGGATCATTTGGGAATTCATCCTTGAAATTACCCAGAACTGACTTTGTCACTGGAATATTGAATTGGTTTCCTATTTTATAATTATATTTTTTATATTTTATAAGTATAATTTACTTTGAGAATAAGGGAGTCGGTTCAGTGTAGAGTAAGGACGCATCTTCTCCAAACTGTTGTTATACATCCATAGAAAAAATCATACATAACTGTTTTGGATGATTCCAGAATGGAAAATCACAAATATAGTGGTTTATCATAATGAACTTTTACTCTAGCCAACTGAATGGCAACAAAATTTTCTGTAAAAATGGAGTATTTTTTAAAATTTGGTGGCGATATGAGACAACTAGCACCTATAGTTCTTTTTATATTTTCTCAATGTGTAATGAGTGTAACATCAATTCTATTGTCTACGTTTTCCATTATTTTTCCATAGACTGTATTATTCATTAGTTTGTAGAAATCTTTTTCAGATTTGTTATTAGACCGATTACGCATTTCAGTATTCAAATCTATATAGGGTTTCATTCAACATGATTGCTTGAACCTCAATACTCTATGGGTGTTCATCACTATCAAACCATGATTGACAGCTTGCTGTAAGTGTCTATAGTAAATAATATATTTTCTTTTATCGTTCAAATTTGGAATTAATCTGGGAACTTTCGATTTTGCATATGGAGGTATCAAACGTTCAACTAAGAATGGAAAATCGGAATGTTTATCGTGAAGTTCTTTGGGATAATGTATATCCACTTCCAATACATATTCATAAGGACTATCAACATCCACATTCATTATATCAAGATTGAGAATTTCATGAGGTGTTAAACATGAAAATTCACCTGTTGGTAATGGTTGTGACATGCTGTGACCATATAGATTTGTTGCATCCAAATATGAAATGAATGAAGATTTGGATTATAATTCGGTAAAAATTTATTGTTTGCCTTATGTTTCCTTTCACTACATTGACTGATTCCAGCACGAATACCTTTTTGAAAGAAGTGAACCATATCAATGTCAGTTAGTCAGGGTGCGGTGAAGTATTGTGCCGGATCCAATTTATATTTATCAACAGATATATTTCTAAAGTTTTCAAAAATGTCACATAATAGTAACACATCTGACTTAAAATATAAATCAGAGTCTTCACCCAAATTCTGACATTCGAAAAAATTCCAAACAAGTTGAACTCTCTCATAATCATTATCTGATATATGTTCACAATTGAGTTTATCGTAAAATTGATTTTTGGTTGGAAGTCTTGGATGATTCAGTTTGTCGATGTCATCAACAAAACTATAGGGAAATACACCTTTCTTTCTCAACAAATTGAAATTTTCAATTTGTGGGAAATGTTTGCGCATCTCGAAACATTGATCAGATGTTGAATTTTCACCTAAATTCTCCAAAGAACTAGGCATGAATCTAAAACTATCAATGAACCTCATTTTCAAATAATACTTCTTCACCCTACCATCTTTATCCGTATAGGAGTGTGTAAAGAGATATTTTGTGAAAGATATATATTTCTCATCAGCTTGTGAGATGACATCCACTATATCTTTGTTTTATACAATTCCTTTATGAATAAGTGACAATCATATCCACTCAGATTGTGAAAAATAATAGGAATGGAATTTGATAATTTAAAATTCAAATTACATGTTGAATGAGCAGCAGGGGACCTTTTTTTTCCTGTGAGATGACAATGATCCCTCACTTTAACTTCACCATCATTGAATTGTTCCTCTTCCTCAGGAGTTTGTGCATCCATAGGAATAGAAAACCTGAGATGATTGTCATAAATATTTTTCAAATCATCTTCAATTTTTCTGACGAATTTCTGGACTGCATCCACACTTCTATATGATACAAATTTTGACAAATCATCATTGTATGAACATTAAAATGAATAAGCGAATGAATAAGGCTCATGTTTGAATGTATTGATGGAGTACGAGTATTCAGTATTTGGTTTAGTGGATTGAATCGGCTTGAGTATTGATTCAAAGTCGGCATACACTACAAATGGTACCTTCATCTGTTTCTCAAAGTTTTCAAACGTTAGTATATTTTCAGGCACCATTTTTCCATATTTATTGACTTTGAAATTGGTTGATGGTGTTGTAGTACTCAAGTGATTACAATCATGTATCTTATGACGTAATAGTGATTGTTCATTAGAAAAATATAATAAACATCCATCACAAAAATATTTCTTATATTCATGAGCTGATAATTGGCTTGAAACTAATCTTGAAAGATCTTTGATCCAACAATAATGACTAATACCAAAATCATCTGTGATAAGTAACAAATTGACATGTCTCCTAAGTCTGCTCTGAGAGTAATGTGATGTTCCAAAGATTTCATACATCATTTTACCCTTTTCGAATTTACTTTCTGAACCGTATTCACTGAAATATCATTCTTGTCCTCAAATTTCACAATATACTTCAAATTCACCTGAAAATCCATACCTGTTACATCTATGACAGTATTAAAATGTGGATATGACGTTCTATCGATTGCAGGATGTAGTGCTGAAGTGATAGCCTATGCAAAACAATGCTGAACTTCATTACGGACATTAACCACGGCCTTCCTACGCTCAATACGTTCAGGTAGCTTCACATATGAATATCCACTGAGCGGGCTGTATTTATTGATGTTCACCTCCAGAAACATGATTTTTTCACAAGTCCAACCTTGAATACAAATCAAAATTACTGATACATCCTGAATCGCGTTCCTGGAATTCTGTAGTTTGAGCGATAATCCCATTTCGAAATCCATTAGATAAGGAATTCAAATCAGTAGATTGGTCAACTGTTCTATTCTGAGAGTTGAATGATTCGGTTTTTTTCAGGTCTTTTGTTTACAGAATATAACTACCAAATACTTCCATATTCACTTTGTGAACCCTGATGGCTGATTCCAATGATTCTATAACTTTCTGCCTGATTTCATTAAAGAATAACATGTTATCGGTGGAAACAATGGAACTCTGCACCCTGTATGTAGCAATCCGACGCTTGAAGGCACCCTTTATAATTTGAACACCATCACTCAATTGTACACATGCATTATTCTTATGTTGCAGACTTCTATTGTGAGAATTCACTTGAGTCAATAGAATCATCACATTTAAACAATTAGATGTGTACATAGGTGTTGCAGCATCATCTAATCTCACTTGTTACACTATTGGAACTCCTTGACAACTCTGGAGCTGATGACGACGAAGGTTGTCACTTCGAGTAAAAGATTCACCACATTCACAAGAATACATTTTCTATGATATGTTCTCACTAACTCACTCGATGAAAACTGACACAACCAACACTCGCCCGCTTCTTAAATACCACAGTTCTCGCCGCCTGCGCGAATTATCTCACCACCTAGGACAATCCCGCTGATCTAGCAGTACCACCACCCTGTTCCAGATGCTGACAAGACAGTTCTCACAGGAGCGCACATCTTCGAAGCTTCGCATCCAGAGTCAGTCAGATTTTATTCATCAAACCAACAACACGTATAATTTCATATATTTTGTATTTCTTTTATTTTTTCATTTTCAAGTTTGTAACAATAAAAGTATTTTTTTAAAAAGCAAGTTTAGTGCCGTCGATAGTTAATTGGCGCAGTCGGTAGGATTGTCAGAATTAGGCGTATCGTACGAGTGATTTTCGTTTCAACGATTAATTGGCAATCGAACCTTTGTGAACAGAACAAGTTGGTGTTGAAAGCAGAGCGGCTCCTAGAACTTCAGGAAACCCAGTCAATCGAAGACCTGCAGAAAACTCCGTACCGAAGCTGTTTTCGAGAAGAGGAACTTCATCGTCCCCTTCTGCAAGGAAGAAACACTTGGTGAAGACAAAATCGCTGAACCAGGGCAGACTCCTTATAGTGGTTAAGAAAGCGATGGCCAAAATCTTGCTTTTACTGTGAGTACTCTGATTTTATGTCGCTTGAAAATATTTTCCAATCATTGTCTTTAGCTGACTCAGACAATTCTATTTCCAACCCAAATCCAAGAACCAATCGAGTTTTTGTAAACCCTTTTCAAATCGAAGTAATTTAATTTCTCAATCAATTCCAATCAATAGTAATAATACATCTTATAACCAAAACCCAGAATTGAATATTTCAAACTCTTCAGAAATGGCAAATGTTTTCAAACCCGAATATTTGAATTGTGTTCCACAATTCGATGGGAATCCAAATGAACTCAATAGATATTTGAGTACTTGTGATAGCTTAATTACTCATTTTTATGATGCCGAAAATCCAAACTCTTTCCAAAATACATATCTATTGAATAGTTTGATTAGTAAACTAACAGGAAATGCTAAATTAGTAGTGAATATTCAAAATGTCACAACTTGGAATATTTTAAAAGACACACTGTATAGGAATTTTGCGGATCAACGCGATGAAGCTTGTTTGAATAGAGACATGGTTATGATGAAACAATACCCGGCTGAAAAACCTCAACAATTTTTTGATCGAATTTTGCAAATTCTCAATCTGATTTGTTGCTATATTGATTCTCATGAAGCAGACGAAAATTCGAAAGTTTTAAAACGCAAATTATATAATTCATTAGCTTTAAAAACGTTTTTATCTGGATTAAAAGAACCTTTAGGAACTACAATTCGTTGTATGAGACCTATTGATTTGAATGAAGCTTTGCAATTCATCATTCAAGAAGAAAATATCAATTATTATCAAAACCAATCAAACAGAGTTTCTGTAAGACAAAATAGTAGCCAAATAAGATCAAATTCTAATCAAAATTCAAATCAGTCCCATTTTCCAAGAACTTCTTTTAATGCCAATACAAGAAACGAAATTCTCAAGTTTTCAAACAACCTACTAATAACCAGAACGTTTTCAAGCCCAATCCCAATCGGAATCTTCCCAGTCAAACACCTATGAGTGTTTCAACAAGGCAAACGTTCAACAGAAATCAACCAGGTCCCTCATTTCCTAGTAGACCTCAACAAAGAAACTTTATCTCAGAAGAACTTTTCAATACAGAAACGAATGATGTCGAATATTATTCACAAGATTCTGAAGTTGAAAATCAGAGCCAGTATGAAAATTTCGAAAATACTGAATGTAATCCTGATGAAAATTTTCAATTGATAAACCAAGACATCAATCAAACGTAGAACCAGTGATAATATCTTTAAATTCAAGTAATTCTAGTGAATTACCCTATATAATTCTACCTGAATATAATTTGAAATTTTTAGTCGATACAGGTTCGACTAAATCTTTTATTGATCCAAATCTAGCTTATAATCTATACCCCGATAGAATCCAAAATGATCCTTTCATAGTGTCAACCGTATTTCAAAAATCTTGTCACAAACATAGTGCTTTCATTCCCATTTCAAAAGTATTTAATGTTTCTGGAAATCTGAAATTTTATTTATTCAGATTTCACAATACATTTCATGGATTGATAGGTATTGATAACTTGAAACTACTTCAAGCAAATGTTAACTTGAGCAAAGGATTTTTGACAACACCTCATTCACAAATCAAATTGCATTATCATAAAATAAAAAATGATTTGAATCTCATTACCATTCTTCCCCGAAACGAACAAGTAATTAAGATAAAAACATCTGTACGCGACGGTGAAATAATAATTCCTTATCAAAAGATACACAACTGCGAAATTCCAGAGAGTTTGTCGATCGCGAGAAACGGAGAAGCGCTAACAACTATATTAAATAACAGTACGGATCAGATTACACTAGATTTCTCTGAACCTATTGTCGTTGAAAAATTTAATAGAACATGCATACAAGAATTTAACTTCAACAATTTTGATGAGACGTACAAACGTAAACTGGACTTATCTAATATCAGAACTGACCATTTGAATGTCGAAGAAAAATCAATGATAGAAAAATTATGTTTAGAATTTTCTGATATTTTTTACCATGAGGATGAACCGCTCACTTTTACAAATAAAACTAAACATCGTATAAAGACAACTGACGAAATACCCGTTTATACAAAGACATACAGATATCCATTCATTCACAAAAAAGAAGTCCAAACACAAATTCAAAAAATGTTAGATCAAAAAATTATAAGGCCTAGTAGTTCACCTTGGTCGTCCCCAATTTGGGTCGTCCCTAAGAAAATGGATGCCTCCGGTAAACAAAAATGGCGAGTTGTTGTAGATTACCGGAAGCTTAATGAGAAAACAATTGATGATAAGTATCCCTTGCCAAATATAACCGATTTACTAGATAAACTAGGTAGATGCCAATATTTTTCGACTTTAGATCTTGCCAGCGGTTTCCACCAAATTGAAATGTGTGAGGAAGACATCGAAAAAACAGCATTCAATACCGAAAATGGGCATTACGAGTTCCTCAGGATGCCATTTGGTCTCAAGAATGCTCCCGCGACCTTTGAACGAGTGATAGAGAATATCCTTAGAGGTATTCAAAACGAAAAATGCTTAGTTTATTTAGATGACATAATCATCTTTTCCACATCTCTCCAAGAGCATATTGAAAGGCTAAGAGCAGTTTTTCAAAGACTCAGAGAGTCAAACTTCAAAATTCAACTCGATAAGTCAGAATTTTTACGAAAAGAAGTGGCTTATCTTGGGCATATTGTTACTCCGAACGGTGTCAAACCAAATCCAGATAAAATTAAATCAATAAAGAACTTTCCTATTCCAAAAACAACTAAACAAATTAAAGGATTTTTAGGACTGTTAGGATATTATAGACGATTTATTAATAACTTCGCGAAATTAACGAAACCACTTACCAAATGCTTGAAGAAGGGTGCACAGATCATCCACGACGAAGAATTTCTATCGTGTTTCGAAACTTGTAAAAATTTACTAATTAACGAACCTATCCTTCAGTATCCAGATTTTACTAAACCGTTCAATTTAACAACGGACGCCTCAAACGTAGCTTTGGGTGCGGTCTTGAGCCACGGACCTATTGGAAAAGACCTTCCAGTAGCGTATGCTTCAAGGACTCTAAACGACTCCGAATCAAATTACAGTACAATAGAAAAAGAACTATTGGCTATTGTCTGGGCAACCAAATATTTTCGTCCCTACCTTTTTGGCAGGAAATTCAATATAGTCACGGATCATAAACCACTACAATGGCTATTTTCAACGAAAGACCAGAGTTCTAAATTGCTAAGATGGCGAATTAAACTTGAAGAATATCAATATAATATAATTTACAAAAAAGGGTCATCCAATACGAATGCTGATGCACTTTCACGCATTGAACTACACACAAAAGAGTCAAAGACTTTTTGGGAAGAACTAGACGAGATAATCGAAGAGTCCGAACGTCTAGCCGGCCCCTCTATTACTTTTGATAACCAAAATAGCGTTAACCCCAACTTAAATACCCCGGATTACCAACCATCTTCGGATATATTAGAAATAGGTAAACCTCTTCAAGATAATATTTCTATGATAGTTAATGCCGATACAGAATCTACTCAAACTCCTGAAAAACATGAACTAAACCCAATTGAAGAAATTGATGATGTTACCGTACACACTAATACCGAGGAAAATCCAATTGTTGAAATACCCATTTCAGAATCCCCGGTAAATTTTGGTCAAAACCAAATTATTTTTCAATCTGTTCTTCATTCACCATCTAAACCAAAAATAACGATCTTATTTGAGAAGAAACAGAGAATGACTGTTCAGCTTTCTTTAAATAACTTTGAAAGAGACGTAATCGATTTTGTAAAAGAATATATCGCACCTAACATACCTTATTATCTTTACTTTGAAAATTCAGATAATTATGAACGATTTTGTGAAGTAATTAGACAAAATTTCAAATGGCCTTCATTAAAATTTAAAAGATGTAAATTCAAACTAATCGATGTCACAGATAAAAAAGAAGCTTTAGAACTGATACAAGCATATCACGAAGGAAAAAGTAATCATAGAGGCATTGACGAGACCGAACAAAAACTCAAAACCCTTTATTATTGGCCCAATATGAAAGATTCTATCCAAACCTTCATTAACGAGTGTGAAATCTGTCAAAGAAGTAAATACGAAAGACATCCTATCAAAACAAAAATGAATATAACCCCGACAGCCACCAAACCATTCGAAATTATCCACATTGACGTTTATACTTTAGAAAAAAATAAATTTCTTACTATTATAGACAGTTTTTCGAAATACGCGCAAGCATATCATTTGCCCTTTTTATCGGCTACCGATATAGCTGACAAACTTTTGATATTTTTTTCACATCATGGCGTACCTATCCAAATTATAGTTGACAACGGATCTGAATTTAAAAATACAGTTATTGAAGAACTTCTCAAACTGCACAAAGTAAATGTACATTTCTGCTCACCCAATCATCCCCAATCAAATGGACAAATTGAAAGACTTCACTCTACTCTCATTGAACACATTAGACTTCTCAATACTAGAGGATTTCTTAAAACACCGCCTCAAACGAAAATGGTTTACGCTATACTTGCATACAATCACTCAATACATTCTGCAACAAAATTTAAACCCATCGATATAGTTAATGGACATATAACCAATGAAAATCCATTCGATATCGACATAGACAATATTCTTCTCAATGACTATACAAATGACCACCGAGAAAAAACTAAATTACTTTACGCGGAAATAAACAAAAAAATAATGAATCGAAAAGAAAAGGTTATTTCAAAATCTAATGAAACGCGCGATAATCCAGAAATGTTCAAACCTAATTCTAAAACGTACGTGAAAAAACACTTGAGACAAAAACACGCTAACAAATTTGAAAAACCGACCACTATCACAAAAGTAGACGAGTCTATGAAGACAGTTTCCACAGAAAATAATGAAAAAGTACACATGGACAATTTAAAAAGACCAAGAAAGAAGTGCTATGATTTTAATAAATAGTTCATTTCATTTCTTTTCAGAATACCTTTTGTATTCGGACTTCTGGACAGAATAACTTTGAAAAACCTGGAAAACAATCCTGGTATGATACCTTTAAAATTGGGCACTGCCAAAATTCAACAATACTCACACACACTGATACACTACTATGACCTGAATCCATTCATAACTGAAATCCAAAAACTGAACGACCAATACGGACAAACTTTAGAAGCACTCAGTATAAACAAAAATAATATTTCCTCAGCTGAAACAGAAAATTATATCAAAATTTTGACTTTGACAAAAGACAAGACTGAATCCAAATTGCAAGAAATAATCACAAATCCCAAACGAATCAAAAGAGGATTGATTAATGGTATTGGTTCGATATTTAAATCAATTACAGGAAACCTCGATGCAGAAGACGGGGAGCGGTACGAAAAACTTATTAGGGAACTTCAAAACAACCAAAAAGTATTGGCTTCTAGCGTTGTGAAACAAAATTCAGTTTCAATCAATTTGATCAATAAATTCAATCAAACTGTTCAACAAATAATTCACAATGAAAAATTTCTTCAAGAAAAAATAGTTCATATTGCTGCCATATTCCAAACAAAAAGTTATGAAGAAAATAGAGCATATGTTCACGATATACTCAACCAAATGATTGATATGTTTGAAATAGTCAACTCTGTCTTACAGGACATTGAAAATTCCATAGCATTCGCGAAACTCAACATTATGCATCCAAGCATAGTGAAACCCACTGACTTATTCGCCGAACTTCTTAAATTACACGGAATCATTGCAAAGAATCAATTTCCTATTGATATTACTTTAGAAAACATCTTAAAATTAGAGAAAATCATAAACATCGAATGTTTTATTCTGAATAATAGAATAACCTTTCTTCTACATGTTCCAATCACATATCCATACATTTTCGATTACTATCACTTATATTCAATCCCTACATATAGTCAAAGTCAGTTCAAGGCACTTATACTCAAAAATTCATTTTTACTGAAGAACTCAGAATATTTCACATTCAAAAGCGACGATTGTGTCAAAGTAGAACCACAATTCTATGTCTGCAAGAAAATGCCGATTAGAGAAATTTCTGGAAATCTCTGTGAGCTGCAACTCCTGAAGATGGAAGACACTTCCACATGTAGACAAATCGATGTTAGGATTACTAAGCCAATAGCTAACCAACTGGAGGACTCTACCCAATGGATAGCGATATTTCCAAATAAAACGACAATCCACCTACAATGTAATGAACAAGAGGAAGTTCAAAGAATAATTGGATCCTATTTAATTGACATCCCAGTAGGCTGTAGAATCAAAGCGAATCAAATCGAAATAATCAATGAAGAAAATGTAATCAATAGCAATCAAATAATATTGATTCCCGAATTGAACCAAGATCGCAACCCTCCAAGAAGTGTAAATATGAGCTTTCAATTGGACGATGTTGACCTGAAAGAACTCCAAAACCTGAAAAATCAGCTAATTGATAACAATCCTGAAATAACATTCAACCAAGGCGGACTTTACCAATCACCGAGTATATGGACTTTAGTGGTTTACTTAGCGATCATATCAATGATAGTTTACTTCTTGTACAGGAAAAATGTACTTCGATGTTGCACCAATAAGAAGCCAAGTCAAGAAGAGAACCAATTACAAGTAGTAAATGAAGTAACCGATCTATCCACTGTTCAACTACCCCGCTGTGCATGATAGTTGAATCTTCGGGGGGAGGAATTATCTCACCACCTAGGACAATCCCGCTGATCTAGCAGTACCACCACCCTGTTCCAGATGCTGACAAGACAGTTCTCACAGGAGCGCACATCTTCGAAGCTTCGCATCCAGAGTCAGTCAGATTTTATTCATCAAACCAACAACACGTATAATTTCATATATTTTGTATTCCTGTAATTTTTCATTTTCAAGTTTGTAACAATAAAAGTATTTTTTTAAAAAGCAAGTTTAGTGCCGTCGATAGTTAATTCGCGTCACCATTTAGAGTGAGGGTAGAGCCATGCGTTATGTCATAGCCATCGTCTCATCGAGGGAGGTAAGGACACATCGATGAATACGCATTATTCAGCCAAACACCGTGAAGTGCACATCTAGCACTCCTACCGTTGAAGGGTTGCTGCTGGGGTAGAGCGATGCGTTACGTCACAGTCTTCACCGCATCGAGAGAGGAGAGGGCACACCGATGAATACGTACTACTCAGGCACACGTCGTGGAGTGAACATCTCGCTCTCTTACCGTTGAACGGTTGCTGCTGCTGTGACGTCACACCACTACTAACTTGGTGGCCTTACACCGATGGAACATTCATTACTTGGAGGATCTTTGAAGTATGCAGACGTATGTTTGTACATAGACAAGCACATGATGAAACCCTGTACCGTGCATTTTACCGTGTATGCAATCTATTTTTCAATGAAGGATATCTTCACCGGGCAAATTCCAATGTGTACTTTGTACAAGAAAGTTTGTACTCAGTACACATGAAGGATAATCTGACCCAAGGTCAACCCACCTCCCATACCCCAACCCTCCCCCACCCCCCACTCTAATTAGACCATTACGTCGTTAATTACGTCATAGGGGTGGGGGGAGGCATGAGTCGAACATATCGTTCAAGGTCACCCTAACTACATGATTACGTCGGTAATGACGCCATAGTGGTAGGGGGAGGCATGAGTCGGACATGTCCTTCAAGGTCACCCTAATTAAACCATTACGTCGTTGATGACGTCATAGTGGTGGGGGAGGCGTGAGTCAGTCTAGGTCATTCACCCCACGTGACGTCATAGGTCATTCACCCCACGTGACGTCATAGTGGTGAGTGGAGGCTTAGAACCGGCTCAAATCACATATCATCATTAAATTTGTTTGAATTTGATGTTTATATCATCTCAGAGTCAACAAATCCCATCTTCAAGCACATCTGCTCTAACACATAACTCAACGCCATGTGTCATCATTTAAGATCAAGGCCAAATGGTGGGGAAGTTATGTCATGGATTGAAGGGTGGGGGTATCAAGGTCAAGTGATGGGGACTGAGGTCAACACCCAGATGACGTCATTAGGGTCGAGTGGTGAGGTCGAAGAGTGGGGGGTTCTCAGTGGTTGGGATGTCCATTGGTGGGGGTGTCCAGTGGTGGGGTTGAAGGATGGGGGTGTGTAGTGATGAGGTGTCAAGTGGTGGGGGCCACATCTAAAGAGGTAAGGACACACCAATGAATACGCATTACTCAGCCACACGCCGTGTAGGGCACATCTCACTCTCCTACCGTTGAACGGTTGACATGATATATCTGTACCGTGCATTCTACCATGTATGCAATCTATTTTTCAATGAAGGATATCTTTGCCGAGCAAATTCCAATGTGTACTTTGTACAAGTAAGTTTGTACTCAGTACACATGAAGGATAATCTGATCCAAGGTCAACCCACCCCTCACACCCCAACCCTCCCTCACTCACACTCTAATTACACCATCACTTCGTTAATGACGTCATAGGGGTGGGGGGAGGCATGAGTCGGACATGTTGTTCAAGGTCACCCTAATTACACCATTTCGTCGTTAATGACGTCATAGTGGTGGGGGAGGCATGAGTCGGTCTAGGTAATTCACCCCACATGACGTCATAGGTCATTCACCCCACGTGACGTCATAGTGATGGGGGGAGGCTTAGAACCGGCTCAAATCTCCTGCTGTACTATAACGATGTAATAATAAATATTCGATAAAACATTTCCCGTCAACATAGCCACCATCAACTTTTTTTTCAAATACGGATCTTTTTCATTACAAATATTGATAAAGCAATGAATTCACAATCCAAGGGTATATTCATCATCATCAGTGACAAAAGTTTTAAATTAGGGTCCTGTAGTTACTTCTGTAAATTGTTTTGATTTCTCCAAAATATAATTAATACAACCCAATGGATTCGACAGGTAGGTACCGTAACACAATGAAAATTTGTACTTTTTCGTTTTGGAAATTTTTGTATTGCCATAACGCTTCTTTCAAAACTTCGTATTTCTTTTTAATCAATTATAATTCGTAATATTTTTATAATTCTCAATCCTGGAAGTTACGAAAATATCAGTTTTTGGTCAAAATTGGATTGTTGTATAATTTGGTACGACTAACTAGCATCTCAATTCATTTACCATCTTAAACGTGTAGGCTTTGCTTGCTTTCTATGGGAAGAAAAATGAATGCGTTATTGATATCTGTTCAGAACTGTCAGACGTTTATGAACACATCAAAGATGTATTCAAATGATGAAGGGACAGATATGCTATTCAGTTATGCAAAATTGAATAGAAATCCTCGTTCGGCAGGGAATATGTATGTTGAGCTATACCCGAATCGTCGTATTCCGAACATCCTATGAATATTATGGGTGAGCAAATATCACCACATAAAAATTTACACAGTGAAAACTTTTTTTTTTAATTTAGGATTGGCCAGTTACAAAAATTATGCTAATCAAAAAGAAATTACTTAGTGGTGTATTTACTGTATTTCAAGCTGATCGAAATACGTTTGCTCTTTTTATGAACATAGCTAACCATAAACCTCACTCCGGAGAATCTTTCCATTCTTTTTGTTTTGATCATCTGGCAAAAAACAATCTCAACATGAACTTTTCAGAAGCAGATAAAATGTTTCTCATTTTGGGTGCCATTGACAACGAAACAGTGTCTTCCTCAATAAAAGCTAGCGGTATTAACAAATTAAAATCATTGGCTAATTATTAGAAAGATCAAACTCATGAAAGTCCAAGTACTAGCAAATCAGTTAAAAATATTGATTCACATTCGCGCAGTTTCACCGGGGACACAAAATTCTATAAATCCCAAAGTAAATATCAAACGAAAATAAGATTCGAGTGTCACCATTGTGGTTAAACGGGGCACATGAAAAGAAATGTAACTTTAAAAATATTGTAAGGGAACGAACGTGTAGAATCTACACGTTCGTAGATACTGTAACAAATGAGGAGAACACTTAGAAGCTGCTTGCTTCTAAAAGAAACATGACAAACGGGACAAAGATTTTATTTATTTCGGAAGTGACTGTTCAGTAATACAAAAACGAACTGCTGAGTACACCTGAACCTATAACCATTCAATTTACTTCGACCCGGTAAATTTGTTGGATTTTCAGGAGATGGTATAAATGTTCAACAGTTTGTCGAAGCTTCAGTAGATATTGGCGAAGTACGTGTTAATTGAGAACTTTATTTTTTTGATGATTGTTCGGAGTCTGTGAAAGAAATTCCACAGAAAATAAAGCTATCAATTATTGCAGATTAGATGATGAGTTGCATTTCTTTTATGCAAAACAGAACGTATTTCAAATGAATGAAATAATCAAGTCCAATATGGATTCAGTTTTTCAAAAATTACTTTATGATTAACAAAACATCCTTTCAGTTTCTATTAATGACTTGAGACAAATGAAGTAGGAACCTATGAAAATAAATTTAATGTCTGATAAACCTATCTCTAGAAATCCGTATAGGATGGCTGAAGCGGAAAAAGCGACATTGAATAATATTATCTCTAAGTTGATAAAGGCAAATATTATTCAATAAAGTCGGGCACCTTACGCTAGCCCAGTTCTTTTCGTAAAAAAAAAATTCAGACGAGAATTGTATGTGTGTTGATTATTGGGCACTTAATGCAATAACGGTCAAAGATAAGTTCCCAATACCTAGAAAAAATATCTAATTGATAGTAATACGAAACTGTAAATATTTCAGCGGTTCAGATTTTGAATCAGGCTATCACCAAATACATATACATCCAGACTCAGTTCAGAAAACAGAGTTCATAAATCCGAAGGGTCAATTCGAATACCTGAGATCTGAGATGCTCTATTGGTTTAGCAACTCTGTTTCATTTTTTCAAAGAGCAATGTATAGTTTGAAATGAAGGGGTTATCTTTTTAGGAGTGATTAATTTTTGGGAAAGGAAGTTTTTGGCTTTATACTACTCTATCTTGATACAACAAAAAAAAGTATGAGAAAGAAGTAGAACTCATGTGAATGATATTTGATTTTAATTCCACAAAGAATGTTTGAAATACAAACTGACTAGAGAAAATTATTTTCTGTATAATTCAGTGTTCATATAGAAGTATTTGTTTAGAAAGATTTTTTTCTTTCATGTAATTCAATGTTTATATGGAAGTAGCTGTTTCAGGAGGACTTTCTTTCAGTTTGTGTCTGAAAGTTACTTCTTTGCGTGATCTATACATCCATGTATAGAGTTACTTATTTTCAAATTGATTACTTTCTTACTTTCTTTGGAAGATTCCCTCATCCTTTTTTTTGTATCAAGATGGAGTACTGGAGTAGTAGAAAGTCAAAAACTTTCTTTCTCAATGTATAGTCAGTCTATTTGGCAACATGGCATTCGAAAATATCATTATTTATTCAGATGATGTTCTAATTGTATCAAAAACAAAAGATTGATAATGTGGACACTCTCAAGAAGGTATTTCAGTTATTGTCAAAAATAACGTTACCCTTAATTTGCCCAAATGCTCTTTTCTTAAAGAAAACATCGATTTCTAGAGACAAGCATAAAATTGAAGCCGTTAACAAATTTCCACAACCGAAGAATGTTCATAGACTACACCAATTCTTAGGTCTGATAAGTTACTTCATAAAATGCATGCGTAAGTTTGTTGATGAGTTAAGCGTACTAACAAAATTATTGCGAAACGATGAAAAATGGGTATGGGCAGATGTACATATTTAAGCTGTGGAAAAATTCAAGAAAATACTAATATCGAGACCGTTTTGCTCATAATTTTTATCCGAACCTGAAAACTATAATGTACCTACACAGCCGTTAGCGAAAAGCCAGTGAGGTATTATAGTAAGTAGGCAACCTTCTGCCCAGGAAAAGAAATTTCATTCTTTCGAACTTGAGCTCCTTGCTATAATTTCTAGTGTAACAAATTAATAAACAAATTTGTTTCCAAAAATATTTCACTAATCACAAGCAAATTTATTCACAACACTTAGCAGTTGATGCTTAATTTATTTCCACTATTTGAATTACCTTGTTTAGTCGTTCGATTCACTTTCTGAACTGCCCCCTTGGGTCGGGAAGACGTGCTTATATCGGTAACGGTACTTTCTAGAAATTTGTAGTCGGTTCGGTCCTAGAATTTCACCGGCGATTCCCGAGTGCATTCTTTCACGGTGATGTCTTGTGTTTGTACGCTGAGTCGGCCGGCATGTCGGTCAGGGGCGGCTTCAGATTCGTTACACTAGTGTTGAAAAATTCCGTACTGGTTGTTGAATTTGTGATCCATACGGATTGTAATGCTGTTAAGAGCAGTCTCAATAAGAAATATATTAATGCAAGAATAAGTCGTTGGTTTCTGAGCCTTCAAAAATTCACTTATCAGATAGAACATAAGCCGGGACAACAAATGCGGCACGTAGATGCATTGAGTCGCAACCCAATGCCCAATAGAAATGTAAAGTGACTGGTTAGCTAAAATTAAAAATGAAGGCCAAGAAATTAGAAAAATGAGAGAAATATCATATTCGGAACTTATCAAAGAAGAGAAAGATATTTTCAATAATTATGATTTGAGGGCAGGTAAAGTTTTTAGAATAACAGAAAATGGTCGGCGGTAAATAGTCCCCAAATATTGTCGTTGGCTAGTAGTATAAGCAAATCATGATGACATAGGCCATTTCTGTGGTGAAAAGACAGTGCAAAGGGTTATGGATAGATATTGGTTTCCCAAGATGATAAGATTCATTACCAAATATATTAAATCTTGCCTTCAGAATCAATATCATGAGGTTCAAACAGGAAAAAAACCAGGGTTATTATTTTCTATCGTCAAGTATGCACGTCCATTTCATACTCTACACATAGACCAAGTCGTCCCATTTATAAAAACTAAAAATGATAATACCTAAATAATATAATGAAAATGCACAAGACATTTATGAAATTTTAAACAATCATTTTGTTACTGTTGGTACATCTAGTATTCCTATTCATAATAATCGTAGAGTTCAATTTGAATTATCGTTCATGTATCACAATTAGTGAATTAGATTTGAGAAAAGCTCCAGGAGTCAATGCATAATATAGGTATTCAAGGTTTAGTTTATAATTGGTATTCATTGAATAGGAAGCAATATGTATATGGTCGAGATAATTTAGTTTTTTAGAACTTCATCAAATATCATTAAGGCTTCAATGTTATAAAGTGTCACTAAATTTTCAGAAATCTTCGTTTATGTTTATATCAAAATGGTCTATAGCAATTGAGTCAATTGAATTCTATAATGAAAATATTAAATACTCTCCTAGTGATAAATTGCTTGGTTTCACTATAGATGAAAATTCATCATGGAGACAACATACTGACATAAGACGCAATAAGAAGGAAAATATTTGATGGAATTGTCCTATACTTGAATGAAATCCATTACGTATTCAAGAAACACTTCATTGTGAGATTTTTACTAAACTTGTTTAGCGTTTCTTAAATACGTTTTGGATTTTCTTCAAGTATAACAAAAGTACGTTACACGTGCTTGCTTGTGATGAAAACGTATAATAATATAGGATGGAGAATATAACTTTTGTCTAATTTCTAGTAAATTTATTATTCTTCACGACCGGTTTCGTTTATTAGACCATTCACAAGTACTGAGGATGGTCTAAAAAAATAAAAATCTTTTTTTTCATCCTGTATATCCAATATGAATTTCTACAAAATAAATAGATCATCAATCGAACAAGTTTATCAATAATAATTCAACAAGAAATATGCAAATTCATTGACAGATTGTCTATGAGGCGCCTCTCACTTTATCTCTTTCTCTCTGTCATCTGGAGAACCTAAGGCTGTAATGAAAGTGACTAGCGTCCCGACAATTCTACAAAATATATGGACATGCCTATTTGTGTTATTTTCATCCGAAGGCTTCCCGAGAAAGGAGCGACCAGTAAAAAATTAAATGTTATTGTTGAAAAAAAAAGGAATGAAAAATCTTAGGGTGGCAAAATTGCCTCGAAGAAGACCGCTGCGCCCCCGGACGAAGCTTTTGTTTACTATGAATAGGGAAAACTTGGCCAAATGCCCTCGAATGAGAAGCAACGGCCATAGAAATTAGAGAGAGAAGAAAAAATTTCAAAAAATTTGTGGTTATAGATAGTTTAAGATTTTCTTAAAAAATATAGAACGAAGTTAACTTGTATTGAAAATTATTCAGTTGTATCACGGAGTAGTTGTATATTGTAGTAAGTACTGTGTTTACTCATGCTAATGAGACAGTTTTGAAATCACTACAATGGAAAGCATTTACCTCCCGACTAGTTATCGTTCTTCAAAAAATTTAGAAACTGCAGGGTATTTTGAAAAATACAGTAAAATGTGCCCTCTCACTTGGGGAGGTTCATCTAGTGACAACTTCTGCAGGATTTTGGAAGAAATGGCTCTGAATGACTTCAGTGAAGTTGATTTGTCTGCCTTAGGGGCTTCTTGTAGGTGAGTAAAATTAAAATGTGTCATGGAGAAGACGATCTGAAGAATTTATTGGAACTACTCAATATTCAGTACAAGGTAATAAGCCCAATGTGGTCTTTCTAGCATCTGAGTAAGAAAATATTCTTTGTGAAGATTATGTCGCTAGTTAACAGAAACTTTGTTTGAAATGAGGAAAAATGGATGAAATATATTCAAACTTTGCAGACTACCTAGGCGACTTCATCAAAATAGTTAAGGTGAATGATGACATCTCTATTCGCGAACCTCCACATCATTCTCAGTTCAAAAATCACATATCCCATGGTGTGTAAAGGTCATTTGTTAATGGTCTTGAAACGCACTTTGAATTGATCCTACCTTCAGGTACCAGATCTGACGTAATGAACATTTTTTAGATGATAATATATTTCCAACTACTGCACAATTTAAACTTCACACACAATGGATATAATTGTACAACTGCAAATACTTCTATTTGTAACATAGCTCTCTCAACTAGGCTCATGTTTTGGGAGTGGTTAATTGTCTCAGTTCATGTTGTAGATTTATAGTGGTTTATCCAAAATGTTAACACATGTACTATTTTATTTGACATAATACAATGTCAGTTCACTACTTGGCCAGTTCATACCAGTCAGTTTGCAAAATTCATCAATTACTAGAAGTTACACTTATGCACAGATGATACCCAACTGTAATGGAATATCTGGCATCTCAGCGAGAGTGAAAATAGAGAAGAATATTTAATCATTTCATCTATACTGATGGGTCAAGATGTATAGAATATACATGGTGTGATCAATTCTACTCCTTCCCCAGGTAAAATATCTTGTCAAAAACTCTCAACCCAGAACACTGATGATAGAGAAATAATGAAGATATCCAAAAATTTTGCTTTTCAATCACAGCGGTGCTGAGTACAACTCAAGTGACACAGCCTGACAATGTCAAGTTGGCACTTCAATTCTCAATGTTGTTTACATTTGGAAATAAATTCATATTTGGTGAAAGATATTTTCACATTATGGTCCAGAAATTGAAGATCTCAACAAAATATGGGAGACAGGTTTCGATTCTTGCAACATTTATCAATATGTGTTGGGCCAATCTCATTTGTCACATCGAAAGTTTTTCACAAAACTACGGGAATAGTTTTTTTTAAGGATAGACCTCGAGCACTACAAAAAAATCCTTAAGGCCCTCTAAGAGCTGTGCCAGTCGTTAAAACACCAGAGTTTCTGTGCATCTTTTGTTGGGTAAATCTACTTATTAAACAAAGGCATCAAGACAGTAGAGAACATTCAAATATTGGAGTTTAATATATATGCACTTGGGTTAATTTTTTTGTATATTGCACTATGCCCGAAATATCATTCATTAAATATCATTTCAACATATTTTTAGTCGAGACGTTAAATAATAACTTTAGTTTCCCTTCATTTTCAGTATCAATAAACTGCAGTTACCCAGCGAACCTGATAATTTTCCTATTGAAGTTCCTGCGAGATTGTCAACCAAATCCAAACTTGATTTCTATTATCCTGTTACAACAGAAGCAACTCAATTGAATGTAATAAAATGTAAGGAAGCTCTGGAAAAAAAGTGGATCCGTTCTGAGTTCAAATTTGGAAGTAAGCGCAGTTTGAAATTGACGATTGTGAGTAATCCCATTTGAACATTTCAGTTACTGTTTTAACAATGTGTATTTAGCTATGTCCATTCCAAATATTTAATTCTTAAGCAATCTTAGAATTTCTTCACTGTTCGAATGAACTCAATTATTTCATGATTTATGAGAAAACATTTCAGAATATAAAAAAGTACAATGTTTATTACTCTTAATCAGCAGAATAATGGAACTACCAGTTTTCAGTTGATTGACATAGATTTAATGGCAAGAAGGGTTCTTGGTTTGTAGGATTTAATAATCATGATGAAGCAGTTTCATAATCTATATTCTCATTTATTTGACTCTCTCGAAAGTCAGAATTTATCAGAAAAATGTTTGCGGGATGATATTTTTCAATCTGTAAAGCACTCCTAATACATAGTGATTTAAATTTTGATATAAATTCAAATGATGAGTTTTCATTTTTATGATGGCCTATATATTATACTATACATTCTTTTCATTTTTTTTTTATAATTGATATCAATATCTATCAATTGTGGTTGATAGTCGCCATATTTGTTTACTGATATCCGAACTTTTTTTCTTTAAAATTTGTTAGAGTATGATCAATCAAAAAGGTATTCTAATTGAATAAAAAAAAAATAATTCACCTACCTTTCTTCAAAGTGAATGAGAATTGACCAAGGAATTGACCTTTTAAAAATTTGACTTCTGGTATGTCCATTGAAGATCATATTGCAGTAAAAATATTGTACAGGGTGTAACTGAATAAGTGTAAAACATTTAAGGAGGTGATTCCTCATCGAAAAAAAAAAATAGGATATTTCATATAAAGAAACTTCATTGGAGCATCCCTTCCTAAGATACATCCCCTTAAAGGGGGTACATAAAATTTGTATAACAATTTTTTTCACAAGCACTGAAAAAGTTACAATATTGAAATTAACCTGACGTTTTGTACTACCAAAAAGACACTTAGCCAGTAATTTATTTGGTTTACCCCATGGTTGTAAGGGGTGGAAAACGCAACCCCTAAAATTTATTTCCAATGTAACTTTTTGTCTTATTATTTGTTTACTATTTAAAAATTAATGTTCGATAGCCTGTTTCATTCTAAACAAAAAATGTCTCTTGGGTTTTTTGCCTAAAATAAACCAGTTTGCAGCAAAAAATTATTTTACGAACAACTACAGAGATACATCGTCATAAATACGAACTGGATTTATTGTTATTTTGTAGTTAGTACCTGCATTAAACGATTAAAGGGTAATAAACAAAACTAATTTATTAATAACAAAACACACAACATGTAGAAATCATAGTAAATGTTCAATATGTCTACCTTCAGACATTACGCATGCGTCTAGACATCGGCGCATTGAGCCACGTATTCGCTCAAATATTCCTGGAGTCTCTCTGATCACCCTGCACGCATCGATGATGCGGTTTCTTAAGTCCTCTACATCGCGAACAGGAGTACGATAAACCAAATGCTGTAAATGGCCCCAAATAAAGAAATCGAGAGGATTGAGATCCGGGGATCGAGCGAGCCAGTTCTGTAGTCCTCCTCGACCTATCCACTGATTTGCATATGTTTCAGTTAAATACTGACGTGCTACTTGACTAAAATAGGCGGGAGCCCCATCATGCATAAAAAACATATCCCTTCTGACGCCCGAAGGAACTTCCTCCAGCAGTACTGGATGCACTTCTCTTAAAAATTGAACATATGCCTCACCATTCAATCGAGAAGGTAGAAAATGAGGACCAATTAAGTCATCCACAATAACTCCGAGCCACACGTCAAGAGAAAACTGTTCTTGATGGTTAGTATCGACAATAGCATGAGTGTTTTCATCAGCCCATATGTGGTAATTATGAAAATTAATAATCTTGTCCCGAGAAAAACTACATTCGTCTGTGAATTCTATCGTCTTCAGAAAGTCACAATTTCTTCACAATCTAATCATAGGTTCAACTTTCAAAAAGGACAACATTTCCTGGATATTCCTGGATAATAGATGACAACTCATACAATACACGTAGATCAAATTTTTCAGATTCACCAATAAATCACTGACCAAACCACTGAAACCAAACCGTCAAAAGATTATTCGGATCACAATCACAACTCATCTACACTTTATGGTCGTTCGGAACTCGGACACAAGGAAGAAGCTATCTCTGTTCTATCTCTCTATCATGTCTTTGATCTGTCGTATTGCAAGTAACGCTTGATTCAATTTTTTGCAGACATAATCGATATGGGGTTCCCAAGACAAAGTTTTATCTATAAACATACCAAGGAGTTTGGCTGTTTCCGAAAGTTGGATGCTGTTGAGTTTCACTGTTTTCCTCAACGCGAAGCTTAAATGTACTATTTTACTTTCGTTCAGTTTTAGTTGATTTCTATCACACCAAGAAATCATGTCATCCATGACTGAATTAATGTTGTTTTCTAGCTCCTCCACAGTATTTCCGGAAACTGTTATGGTAGTGTCATCTGCGAATAGGATAATAAAACCTTGTTTTATATACTTTGGAAGATCATTTATATAGATGGAGAAAAGCAGTGGGCCTAAAATGGACCCCTGTGGTACCCCAAGGATAATATTTTGAATATCAGATACTGCATTATTCACAGTCACTACCATTTTCCTATCTTCCATAAAATATTTTATCTATTCCAGAAGGAACCCTCTAATGCCAATGTTATATAACTTACTAATCATTATGTCACTATTTACTGAATCAAACGCCTTAGCCAAGTCAAATAATATTGCAACTACGTACTTCCGCTTATTGATTTCATTGTAAATAAACTCGAATTTTTTAGCAATAGCGGTCTCAACTGATCTAGCTTTTCTAAAACCATGTTGATGATCGGTTAGAATCTTGTATTTTTCGAGAAAAATACATTTTTATATTATCACAATATGTCTTTTTCAGTACCCTCTAGTAATAAGAAATATAAAACAGAGAATTGGATCACAGATGAAGTAATAACAGCTAAAAATTATACAGATTTCAAAAAAGCTTACAATCAAATCTTAATGTCTGCCAAAAAAGCTTGCAATGAGAAATTATTACAAGAATCAGAAGATTATAATAAAATTGTATGGCAAATTATAAATAGTGAAACAGGAAGGAAAAAAAAAAGATAGTTCAGCCTACTGACTTGTGATGACCTAAATGATCATTTTGTAAGTAACGCAACAAGAGCTGTTCAAAAGTTGAACAAAACTTATATTAGTGCTGAATCTTTATTGGATAATTTGAAAAGGAATTTCATTAATTCTATGTTTTTCATACCAACTACACCTGATGTAATCATTATGAGACTCAAGAATAAAAAAACTGAAGACATATATGGAATATCTACATTTATTTTTGAAAAATGTGTGAATTTTATAATGGATACATTATGCAATATAATAAACAGTTGTCTAGAACAAGGCAATTTTCCTTCGAAATTGAAAATTGGAAAGGTATTACCAGCTTATAAAAAAGGTGATCCATCTATAATAAATAATTTTAGACAAATATCCATACTGCCAGTATTTTCTGAAATCTTGGAGAAAAAAATGTATTATGACTTAACATCCTATCTAGATACTCACAATATACTTGTAGCAGAACAATATGGCTTTAGGAAAGGAGTCTCGACTGCCAATGCCATAATGTCCCTTACCAAATTTATTGAAGAAAGTTTTGACAAAAACAATGTCTGGGTATCTTCACGGATCTTACATGTGCCTTCGATTCAATCAATCATTCAACTACATTAAACAAAATGAGCTACTATGACATTCGTGGAACCTGTCAAAAAATATTCACTTCGTATTTGACCAACCGAATACAGCGAGTGGAATGCAATAATGTGGCTGCACATAACAGATTATCTGTACTCTTTGCAGATGATGCTACATTCACAATCAGTATAGAAAGGGATGAAGATCTCAAAATAGCCCAAGATGATGTCAGACAACAAGCACATACATGGTTCGCCAGCAATGAATTCATACTGAATGATAGTAAAACTGTAAGCCTAAAATTTGATTGTAGGCCAAATAATTCTGCTAATCAGGCAGAAATGTATAAGAAATGTGAAATTTCTAAGTGTACAAATTGACAGTCACCTCCAGTGGTCACAACATGTGAATTTTTTGTGTACTAAACTCTCCAAGGCTGTTTTTGCTATTAAATAAGTTCGAGACCTTGTAAATTAAAGAGCAGCGCTAACTTCTTATTACTGCCTATTTCACTCACACCTTCAGTATGCTACTTTATCTTGGAGTAATGCATAGTAATGCATAGTTTAACATAGTTAAACTACTAATTTTACAAAAGTCTGCCATAAGATGTATTACAAAGTCAAATTGGGAGGCTAGTTGTAGGCCTTTATTTCCGGCTCTAGGAATAATGACTGTTTATGCCTTAATTATATACCACAAACTAATATATACTAAAAATAATATTGAATTCTATGAAACTCATGAAGAGATACATGAATATGATACAAGGTTCAAAACCAGAATAGTTGAACCAAAAACAAGGCTTCAAAAAACCACCAAAATTGATACGGGACTCTATAACAACTTACCATCTCAATTTCGAGATTTACCTCCAAAAATATTCAAATCCAAATTGAAATTTAATTTATCTAGTAACTGTATTTACAACTTCCAAGAATTTTACTCAGTTGAGCACTGAAAATCAGCATTTGTTCATGGATAATCACAGTGATTGAATATAACTTCCCATTTTATACATCATACTTCATATATTTTATACATTTACGTTTTATATATAATTCATACATAGCGACCTACTAGATAGATTAGTTTTGTATTTTCGCATTTATGACGATGTATCTCTGTAGTTGTTCCTAAAATAATTTTTTGCTGCAAACTGGTTTATTTTGGGCAAAAAACCCAAGAGACATTTTTTGTTTAGAATGAAACAGGCTATCGGAAATAAATTTTTAAATCGTAAACAAATAATAAGACAAAAAGTTCCACCCCTTACAACCATGGGGTAAACCAAATAAATTTCTGGCTAAGTGTCTTTTTGGTAGTACAAAACGTCACTTCAATTTCAATATTGTAACTTTTTTAGTGCTTGTGAAAAAAATTGTTATACAAATTTTATGTATCCCCTTTAAGGGACTGTATCTTAACAAGGGATTCTCCAATGAAGTGTCTTTATATGAAAGATCCTATCTTTTTTTCGATGAGGAATCACCTCCTTAAATGTTTTACACTTATTTAGTTACACCCTGTATATAACATTGCTTTTTAAATAAATTGATGGAAGTAGCCGCTACTACGTGGAAGGAGATCATCAAGCAAAATGAAAAATAAAACTTTCTATGTTTTTTTTTATCACTTGTATTTGTAACCAACTTCACTGCAATTTCGTCCTATTGTATTTGTAACCAATTTTACTGCAGTTTCTTCCTATAAAGACATTTTCAAATGAATATAATAAACTGATTACAATAATTGATGATATTAGCCCTTATATATCTATAGTCTATTTCAAAAGAGTGTAGAGTAATAAATCATGAAGTGTCATAAAATTTGCCTGAATTTCGTTGTCGTCCATGGGCGTAGGCAAATCTTAGGATTATTAAACTTAATAATTAAAGTAAATTAAAAATTACAGACATAGATAATAATAAAAGGCCATTTTTGGGAAGTAATTTGGTCTAAAACTAAGTACCTACATGTATTTAGGTTAGTAAAATTTCTTAAAAAAAGATTAAGATTAATTTTAGTGGTTCTTGTAAACTTATTTAATATGCAATTTGGGTTCATATACTTGAGCATGATTTCTCAAAAAAGGGTTAACACTTAGTTCCGAGGTGCCATGTCATTATAATAATCCCTTTTTGACCCTGCCCACCAATCATGCAATACCTATTAAACCCAGGTAATTAAGAAAAAGGGTTTAAATATATTGTAATGGTGTCTTAAACATTCGAGTTATAATAGTAATTGTTACTACACCAATTAAACGTACAGTGATATTGTGATATAGAAATAGTGAAAAAGTTATAAAATGGGGACATTTACTCCAAAGAAAAGAAGTGTAAAAAATTCTCCGCTATCTGTTTGCGAAAAAGTTATAATTTTAAATGTATATGATTGCATAAAACACGATCACCCTAGTTTGTCTGTGCAAGAAAGTGTTGAGCGATGTGCCCGAATGACTGGAATTGGACAGTCCACGATTTTTAAATTATTGCGAGAAAGAAAGATATCAGGCCAGGTAAGTCCATGCAAGAGAAAATCAGGAAGACCAATAAAAATCTTAGATGAAGACACCAAATGTGACATTCGAAGAAAAGTTCATTCGTTTTATTTTAAAAAGGAAATACCCACTCTTGAAAAAATATTTATCGAGATAAGCCAAGATAACGATATTCCTTTGATATCCAGAAAACTTTTATGGAAAACTTTAAAAAGTATGAATTTTGCCTGGGAAAAGCACAATCGAAAGGCACTATTACTGGAAAGTGATGAAATTGTTTGCTGGAGACGAAAATATTTGACAACTATAAAGCAGTACCGCAGAGAGCAAAAGAAAATTTTTTATCTTGATGAGACGTGGATAAACGAAGGTTATATAGTCAAAAAAATGTGGCAAGATAAAAATATAACAAGTTCTCGCCAAGCTTTCATAGAAGGCCTTTCGACGGGTATTAAAGTGCCTTCGGGAAAAGGGAAGAGGCTTATAATTGCTCACATTGGAAGCGAAGACGGATTTTTAAAAGAAGGTTTGTTAAGCTTTGAGTCGTGCCGGACGGGAGATTATCATGAGGACATGAATTCGGATGTCTTCGAAGACTACTTCGAGGAAATGTTAAAATTTCTTTCAGCTGATTCGGTCGTGGTTATGGATAATGCAAGCTACCATTCAAGGCGCTTAGAGAAGGTACCAACTTCAGCTTGGAGAAAGCAAGAAATTATTAACTGGCTGTCAAAAAAAGGTATTCAGTTTGAGACGAATTCAGTAAAGAAGGAACTACTAGCCATAGTAAAACAACATAAATCTCGCTTCATGAAATATGCCGTAGAAGATGTAGCAGAAAAGTATAAAGTAACTGTGCTGCGCCTACCGCCATATCATTGCGAATTAAATCCTATAGAACTTATATGGGCACAAGTTAAAGGATATGTTGCAAGGCACAATACCACATTTAAAATGAAAGATGTCAAGGTATTGTTTGATCAAGCCATTATGGAAATCACATCAGAAAACTGGCAAAAAGCAATCCAGCATGTTTTAAAAGAGGAAGATAAAATGTGGGAACTGGACAACTTGGTCGATCAGGTGATTGACCCTATAATTATAACACCAGGGGATGATGACAGTTCTTCGGATGAAGACTATACTGATGTAGAATAATTTAATTGAATTGTAAATATACTGTAGCGGGATAAGCAATCTGGACAGAGACCAGTGTATCAGTGACAGTGACACTTTTGCTTAGGTTAGGGTTTAGAATTAAGGGTAGTCTGAATAATTATTTTTTTCAGAAGGTTCTCGAAAATTGTACCTAGTAATCTCTAGAACATTCAATTAGGGTATAAATAGAGTGTTGTTAAACGTTAAGGGAAGTTCACAGTTTTAGTATTGTTCAAGTGTCAAATTGTAATAACGTATCCAGTAAAGTTCTTGTCGTTTTTGTGAATAAATTGATTTAAGTCCCCACAAGTGTTTCAATACGTAAAGTTCGTTCGTGTGTGTTTGTGAGTATTTCCCGATTTCGGTTCGTATATATTTTATTGTTACATTTTATATTTTTTTAATAACACTGTTCTGCTGTATTAAATTTTTATTTCCTTTAATATAATTTTTATGAATGCATATTCTTTTGGCAATTATCCCACTAGCGCGCCTCTGGCTCAGTATTTATCCGTCGATAACAATGGACAAATCCCTTAAAACAGGGTGATACCTACCTGCTCTTTATGAAACGACATAATTTTGCAATGCGGACTAGGGAAGTGACAGAATTTATTGACGGATCACCCTGTAGCGCTTTTGAATACTTAATGAGATTTTATTACTCTACACTCTTTTGAAATAGACTATAAACACCACTGAAGGTAATTAAGTTAAGTAACTTTGTTATTACCTACTGTGGTGTTTATATATAAGGGCTAACATCAGTTATTTTCACTTTATTGTATTCGTTTAAAAATGTCCTTGAAGGCAAAACTGCAGTGACGTTAGTTACAAATATAAGTAGCAAAAAGAACACAGCAAGTTTTATTACTCATTTTTCATGCTTTTCATGTAGTCTTTGTTTCAATAAGTTTAGTACTTTGCTTCACAGTTCATATTTAAACAGGTAGCCCCTGTAATGTTCTCGAACCACTGGTGTTATGGTATCCCTTTGCTGTGGTGTTCAATGGGCTTGTTTCATGATTTTTGGTTTATAGTTCACTTGATAGAAATTTTAAATTTAAAAACAGTGCACTTTGTTTCATCTCTCTAAGTACCGTAGTTTTCCCGTAATTAATTATCGAAAATCGAATGTGGTAGGGAGGTGACGTCACGCCCCTATTCCCGCTTCTTGTTCGATTGACCAATAGGAACAATAGAAATAATCAACATTGCCAAATCGTAAAATTTACGAAGCCTATAATTATCAATTTAAATATGGAAGTGTATATAAACCCGTTAATGTTTCAATTAATGAAATATTCTCCACATGGAATAAAATGAACACGAAAAATCATGTTTGCAAATAAGTTCTATATCTAAAATCAGTACACAAAGTCGATAGATCACAAAATATATACCTAAACTATGATTTTATGCATTATTTAATAATATACATTTATGAAAATAAAAAAATATAGCAAACTGGATTAAAGAATCATTTCAAATATTCAATTTATTCTACAATCCTCAATCTGTACAACTGCAATGTATTATAAAAAAAAAACTATTCCTACATACACACCTCTTTCTAATATAGCTACTAAATTCAAGCGTTATAGGCTCGCTTGGGTAATCTGTTGAATCTTCCAAAACTTGAGAGGAAGGTTGAATGAGGTCAAGTATAGACAGAATTGATTGTACTCGAACTGATCCAACAAAAGTTTCTGAGGTAATAATACCATTAATCATATGATAAAATTTAATTAATTTTGTTTCATACTTTCAGTAACAGTATTAACTTCAGAATATACTTTCTGTGAAGAATATTTGAAGTTGAAATAAAAAACTCTGTCATCTAATTCAATATTTTCGTTCCCCTTTTATTTATAGTCACTTTTTAAATGATTTCTATAAAGTCTTGGAAGAGAAGAAGGATTGCAGTTCTTTCTTTTCAATACTTTCACCCATTTTTTTCTCATCATTTTATCCTTTGGGAACCTAAACTCATTATATGAAATAACTCACTTATAAACCATTGTGCTTTCTGTTTTCTTGTGCCTTTCCGCACAATAAAATCAGCACAAGAATGCACCATATTAATATTCAAATATATCTCTGAAACACTTTCAAAACATACACAAACTAAACTAGATGAACAAACAATTTGTTCCTACGCGAACTGGCAGCTAAGAAAAAGTTGAAACTCAATGTTGCAAAAACAAGCAGAATGGATCCGATATGACATACATTTTCAATGCCGAGAAAAACCAATAAATTCAAATTTTCTGTAATTATTCATTCATTTTTTTTTAACAATAAAGCCAGCAAACAAATAAATATACAATAATAAGATCGCTCGAATCCACGAATTGAGTATAAAAATGGAGAATAATATTTGCCTTGATAACTGATATAGTACAAGTTATATCTGAATAGAATTAACGAGCTGTATTTTCAAATGATTTTCGAATGCTCATGAACCCTAATGAAATAAATCAATTATGCATTCATGCCACCCACCAAAAAATAAGAAATTCAACGTTACTGGTATATTAGCCATATTGTCATCCAGTCAGCCAGCCTCCTCTTTAGTGTATGCGACAATGTGCTCTTTCTAATGTCAGTGGTTTCCACAAACTTCTTATTTTTGTTAAAATAATTTCAAAATGAATGTTGAGCCTAGTTTTGTTGAAGCTGACTCCCGACAACTTACCAAGAGTCGATTTTGAAGTGATCGAAGAGTTTTACTAGAAAAATTTGCAATACTTTGGTACCGAAATGAAGAATGAAAAATTGAAACGGTAGGTGGTATATTTAGTAGGTCCCTTTTATTTATATGACATTCATTTCAGACTTTTACAAAAAAACGTTCTGTAATTATATAATTTTAAGAGTTGTATTCACACCAAGTTGACAACAATAACAACAAAAATGGCGTCTGTCAAATTGGATCATCAGATCTGTGATTGGATATTAAAAACCAATACACTTGGCAACTCCGCTCTAGACACGATCAATTTTATTTGTCAACAGACACGCGGTCAATTTAAATTCTTGCTTTTCGAATTATTCTTTTTTCTGCAAATATAAAGAGATTTTGGGACCGATTATGCTTGATAAGTATAATATACCCCTAACTCGATTAGTCTATAAACAAACCAGTATCATTTTCCATAGCATGAAACAAGCCCGTTTAAGTCAGTTGAAGATGCAGCTGCGATAGCATGATTAGTAAAGCAGCAAAATAAGTGAAATGATTTTGAAGTGACTGAAGCATAAGAATTCATAAGTTGTATTTTTCAGTTATTCAATAAAGCACTACATAGTATAAAATAAAGTCGCTTCCCGCTGTCTGTCCTTATGTATGCTTAGATCTTTGAAACTACGCAATGGATTTTGATGAGGGTTTTTAATAGATAGAGTGATTCAAGAGAAAGGTTTATATATATATATATATATATATATATATATATATATATATATATATATATATATATATATATATATATATATATATATATATATATAACATGCATAATGTAGTAGAGAAACACTGATCATTTCAGAGGTTTCTAATGTGATGTCGTAAATAAACACGTTTTTTTGCTGGCTGAACCTTATGAGATAGATCAAAATAATGTACTACGGAATTGTACACCTTCAGGAAGGTCTACAAAAAAAGTCACTATGGTATTGGTATATCTTTGAGGGATATCCCACCAAAGGCATTTTTTATCCTCGAAAAATGATGGCTTATTTACGAAGCTATTTTGAGAAATACTACATTAATCCTTATCCAATGAAGTACATTCAATATAGATCAATATGACCCTTTACAGCATATAATTCAAATGAATATTTTCTAAGATATTGCAGATTTTAAATGCAGGGACAAAGCGGTTGCGGCGGTACCGGCCGGCGGCGCGTGCCTATAAATAGCGCGTCGAAGGCCGCGCCTCGCCCTATAGCACTTTATGATTAGCAGCGATTGCATGTGTTTGTGTGTATATTTAGTATCAGCATTGCACCCGTGCGGAGCCGAGACGGCTCGCTGGTATAGTATATTACACTTTCTTTACAATTCTTTTTCTGTATTGATATCAATATATATCAATTGTAGTTAGGGTCGGTAGATGTTTTTTGTATATTTTTCATCAAAAGTTCAGAACAGAATCTCTTAGTCAAAAATTGCACATTTTTCAACATACAGAATAAAATATGCAATTAAAGGAACATGCATCACAACATATGTCCTAACAAAACAGACATTGAAATTCAAATAAAATTCAAATAAATAATTCATGAATTGTTGAAAAGTATAGTGTTCTATTTTTTAAATCATGACACTAATTGATCTTCATTTTTAACATAAATACTAGGCAGTCGTGTATATAGATGCCTGGTAAAGTTAGTATCTCCAATTTTTTCAAATTTCCACTTCATGGTTTTGTGTAATCAAGACTTAGAATGATTCTAATGACCCTCTTCTGAATAACAAAAACCGCTGTGCATGATTAGTGGAGTAAACAACTAATCTATAACAGTTTTCAATTGAAGGTGATTCATTAGCAACGTCGCACTTGAAGTGACCATCGGATAACCCTCTTACCAACTCTGCAGAGGCGTACCAAAATAATATTTTTATTTATTTAAACACATAGGTAATTATGTAAAAATTGTTATAGTAGGTGGCGCTACCTGGTGTCGATGGTAAAACTGATTACATTTTCTTATTATGCCTAATACAGTACTTCAAAAAAACAGAAAAATTTACAAAATAATTATTATGTTCCTTTTATATAGAAAGAGAACTACAAAGCAAAGAAATAATTACCTATGTTATGCTTATGAAGTTTCAGAATTCATTGACTCGTCCGAAGAGGAATCCCCAGTCACACTTAAATCTATTATTATTTGGTCGAAAACAGTGTCTACCATCCCGTCCAATCTCCACATTTTCTCTTCTTCCTTGATCAGATGGGCTACAGCATTAGCCCAATCTTCTTTCCGTATCCGTTCCATTACGAGTTCTAATAAACGTTGGACATCAGAAATTTTATATGTCACGTTTTCACGAGCTACGTAACCCATAATTTGAGCCCAGATTAATTCTATCGGGTTTAACTTGCAATGGTAAGGGTGAAGTCTCAAAATTGTGATGCCTTCAGCACGAGCTATTGTATCCACCACATGCTGGCGATATCTGTCACGATGCTGTTTAATGACACTCATAAGCTCGGCCTCAACCATGTCCTCGGAAAATGGAATTCCTTTTTATCTTAACGAATTCTGCTTTTCTAGTGGTCATAGTTGGCAGCTGTTCTACTAATCGGCTGTGATAAGAAGCATTATCCATTACTATTACCGAATTTGGCTCGACTCGTGAAAGAAGGGATTCAAACCATCCTTCAAATCGTTGGGCGTCCATGAATTCGTGATAATCCCCCGTTATTTTGGATTAAAAAATTAGTGCACTATGGTGCACTATCCTCGCTACCCATATGGGCGACAACTAGTCGTTGCCCTTTACTCGTTGGTCCGCGTAACCCTGTTGATAAACCGTCCACAAATGCTTGACGATAACTAGTTACAGTAGTATCTTGCCAGATCTTAGACCAGCATTCACCCACATTTCGTCCAGATAAATCTTTTTGTGAACAGAACGCATTTCTCTAATAGAGCGAAGATATCTCCGTCGCCATGAGACTATATCTTTTCTTTCTATTAAGACAAATTTACGGGATCGTTTGGCATATATAAATTTTAAATCTTCTTTTATTATTTTCCTTAACTTCTCTTTGCTCATTTTTGGAATGAGATCATTATCCATTACCTTTGTCCTAATGGATTCGAGGGTTGGCGCTTTATTCTCAAAAAAAAAAGAATGAATAGTATAGCGTACAAAATTTTTCTGGTACTCGTCCAATTCAATTTTTTTTCTACCACGACAATGTACTTCGGAGCTTGCACAATCCCAGTCACCTTTTCTTCACGTACAATGCGTTCAATTGTCGACACGGATATTCCCGTTAAAAATGAACACTGGGCTACAGCTTCCACTGTACGTAGTGTATTTTTTTAAATTTTCGTACACTATACAGACAATCAGTTTTTCTTCTAACGACATAAACTTCCGCTTTCTTAGTACATTACTTGGACCTGCTACGGCTACCAACTTAATACTATAAAAATAATAAAATTTAATCATATTTTTCAGCTATTTGTCAGTTGTTGCTTACCTCAAAAACTATTTTAAAGTTGATGTATTTTGAAAAACACTTTATTGTGAGATTTTCACTAGAACAGATTAACAAATCCGCAACACGTGTTTCGCTGCACAGTAGCTTTTGCAAGCGTTTTCACTAACAAACTGAATTCTACATACATTGTGATTTATATATACTTTTTGAAATATTACTATCTACCTAGAAACTAATAATATTCTAGGAACTAATTAATGACAGTTATACCTGAGTTTAACGAACATTTATACCTGAGTTTAATGACTAGGTCAACTAATTATCTCACAATAAAGTGTGAATGTGATGAAAATCTATGATAATGTATTTTCAAAAACAAGTATCGACCACCTCTATCTTATATTTTAAAGTTAATAAATAAAACAGTCTATTTAATAAATATAATAAAATATATTCAATAAATATAAAACAAAATCACCTTCACAAGAAACAGAACCACTACTCCTATGCAGATAAGGACGCTTGTTAATGAAGAAACCGAATGACTAGTTATGGCATTTTAAGGACGCAAATATAATAGACCTCCGAAGTGTTGGTCAGTTTACCGATGTTTCAAAGTATTTAACGAAATGGTTCACCTATTCGCTCGTACATCCTATTGATATGCAGAAGCTATCTTCTTACGGGGGCAAATTTTATGGAATCATCTTACTTTCCAATTATTTACAATGGCGATGCATAGACAATAAAAATGACCCCGGTAAGAATTTAGTTCTAACATTTAACATTGTTGCCGTTAGCTCTCAGTTCAATTTGTATATGAGTTACCTTCAACTGAAAATTGTTATACTATAGTACAGCGGTATATATAGAATCTTGTTTTGGAGGTGGACACTTATTTCTGAAAAGGTTCTCACAAAAAAGAAAACTGCATTTGAATATTATCTACTTAGTAGAATCAATATATCCTATAAAATATCAGTTAGAGAAAGGACCTGTGTATCCATCGGACTACTAACTATTACAAAAACATTCAGTTATTTCATACACTTTTCAGACCGACAACATGTCAAATCATTTTAGAAATGATATTCTACCAGGAACCAACTTTATTTATTCCATACTCATTTATAGACCATTTTCAATGAGTATGGGACAGAAACATTCAGGAGAAAAGTTACGCTTTGCAATGGAAATTGAGGCTCTTGGAACCAATTTACTATCACAAATTATTGATGCAATCGAATGTGTTTCCAACTATGGAGTACTGAAGGAAGTGGAAAATACCAAAGTGAATTTGAAGCAGTTTCAAAATGCAAAGGTCAGTGAAACCATTATTTCATTATGAGACTTTACTTTAATTTGTGACTGACAAAAGTTAGGACAGTTCATTTTAGAGTCCTGTCAAATGAAACGTTTTTCATTTTTAAAGTCTGAAACAAAAGTTGAAAATGCGCAGAAGATATTTTTTAGACAGGACTAATTGAATATGACAAACATATTTTTCTTTGAGGATATTTTATGTATTATATTCATCCAATAACTTATTGGAGTGAGTGAACAAGAGAAATTGCACTTTCTTCATTCTTCTGTAGTATTCAATTTTATATAGAGAAAATATTATATTGCCGGATTTCAACATGGCATCAGTATTCTGGAAAAAATAGTTATCAGGAGTGGGTAATGTTCAACTGGATTTTTGAGATTATGTCATCAAAGTATGCTTGTATTTTCTGAGCCTAATATCATACTGAAAAATCCTCTATGAGAATTCATTATCAGGAATTTTAATGACTTATTGTACACTCAGGCTGTAAGAAATGCCTTTGATAAGTAGCTGTATTATGCTGAATAGTCTAAAATATAGCAATCTCATAAAATTTCACCTGGAAATATTCCCACGAATATTTCTTTTGGATTCCTTCATGACTGCAATAGATGCTGCCCATCAAGAGTAAACAACTATGGTTATGATTTAGAGCTTTAGGAGACACATACAACAATGCATTTGTTACTGGTCATCCTTGACGAAATACTGCTGTGATTCTCTTGTGATATGTGCTATTCTATCTTTTCTTTTGTAAAAAGTCCAAAAGTATCATCGAAAATATCGAAAAATCATTTTTAGAGTTGCTATACATCTTGTACGTTTTGCCTGAAAATGTCAACTCTTGACAGTGACATCACACATATAATTGAGTGAAATATCATATTTATTTATCCAATTAATTTGTTGAAATTGAGTTTTTTCACTGGATTTGATAGCATTAGTCTGAGTGTGACTGATTTATAAAACAATGTCCTATTTGCATTTTGAGATTAACTCAACTTTGTATCCATTTGCACTTTTGTAGTTCAACTGGAAACGTGATTTTCATAATTTGAGCCAATTTCATTTGATTTGAAGTAGGTAGTGAATATTATTTCTGAAGATTTTGGGTAAAAATTTGGTTATCACATCTGAATTGATTGAGTGTGATGTTTCTAATATATCAGCACATTCTTCAAAATTTTTTTTGTACTCTTAATAAGTTTCCTGCATTGGTAACAAGAGCTGTAAATTGATGACCTATTCAATTCAGCATTATTCGCCACTGATCACTGTACTGTCAACACTCACTGTAAGAGAACTAATAAGGTGCCGCTTTTTAGTTCTTGACTTCGGTTCTGAATTTTTTCTCGATCCAGCTCAATAAATAGTGCTTTTAAAGTTAAGATCAATCATGTGAAAATCAATACAAAATTGTTTACCTGCCAATCAGTTAAAATCCTTCATTGTCGTATTTTGTTTTGAATAATGCACTTCCTCTCAAAAATGAAAAACAAACTAAGATCGTCATCCTTTGCTTTTGAATTAAGGAATATGTGTGTGGTCATAGAATAATATCTAGTTTCTTTTGTGGAGTGGAAACTATTGAAAGAAATATGCTTCTGCTTCATGTACGATTGATGCATGCTTGCACGGTTTTTAAGATATGTCTCCTAACATTCATATTTCTGAATTATTTTATAAGATTAAATAAAATACTCTTCTTTTCGAAATCAGAAAGTATTAAGTTGCTATGTCTGTAAAATTTGTTCAGTTATCGATCACAGGAGTTGCTGGATGAAAAAGAAAAGCAAAATTCGATATTTCATCGAAAATATCATCAGCTGCTGTAATGATGATACTACTACAGCAAAAAACAAAGATATCAGCTACCTTCAAAACGTGCATTAAACAGTTGATCAAAAAACTGTCAAACATATCAACCGACTTATCACATGAAATGTGTAATGGAATCGGCTAATACTTGATGAAAATCCATAATGTATTCAAGAAACACTTTTTGAGATTGTCAGTAAAAATTTAAAAAAATGCACCAAGTATTTCGCTATACAATAGCTAACTAGATTAGTAAAGACACGACTGAAGAAGGTATTGAATAGTGAAACACATGTTGCGTTTTCGTAAAACTTTAGTAAAAAACTCGAAATAAAGTTTTTTTTGAATATATCGTCATCAAAATATCCAAATAGATCGTAATTCATTCATTTCAAGCAGTAATATACCAATAATCAAGGAAGTCAAAAAATATTACCTCAATATCGGCACAAAATGAAAAAAGTATGACAGATTTTTAAAGTACAATCTCTTGAAAACTTCAAGAGAAATCATGTAATTATAAAGTTGACAACTCCGTTAAACATTCAGATATACCAAATTCTAACCATGATCAGTCTGTATCTCTAGCTGATGAACTCCAATTTTGTGAGTCATGTACTAGTCCAGGGACAAGTCAATGTTAATTTTTTACACTCCAGGTAGCTTCTGAGCAAACAGAGGATTTTATGTTCCACGTTTTAATAAATATATGTCCCATTAGGTTTTGCTGTGTGAACGTCCAAGGTTGTTTAAACAATTATATATCTATTGAATTGTTTCTGAAAGCTGAGGACATATATGTGTTGTGTACATCCATACATTGGGTAAAAGAAGATTACTAAAAAACTATGCTATGATATAGGATAACATCCATATATATATTTCTCATACATGGGGAAACTCTAGTTTTGGTCAAGAAGAGTCAAAAAAAACACTGAAATCGAATCAATTAGAGTCTTCTCAGTTGAATGTGAAATTGAAATAACTGCAAATTGTTACATGGTAACAATTTTAAAATTGCCAATATTTCGGTTTATAGGCAAAGTAACAATTAACATTTTCATCAAGTGTTTGACTAAAGCTATAAAACCACCTAGGGACCATTGAGAATCCTTAATTGTCTGGATATTCCAATTTAGATTTCCTGAAAAAGATTTGCACACCAAGCTGAATTTTGATATCTTTTGATACTCATAAATTAAGTAACAATTTCTCAGGTATTTACCTATACTAAGATGAATAAAGCTTACACCATTAACCATTATCAAGTATAAAACAGTTTTATACTTGATAATGGGATCAAACCCGAAACCGGTGGTATAAATAAAATTTTCCAGTGGTATTTAGACAAAAGTGTTTTTATTTTCTATTCATTTAAGTGATCATGAATTACCATAAAGTAAACAAGTCATCAATCACACATATTCAAATATGCATTTTCATACCGACTTATTTAATTTTTGAACACACATTTTATGCAATGGGTTTTATGCAGAAAAGGTAACAAATGCTGCAATTTTTTCAATTGGAAAGAAACATATTGACAGAGTAGAAGAATAGTTTCATTCCTGATAATGTGACATACTCAAAATTCAATAAGAGTGATAAGTTCCGGGAAATTCTCCTATTGAGAGTTTGAACTGGAATGCCCATTGCTAACATTCAACTGTTATAAAACTCAGTGAAATTATTTTAATGAATCTGAGAATAGTCTCAAGACTCAACTACTGAGCCTATTTTTTGCTGGGGTTGATTAAAAATTCAGATAAGAAGTAGGTATTTCTTTTCAAGTATCTTCATATTTTGACAAATATATATGTCTACATATTTGAAATATGTATTTATGTATTCAAAACAAATTAACTTTCGAAATGACTAAACACTGGAATAAAAATTAAATTTTATGTTTCATATTCAAAACTGAGTAGCATCATGTGCACCAGAATGCATTGAAGTGAAAATATCAAGTAGTAAACTTCTTGATCATTTAACGGGAGAACATTATTTACTGATATTCAAAAGCAATTCGAGAAGTTTTCTATTGAAAAATATTTCTATTCCTATAATGAATTTTTAGATGTTTAGATATATTATGTGCAATTGTTTGTTGTGTTGTTTCGTCTAGGTTTTTAAAATTTTGTGTTTCTTATATTGACCCTTCTCATACGATTTGACTTGACAACGTTGAAAAATAGTATTATTATTGTTTTTATTAACAATATGCATTTTAGAATCGGTAATATCATTATTGATATTATTATCAAAAGTATTTAGTTTCAAAACTCCATTTTTTTCCTTCGGTGCTGTATTTTTTTCTTTTCCAGCAAGAATATCCTTCACAAACAGTTTTTATTGATGGTGTGTTTTACAATGACACAAGATCGCCTGATGCAGAGGACTATTCTGAACCGGTAATCAAATGGGCAAGAGAGAAAAATATAGGCAAATTTACTGTGTCAGCCATGGAAACGGTACTTTTTTCTTCTATTCATGAATCAATATATGCTAGGAAGAAAATTCGGATTCATATGAAATATTGGGAAAATATGCTTCATAAATTTTTTTTTTCTCAGAAAGGTTGTTTCTATAGACATATTCCAGTTTTAATTTAAATTGGCTTGGTGAATGTGATCTTAACTCAATTAATATTTTTTTAATCACAGTTATTTTCACTTGTCATGTTTCTAGACTCCAAACGGAAATTTAAGGTCATTGTCACAATAACCTATCAATGTTAGCATTTTTCTTCAAGTACTTGTATATCTATCCAAATGATTTTTTGCTGAATAAAAGGTAAAACTGGAACCTCTGCTGTAGAACATATTCAAAACGATCACTTTTCCCAAACACCACTGCTGCAATACTCTTCTCGATGTGCGTTTGTTCATCATCTGAAGATGCAAACTTGGTTGGTGACACACACGTCAAGAAGAGTATTGCAGTTCTAGTGTCTGGAAGAGTGCTTGTTTTTAAAAATTTTTGCTTCTTTCAATTATATATATACAAGTTTATACTGAAAATCCAAAATAGCGGCACGAACAACTTTAATCTAATTTTTATTTCTACTTCAGACATTGCTGAATACTCTGACACCAAGGATAGGATATCCCTATGTTTATATACACCAAGGAAACTGTGAACACATCTTGACCTTCTCCGATGCTAGACTGATTCAACCAAATGACTGCCTAGTCTCCGAGAAGTATCCAAGAATTGTTTCCGTCTGCAGGTCTACCAATGTTTTATGTTTGATTTGTGGAATAGCACCTTCTCAATGGCTGGTCAAGAAATGTGATAGATTTCCACAGGAAAAAGTATTTTTATGCACCGACTGTTGTAATTCATATCTATATATAGACGGCAAAAAGGTAGGAGATTTCGAGTTGTATCCCTTCTTTGATGAAAAAGTTACCTAAAGTATTTTTTTTATTCTTTTTGTTTGGAATGAAAATTTGCAGTTACTAATGATTATTATTTCCATTTAAAAATTGAAATGATTATGGAAATTGAAGATATTTGACTGCAAGGAACAAGTGATTGAATAATAATTTATGTTTATCGAAAAGTAGTGTTTCTTTCAAAATTGTAGATTATCCTCAAAAATAAATAGTTTTGAAATTAGTTGGGACTATATTCAACGAACAGTACAGCTAAAAGTTGTTATAATCAATACACACTGTGTGTATGGTTACACTGTTATAGTAAGCAATTTACTAGTGTTTTATTTATTTCATGGGGTTTATGAATGAAAAAGTTGTATCCCTACTCAAGAGTCTTTATTTCACCCACAAATTACGTGGTCATACACAATATGTTATTGGTTAATTGGGCAAACCAGTAGCATTTTTATTGGCGTTCTCGATGCCGAAAAAAAATGATAGTCATGTTTAAAAAAATCTGTTTTAAAATCTGTTTTTCCGTTAATCAGCTGCCGCCCCCATACGAACGACAACTCTCAGAAGTTGAAAAACTTGTGCGAGCTAAGGACTAACGAGGTCTTACCTTTTAACGTGTGATTCCTAACACGTTTTCAAAATAGTTCAAAAATGATAGGTATTTTTTTAAATGAAACACCCTATATTCTATAATGCATTTCGGTTGGTAAAAACATATATATATCCCTGATGATGACAATGGTTATTGTCATCATCAGGGAGCTAAGATGATAGATTTTGAATTAATACAGAACTTAAGTTAATAGACGAATATTTACAATGTTAGTGAGATTGGTCGCAATTAAGTTGAGTTAAAATTAAAATATGTCAGTAATGTTTACCTTGATATTTGGCTTAGAGCCATTCATAATAATTGGAATCGTATCAGTAATTTTTGTAATATTCATGAAGATGACTTCATGCATCTTCTGACCTTCCTGTTCAATAATACATATTTTTCTTTTAATAACAAAATATATAAACAAAATTTTGGTACACCACTGGGAGCCAAAATAAGCCCCATTCTAGCTAACTATGTAATGGATGACCTGTCACAGAAATCGTTGAAATCTTTAATAGTTATGACCCCTATATAAAATTTACCATCGAAAAGGAAGACGAGGAACAAAGTGTTCCATTTCTGGACACTAAACTCATTCGCACTTCCACTAATACCGTACTTATTGACTGGTACAGAAAACCAATAAGTTCAGGTAGATACATGAACTATTGGTCACTACATAAACAATCAATAAAAGTCAATTTGGTCAAACAGATGAAACAACGTGTTATAAGAATTTCGGACTTGTCCTTTCATTTAAAAAAATTTCAAATCCTTTTAAACCTCTTTGTACAAAATTCATATCCTAAAACCTTATTAAACAAGATATTATTTAACACGTCTCCAAATGAAATAGATCATAACGTTCGTCCTTCAATCTCTCCAAGTCAGGACAATGATATCAATAATAATAGCAATGAAATTCAGATAAATAATTATCTTTTTACTTCCTTACCATATACCAGTGAAATTACACCCAAACTCACACGAATTTTCAAAAATATTGATAATATAAAAATTGCACACAAACCTATATTAACAATTAATTCCCTTTTTTCAAACTTAAAAGATAAAATCCCCAAAAAATTTCAATCTCAAGTGGTTTATAGTATCCCTTGTATAAGTTGCAGTGCTGAATACATTGGTCAGACTGCCAGATTATTAAAAGACAGAATATCTGCACACAAAAGTGATTGTAGACTTCATCCAGAAAAGTGTGCCCTTGGTGAACATGTTTATAATAATGGACATGTAATGGATTTCAACTCAGTAAAAATTTTGACTAAAGAGAGGAATGTTTCTAAAAGATTATTCCTTGAAATGACTTACATTTCGCAATCACGAAATTGTCTGAATAAAAAAACAGACTTACAACATTTAAGTGAAATATATTCCTATTTACTTTTTATAGACAAAATTGGAATTCCTTCAAAGACAACTCATTTGACATTACTTAAATTCATTTATCAACCTATTAACAAAAATTATACAACAAAAATCTTTCTTCTGGAGGCAACTGTAACTCTTTGATTAATTGCACCAGCGGCAAATGCCAAGTCTACTTCTTCTTCAAAATTAAAAAAATTTAATAAATTGACAAGTGATGTGTTTCTAACCTAAGATCACCACGTTCATTCTCAAATAAAAAATTTTTATGATTACTCTTCATTTAACGTATATATATTGTACCTTTCACTTAATTCATATGTCTTGTAATTTTACAGTTGTTACGTGTTTTTATCATGATCACAACGTTCATATTTTAATTTTAACTCAACTCAATTGCGACCAATCTCACTAACATTGTAAGTATTCGTCTATTAACTTAAGTTCTGTATTAATTCAAAATCTATCATCTTAGCTCCCTGATGATGACAATAATCATTGTCGAAATATTGGAAATATAATGTTATAAGAGTACACTTGCGCTTCGCTGCTATCCCAAATAACTCCAAGGAATTGTTTATATATATATATATATATATATATATATATATATATATATATATATATATATATATATATATATATATATATATCAATATTAAATTCTACAAAAAGGATTTGAAGCTTTATATCTTCTATTAATTATCTGCGAGCGCTTTCGACAGTTGGTAGTACTGTCATCTTCTGGCACTCCTCAAACTGAACTGGTCATCCTGTTGTCTGTCTCTTTATACGGTCAGAGCGTCTTAACTCAGGTATTTCGGGTACTTTAGGTAAATTTGCCTGTATTTGTTCTGCATCAGGTACTCTTCTTCGTATTAGATCTTCTCTAGGAATGTGTATGGTTTTGTTTAATATATTGAATGTGAGATCTTGTTGTGTTTTGATTTGTACTTGTTCCTCGATAAGTGATTTATGACTGTTAAATTTATGGATGTTCAAGTTTTCCCAAATGTCCATCCGGTTTCCCTTGTTGATTTGTTTTATTAGTTTTATGTTCTCTGGTGGGGGAAATTATGTTTGTTTTGTATGGCGTGTGTTGCAAGGTTTGATTTATATACTGTTGGATTTATGTATGCCTTTTTGTGCTCATTGTACCTTTGGATCAGTTTTTTCTTGGTTTGGCCGATATAGAATTTGTTGCAGTCTGAGCATTGTATACCTGAGTTAAGACGCTCTGATCGTATAAAGAGACAGACAACAGGATGACCACTTCAGTTTGAGGAGTGCCAGAAGATGACAGTACTACCAACTGTCGAAAGCGCTCGCAGATATTTAATAGAAGATATAAAGCTTCAAATCCTTTTTGTAGAATTTAATATATATATATATATATATATATATATATATATATATATATATATATATCGGTGGTTCAAGCCCTAGTCTGAACGATCGATCTCCACTTAGGAATCACACGTTAAGAGGTAAGACCTCGTTAATCCTCAGCTCGCACAAGTTTCGACTTCTGAGGGTTGTCGTTCGTAGGGGTGCGACAGCTGGTTAACGAAAAAACAGATTTTTCAAACAGATATATATATATATATATATATATATATATATATATATATATATATATATATATATATATATATATATATATATATATATATATATATATATATATATATATATATATATATATATATGATGAGCTGTTTTCTCGGGTTTCGCTCCGTGTTCTGTGTATTTTCTCCCCATAAGGATTATTTTCACAACGTTTCGGCAAAGTCTCATTTGCCATCTTCTGGTGATGTCTGGTTTTTTCAACTAGACTAGTTGAAAAAACCAGACATCACCAGAAGATGGCAAATGAGACTTTGCCGAAACGTTGTGAAAATAATCCTTATGGGGAGAAAATACACAGAACACGGAGCGAAACCCGAGAAAACAGCTCATCATACTTTATCCGTGAGAATCTTCGAGTTAACATATATATATATATATATATATATATATATATATATATATATATATATATATATATATATATATATGATGAGCTGTTTTCTCGGGTTTCGCTCCGTGTTCTGTGTATTTTCTCCCCATAAGGATTATTTTCACAACGTTTCGGCAAAGTCTTATTTGCCATCTTCTGGTGATGTCTGGTTTTTTTCAACTAGACTGATTAATTCGAACTCTGTGTCTCAATTTATAGGGATGGATGTTTCCCTTTACCTGCGTTGCAGCCACTACCTGTGTTTGCTCGACTACCTGTTTTGGTCTTATTACCTGAGCTGCCTCTCCTGTGTCTGTTATTGTACCTGTATTGTCATGTACCGAGTTTTGCCTCTGGAGTTGAGCAGTCTGATTGCTTGTGCGAAGTGATGAAGTACCATGCCATGATTGTGACAAGACTTACATCGGCCAGACCAACAGACGAATCAACATTCGCAAAGATGAACACAAACTAGCAGTGAAGGGAAAAGTCACCACGTCTTCTCTCTTCCAACACGTACTTCAAACAGGACATAACATCAATTTCGACAACACAAAAATGCTAGCAAGCAACGAAAACTTTTACTCACGAACAATCAGAGAGGCAATCGAAATTGAAAAACGACCTAATAATATGAACAAGAGGGATGATGCGCAAAGATTACCATCAACATGGAGATCCGTTTTATCACTTCGCACTAGCAATCAGACTGCTCAACTCCAGAGGCAAAACTCGGTACATGACAATACAGGTACAATAACAGAGACAGGAGAGGCAGCTCAGGTAATAAGACCAAAACAGGTAGTCGAGCAAACACAGGTAGTGGCAGCAACGCAGGTAAAGGGAAACATCCATCCCTATAAATTGAGACAAAGAACATAGACCTATTTTTAGAAAAAATGGAAGGTATTCTAGAGTACACGCAAAATTTTAATACCAACACCTATACATATCTAGTAGGAGATTTCAATGTACACTTCAACAACAAAAATGACATACAGACTCAAAGGGTAACTCAGCTATTCGAGACTTTTGGTTTACAACAACTGATAAATGAAAAAACTCATATCAAGGGAAACTGTTTAGATAATATTTTTAGCAACTTTGAAGAGGTTAAGGCTTCTTCTGTAATTGTAGGACTATCCGATCATCCGATAGGGTTAATAGCTCATACACAGAAGTGTAAATTAAATACGGCAAACAGAAAATTAACGAGAAAATATAATACAAAAAATATCAACACATTTACTAATCTTATGGAAATAGAAAGTTGGGCAGAGCTATACCAAACAAGGGATGCTAAAGAAAAATATAAGCTCTTTGACAGCACCTTCTTATACTATTATAACATGAGTTTTCCATTAGGAAAAGAGACAAAAAAATTGAATGGAAAGGTAAAATGGACAACGCCTCAAGTGTCTGCAGCCAAACAAACTTTAATGTTCTTGTATGAAGTACAAAAGCAAAATTCTACAGAACAAAATAAAATTCTATATAAAGAACACAAAAAAAGGTATTTAGATATATTGCAAAAAGCAAAACAAGAGCATTATCAACAATTATTAAGAAATACTGATAATTATAGCAAGACGGCATGGCATATTATAAATACTGAGACTGGTAGGAAAAATAAAATAGCACACAGCCCCGAAAATATAACACCAGACGAGAATAATCTTTATTTCATAAACAATATAAACTCTATCTTAGAAAAGAGGCCAAAATCTGAAATAGATCCTATAAGTTTACTAGAGAGGAAAACTAACTTGGCTAACTCGATGTTTTTCAGACCGGTAACTCCAGACGACATAAGAATCATAATAAACAAGCTCAAAAATAAAAGAACTGAAGATATAAACGGTGTTAGCACTTTTGTTATCAAGCGCATCATACCATATATAATCGAACCATTAGCAGATATAATTAATGCATGTTTTAATGAAGGGCCCACAGGAGCTGAAAATTGGTAAAGTTATTCCTGTACATAAAAAATTTCAGGCAGATCTCAATCCTTTCATCCATATCAAAGGTGATTGAACAGGCAACATATAATCAATTAGTAGACTACTTGGAAATGAACAATATTCTCAGTCCAAATCAGTTTGGTTTCAGAAGAGGCATGCCTACTGCCCAGGCAATAAACACCCTAACAGATAACATAAAAATGGCTTTTGATAACAAAGATAAATATTTAAGTGTTTTCACTGACCTTACTTCAGCTTTTGATTGTGTAAATCATCAAATTCTTTTGGAGATATTAAATTTTTATGGAGTCAGAGGAGTTTGCTCTGATATAATAGCCTCATATTTAAAAGGAAGAAGCCAAGTAGTAGAACTGACAGATTCGCGGAGTGAAAAAATGAATTTAATCAGAGGGGTGCCTCAGGGTTCCATACTGGGCCAAGTAAATATTAAAACAATAATGTATGCAGATGATGCAACGCTGAGTAAAACAGTTGATGAATTAAATTGCCCGCCACAAAGCCTGAATATAATCTTGGATAAAGCAAAATCTTGTGAACGAACAAAAAACAGAATATTTAACTTTTGAAATCAATAAATCGAATATAAACGAACAATCGGTGGTCAAGTTCTTGGGGGTAAATATAGATTCAAATTTAAGATGGTCAGAACATATAAATAATATGTGCAATAGACTAAGTAAGACAATTTATGCAATAAGAGTGATAAAAAAAAGTTATAAACCAAAATGCAGCACTAATGACATATCATTCCCTTTTCCATTCAATTCTGAAATACGGGATTCTAAGCTGGAGTTCAGCATCTAAAACTCATCTAGACAAAGTATTTATTATTCAAAAAGCAGCCTTGAGAGCCATAACCCCGAGTAAACCCAGTGAAACCTGTCGACCGTTATTTAAAGCTATGAAAATTATGACTCTATATTCAGTTATTGTATTTGAAAATCTGCTAAACATTAAGGAACACTTAAATAAACATACCATGCACACAGACATACATCATTACAATACAAGACATAAAACAGATCTTGTACAGGAATTAAATAGATTGAAGAGAACTGATAATGTCGGTATCAGGCTATACAATTTACTACCACCTCAGTTTCGTCAATTACCAAGCAAAACATTCAAAAGTAAGTTAAAAAATATTTTGAGTACAAACCCTATTTATAACATTGATGAATTTTCTGATGTAATTGGGAGGTTACAGACTTGTTCGAATTGATTGCCTAAAGTAGAAAGCTATATATAGCATGTGATAGTTACTAGATTATTAAGTTGAAAATTAAACTGACGTGATATCTTTCAATTGTAATGCTATTATTGTAATAATGAATTTATGTTATCCTGTATTGACTATGTTTCCTAAAGACTAAATGAATATTGTTACAAGTCTATAAAGTCGATATTTTTAACTTGCGTGTTAATGTTAATGTTGTTTAATTACTCAATTTTAAGCTAATAACCTGTAATGTTTTTAATTTTAGACTATTTCAGATATACCTTGTTGACGTATCGATAAACTGTATGTGTTTCTAAAGATTAAATGAAATTTATTATTATTATATATATATATATATATATATATATATATATATATATATATATATATATATATATATATATATATATATATAGTACGGAGGTGTACTCTTATAACTTATAACACAAGTTATTCCAATATTTCGATGAAGTTTATTATCATTATCAAGGAAAAGATACAAAAAGTGATGCAATTATATAAATTTGTCACAAAAAGGCTCAACTTACTGTTGGTGAGGATGGCCGTGTCGAAAAGATTGTTACATTCAAACAGTTGAAACATGTCGATAAAATAAAACAAGTTACCACATTAAAAAGGGTTTTGACTCCTCACTGATACAAGGAAGATTATTTAAATTCACTTAATGAAATCGTTATATGGTTTGAAATTATAATTTACTGGTAAAAGCCATGTGGCTGCAGACCACTGAGAGAGATAAAAAACAATTGACACTGACAGATGTCCTGAGATTCAGTTTGAAAAATCGTTTGTAAGTGTATGTTTAAGTGTGGAACAAAAGAGAACAGTTATGGTGCAAGTGTGAAGAGTCATCTGCTGTTTTGTGAGATTATTAATCAGAAAACCCAACGTCAAAAACATGAAAAATTATTATTGAAATGAAGTAAAGCCCTGCCTTAGGGAGGTTATGTATTCGTTATTTTCTTTTAAAATTTTATTATGAGTTAAGTTACTAAGAATTCAACATTGTGACTGATTTGAAAATCATATAAATCTCTATCAATATTAAGTAAGAAGGCATAAATATCACTGAAGAAATCAATATCTGATCTTTTATTAAGATATTTGATTGTAATATAAATGACATTTCCAAGACAACCTTTTAGATGTATTTCTTTCAATTGCTAAGATTTTAGTTGAATTGTAGTATATTGTGACCTTCATTGAAAACGTGATTGCTAAGAGCACATCTCTCAGGATAGTTTCTACTATCACTTTTGTGTGAAGTGATTCTATCTTTAAGAAGTCTTGACGTTTGACCAATATATTCATTACTACAATTGAAACATGGTATAGAATAAACTGAATGAGATTGAAAATTTGAAGGAGTTGTATCCTCAAGTTTTGAAAATGATTCATTTATGGTTAAAATGGTTCTGAATGCTATTTTGATATTTAAATTATTGAAGATTCTGCATAGTTTGGGTGTCATATCACTAATATATGGTGAAGAGGTGTGAAGACTATAGGAACTGGAGGTGGATCAGTCCCAATTGTGATATTATTTGATTGTAAAGGACTTCTATCCAACTGTAAGTTTTTTGAATGAAATGAAAGATCAGAAATCTGTAAAATGCGGTTCTTTATTTCTTTGACCCAGTTAATTTTCGTTGATTGTTTGTGGTATGACCAGTAGTTCAAGAACCTTCCAGAACTGATAGGTTTACGATACCAGTCTATGAGAAGGACATTATCGGGTGTTCTGATAACTTTAGTATTCACGAACGGAACCCATTGCTCGTTGTTTTCAGTTTCGATGGTAAACTGTATATAAGGGTCATAACTATTGAAGATATCCACAATTTCAGATATTCCATATTGGGGAGGGGAGATAATGATGTCATCAACATATTTTTTTATGAAAAAGAGGTTGAAAGGAAGAACCTGTAAGACCAAGTCTACCAGGTCATCCATGACATATGCTGCTAAAATAGGGCTAATCTTTGCTCCCATTGGTGTACCAAAAGTTTGTTTATAAATTTTACCATTAAATGAAAAATATGTGTTATTAATAAGAAGAGTTATAAGTTGGAAGAATTCGTCTTTTTTGATATCACAAAACTGACTGATATGTCCCCATTTTCTATCAGTAGATCTGAGACAAGCATCTTAATAGACATTGCTGAAAAGAGATACGATTGTTGCGAGTAGAGAAAACATCAAAAGAATCTTTAATGAAATACTGATTTTCGAATTCATAGGCTTTAGTTAAAATTTCAGTGAAAAATAATGTAAGATTTTCAGTTGGAGAACCAATTATTGCCGTAATCCTTCTTTCAAGGTTTATTTCAGGATCCTGAATCAATTATAATTCATAATATTTTTATAATTCTCAATCCTGGAATTAACAAAAATAGCAGTTTATGGTCACAATTCGATTGTTGTATAATTTGGTATGATGATCAAATAGCATCTCAATTCATTTACCATCGTAATGGATTGGAAACAATGAACCAATTAACTAGCCAGCTCGATCCCCAGATCTTCAGATTTTTTGTCTGGGGATACATAAAGGATAAAATTTTTTCAGCACCAAGTATAGATATCGACCATCGCAAACAAAAATAAGAGATACATTCAACAAAGAGGTCGTCAATTCGAACATTTAATGTAGATCCATGTAGGTTTGATTTTCCGTATTGGTTTAATTTTTCCCAAAAGTTCATGATAAAATAAATTGTTTTTCTGTTTCATTGTTGTCACTGATGATGGTGATCTGTAATAAAAAAGACAGGTCCGTATTTAAAAAAAAAGTTGATGGTGGCCATGTTGACACGAAACGTTTTACCGAATATTTATCATTACATCGTCATTGTACACTTCGAATACAACAACATTTTCTCTTTCCATTTTTTTATATTGTCCGAAATAACAATTCTATTCGAAAAAAACGAAAAACAGCATTTTTGTTTTTCCCATATAACTCGAGAACGGCGAGAGTCCCCGTAAATTTTCTTCGACCATTTCTCTCGATGACGGTTACCTTTTTTCCGATTTAATCGTCTTTGTATCTGTTACAGTTTAGAATATAGCAATGTTACCACATGATAATCACATGTTAAAAGGAAAGACCTCGATAATCCTTAGCTCGCACAAATGTCGACTTCTGAGGGTTGTTGTTCGTAGGGGTGCGACAGCTGGTTAATGGAAAAACAGAAACAGATGAAAGAAACGGCCTATGTATTCACATATACATGTGCAGATCTATGTATTGTTTTTTAGAAGTGATGGCAAACTTCGTTTCAAGCTACTTTCAGAGATGTTGAACAGATTTACTTGAATATCATTAGAATTCGTTACAATTCTGGATGATGGCGAGTGTTTTCCATAATTGCATCTATGGAAATCAATTGCAAACGTCTGAGTGGAGGGCAGTCAACGTGATAGTTCAAAATCTTATGTAGAAATCTAATGTCTGCATAAACTCTATGAGTACTCAGTTTCACTATTTCTGTTATAGTGCAAACTTCTCTCAGTGCGTTTTCGTTTAAAGGTATATTCAATTTATAAGCAAGATATCTTAGAAATTTTTTCTGAGTTAGTTCTAATTTGTTTATATAGATTTCATATGTTGGCGACCACACACAAAAGCAATACTCCGATATTGATCTAACCAAAGAATAATGAAGAGTTCTGATGGAATTAACATTAATGAATTCTATTGTGGCCCTGCACAAAAAGCCCAGCATTTTTGTCGCCCCATTCACAACCTGCTCATAGTGGAGATGGAAATCAACCTTGGTGACAAAAAGAACACTGAGTTCCCGAACAGTGTTTGCCCTAGTGAGAAGTTTGCCATCGATATTATAACCAAATTCGATATGTTCAAGTGATCGATAAAATGACATAGCTTTGTATTCAGCTCCATGTAGTTTTCGGAGCATCATTTGACAATTGAGGTGAGATCCGTTCAGACATTCTCACATTGTTGCTTGTTGTTGGCAGGGCTAAATATTTTAAGATTATCTTCAAACAGCAGAAATTTTGAATGTTTCATTATCCCTTCAATATATTTGATGAATATATTGAACAAGAAGGGGCCTAGGTGGCTTCCTTGTGTCACTCCTGACGTGACGTAAATCTCTTTAGATATGAAACTCTTGACTTTTACATATTAATTTCTATCTCGAAGATAGCTTTCAAACCAGTTCAATGAATCTCCGTGAAACCTTAGTGTTTCAAGTTTCCTGAGCAATAAATACAGTATAATTAATCGTCGCATGCCTTGGAAAAGTCTGTGTAAATTACATCCACTTGGTACTTTTGTTTCAAGGCATTCACCACGAATTGGGTTGAAATCAGTAAATTTTTAGTTGCTGCTCTTGTATAATATCTTGGTTCAATGGATTTTTTTATTCGATCACAAATCAAACTCTCTAATAATTTTGGGATTGCACTTAGAATTGTGATCGGTTTATAATTTTGTATATTTGCTTTATCCCCTGACTTGAATATCGACGTGATAAAACTAAATTTCACTAGTTCGGACTTCCATTGTCTATTATATAAAATGATTTGAAATCCCTGAAACAAGTAAAAAAGAATAATTAAAAAAGAATAGTTGAAAATAACAATTATATTAAGCAACAATAAACCTGAAATGAAATGATAGTAAAATAACCTACAAGTAAAAATATAATAATTGAATAAATAAAAATTAAAGGAATGCAAAAAGAAAATAATAAAAAAATAAAAAAAGTGTAGAGATTCCAAGTCACGTTAGTTCACGACGTTTCGATTGTTGGTATCTACAATCGTCTTCGGGTGATGACTGGACTGATTCCTCCGAGAGATGACTATTTTATAGGTCGTTGAAATACTTTCACTTTCTCTACTTTCCATTTTCCGCTTCACTGATTCCGTGAGAGATGACCGATTTGGCGGGAATTGGTCATTTCTCGTTTGATGATGGGTTTCCATATGTTTCGTATATCTACGCTGGCCTGGCTGAATACGTTGTTGGACAACATGTATGCGGCTTCCTTAAATTTTCTCCTGAACCAATGTTCCTCTCTGTGCAAGATCTCAGCTTGGGACCACTCGATGTTGTGTTGATGGGTCCAAACATGGTCTGCTATTCCTGATTTGCTGGTTTCTCCTCGCTGTGTGTGCTTCTTGTGCTCGGCAATGCGAATATTCAATGGCCTCTTAGTTTCACCAATATAGGATTTTCCGCACTCACAGGGTATCCGGTAAATGCAATTCTTGGAATCGCAGTCCGCGTTTGGGGGCCTGGTTTTCGTGAGGCTGCTACGGATAGTGTTACCGGATCTAAAACAGGTTCTAATGTTGTACTTGGAACCAATTCTTCTTATCCTCTCCGATAATCCTCTGATGTAGGGAAGTGCAAGCACTGGTTGTGACGGCTTCTCTTCCTTGCGAGGCTCCTGCTGTCTTTTGGCCAAAGTCTTTTCTACCATCGCTTTGGAGTATCCATTCCGCTGAAGATCACTTTTGATGATGTCTAGTTCCTTCTCGAGACCTTCCTTTGTATTACAAAGCCCAAAAGCACGGTCTAATAGAGTCTTGATGATTCCTCTTTTTGTCGATTGATGGTGGTTGGATTCGTGGTTCAGATACTGTCCCGTATGAGTGGGTTTTCGGTATACAGATGTTTCCCACTTAGTGTCGGTCCTCTTCACCAAAACGTCTAAGAATGCCAATTCATTGTGGATTTCCTTCTCCATTGTGAAAGTGATGGAAGGTCTCACGCTGTTGATGTGTTTCAGAAAGGCGTCTAGTTCAGTATTCCCATGGTTCCATATTATGAAGGTGTCGTCAACATATCTCAACCAGACTCGAGGTTTCTTGTGGGCTTCTTCAATGGCCAGAGTTTCAAACCACTCCATATATATGTTGGCTATGACTGGTGAAAGTGGCGATCCCATTGGCAGTCCCTCATCTTGTGTAAAGAATTCGTCCTTCAGTTGGAAATAACAGTTTCGTACACAGCATCCTAGTAATTCCATAATTACTTCTATAGGTAGATTCGTTCTCTCTTTCAGGTTCCCGTCTTCGGATAGCTTTCTCTGTATGATTTGGAGTGCTTCTTCGACCGGAACGTTGGTGTAAAGGCTTTTCACGTCGAAACTAATTAGGTTGATCTTCCTGTGTGACTTCAATTGACCCTAGTCACACAGGAAGATCAACTAATTAGTTTCGACGTGGAAAGCCTTTACACCAACGTTCCGGTCGAAGAAGCACTCCAAATCATACAGAGAAAGCTATCCGAAGACGGGAACCTGAAAGAGAGAACGAATCTACCTATAGAAGTAATTATGGAATTACTAGGATGCTGTGTACGAAACTGTTATTTCCAACTGAAGGACGAATTCTTTACACAAGATGAGGGACTGCCAATGGGATCGCCACTTTCACCAGTCATAGCCAACATATATATGGAGAGGTTTGAAACTCTGGCCATTGAAGAAGCCCACAAGAAACCTCGAGTCTGGTTGAGATATGTTGACGACACCTTCATAATATGGAACCATGGGAATACTGAACTAGACGCCTTTCTGAAACACATCAACAGCGTGAGACCTTCCATCACTTTCACAATGGAGAAGGAAATCCACAATGAATGGGCATTCTTAGACGTTTTGGTGAAGAGGACCGACACTAAGTGGGAAACATCTGTATACCAAAAACCCACTCATACGGGACAGTATCTGAACCACGAATCCAACCACCATCAATCGACAAAAAGAGGAATCATCAAGACTCTATTAGACCGTGCTTTTGGGCTTTGTAATACAAAGGAAGGTCTCGAGAAGGAACTAGACATCATCAAAAGTGATCTTCAGCGGAATGGATACTCCAAAGCGATGGTAGAAAAGACAGCAGGAGCCTCGCAAGGAAGAGAAGCCGTCACAACCAGTGCTTGCACTTCCCTACATCAGAGGATTATCGGAGAGGATAAGAAGAATTGGTTCCAAGTACAACATTAGAACCTGTTTTAGATCCGGTAACACTATCCGTAGCAGCCTCACGAAAACCAGGCCCCCAAACGCGGACTGCGATTCCAAGAATTGCATTTACCGGATACCCTGTGAGTGCGGAAAATCCTATATTGGTGAAACTAAGAGGCCATTGAATATTCGCATTGCCGAGCACAAGAAGCACACACAGCGAGGAGAAACCAGCAAATCAGGAATAGCAGACCATGTTTGGACCCATCAACACAACATCGAGTGGTCCCAAGCTGAGATCTTGCACAGAGAGGAACATTGGTTCAGGAGAAAATTTAAGGAAGCCGCATACATGTTGTCCAACAACGTATTCAGCCAGGCCAGCGTAGATATACGAAACATATGGAAACCCATCATCAAACGAGAAATGACCAACTCCCGCCAAATCGGTCATCTCTCACGGAATCAGTGAAGCGGAAAATGGAAAGTAGAGAAAGTGAAAGTATTTCAACGACCTATAAAATAGTCATCTCTCGGAGGAATCAGTCCAGTCATCACCCGAAGACGATTGTAGATACCAACAATCGAAACGTCGTGAACTAACGTGACTTGGAATCTCTACACTTTTTTTTTATTTTTTTATTATTTTCTTTTTGCATTCCTTTAATTTTTATTTATTCAATTATTATATTTTTACTTGTAGGTTATTTTACTATCATTTCATTTCAGGTTTATTGTTGCTTAATATAATTGTTATTTTCAACTATTCTTTTTTAATTATTCTTTTTTACTTGTTTCAGGGATTTCAAATCATTTTATATAATAGACAATGGAAGTCCGAACTAGTGAAATTCATCACGAAACATTGTCAACCACCTTCAAACAAACAGTGATAAAACTAGATTTCCACGAACGTGGAAATTGTCCTAAATTCAGTGATGCACTAAATACTAGAAACAAAAATTTTAACAAGGTAAATCTACAAGTTTACAATAATAAAGAAGCTATTTCATCAGGTCCCGGACCTTTGTTGGAGTCTAGTTGGTATAATTTATTCAATATGGATTCCAAGCTGAAGTTACAGGAATTCATATAAATAGTTGTACCACTTACTTAACACCACTTAGCTATTTGGTATTAATTTACAAAACGAGAATTTCCATCTTAAAGCCGTTCCACTAGCCGTTTTTATTTTGTGAATCAAAATATGTATCCTATAATGATAACATTGAAGCCGTTTTTGTACAGAACAGAAAATACTGGAGCGTCATATTAATGCGGTTGGAAAAAATATGTTTGATTCAATAAAACAGAATTATTATATTATATTAAATTATATATCAGTATATCATGACAATGTCCTAAAATATTGTAACTGTCAGCTACTGTTTGAATATTTTTCGAAATACCGTTTTCCCATCAAGAAAAATGTGATATATTAGAATCCTACTTGGTTTTCCAGAAAAATAGTGTTAAGAGCACTCCAACATATAAAAAACATGCATAACCAGCTGAGCGAAATAGCGATAACAAGTTCTATACCTCCAAATTATAAGGAATCTAAAAAATGTTATCAAAAGACTACGAAAATATATCAGAAACAGATCAATGACGCTAGAATAAAAAAGTCCAATAATGTTGGAAAATAATCAATGAAAATAATAACAGAGTTAATAAGAAACCATTTCCTGACATACATAATAAGAATGGATAACTTCTTAGAGATGAACTGGACAAATGTAATTATATCAACAAGTATTTTACTAACCTCCCAAAAATTTGCTTAAGCTCCAATAAAAACAAAAAATGAACACTACTTCTGTTAGCTTTTTTCTGACTCCTGTAACGCTAGATGAATGAGAACAATTTTAATGAAAACTACCTCAAAGACAGCTTCAGGAATTGATGACATTAATGGAAGAGTTTTTAGATCAGTTATGGATTTAATTTGTGAACCACTGGCATATCTCAATAAACGAGTCATTTTCAAGAGGTATTTTTCCGGGCCTAAAACGATCAAAATATATACCAATATTTAAAAATAAAGGTTCCGAACATGATGCTGCAAACTATCGCGCTATTTGTGTTCAGAGTCAAATTTCCAAAGTGTTCCAAGCTGCCTACTCTGTCCGACTGATCTCCTACCTTGAACTTTACAATATCACCTCTAATAACCAAAACGGATTCAGGAAAGCTAAATCAACTTCAACGGCCATTAAGCAAGCTCTGGATTTTATCTAACAGCTCAACAACAAAAAGAATGTACTAGGTATATTCAATTATTTAACTCGTGCATTTAATATGGCTAACCACGACTTACTCTTTCATTAATTATACAGCATAGGATTTCGTGGTTTACCACATGATTGGATAGTGCCAGTAATGAATAATAGCAAATCCGACTGTAAGAGTGCTGAGTTAGGAGTGCCCCAGGGGTATGTATTGGGACCAACTCTTTTTATAATATTTTTAAATGACATCTACGATACTTGTACCACACCAAATAGAATGTTATCCATGAACACTTGGAAAGTCTGGTAAACTTGGGTTATTATGCATGTGATGAATTCGGTATACTGTAGCGACAATGACCTTGTCTGCAATATAAGGAAAACAAAGTTATCAATTTCTTAACCAAAAACTATACCTCAAATCCAGATCTAATGAACAACATCAATATGTGTGGTGAAACTCTGGAATACTGTCAGGTAGTTAGATTTGTAGGAATACCCCTGGATCAAAAGCTAACATGGGAGGCACATATCGACACTTTATGTGTAAAGGTTGGCAGTGCAAACTACGCAATTCGGAATCTGCGAGACACTCTCTACAGAAGTTATAAAACTGAAAAGAGTCATTCGCTAGTCCAATAAGTTTTCTCATGTATTTAATCTTGTAATTGTGTATATGGGAAAATTTTAGTGATGAATAAGACTATTTCTATTTCAAAGTTAAGGCCAGTGCAAACACTAGAACCTGGTGACCCTGAGAGATGATTGGGGTTTTGTCGGTGGTTTATGAATAAATGCAGACAAGATCCAAACTTTTATAGAAATATTATATGGATCTATGAGGCTAGTTTTTCAAACTGTGGGATGTATATTGGAGTGGACATAGTCTACTCCAGTCCATACCAACAATCCGCAAAGACGATTTAGTATTAATGTTTGGTGTGGTCTATTTTTCTACCATGATTCTTTGAACAAACCCCGTTACATTAATCTATTAACAAGAGTGTTGGAAGAGTTTTTTGACTCGTCAGATGATCTATTTTCAGCAAAATGGACCACCAGCACATAATTTCAATGGCCTAAAAAGAATGTTGCGAGACTGTTTCGGAAACAGATGGTTTGCTACAAATGGTCCTGTTAAGTGGCCTCCTCGTTCACCAGACGTGACAACTAGATTTTTATTTTTGGGGATTTCTGAAAAATAAGGTGTACAAAATAAAACAATAATCTAGATGAACTAACAAATTATATTGAAACTATAATAAATAGAATTGATGGACGAATTGTGTTGATAACAACACATAGTGTCGAGAGAAGGGCCCAAACATGTGTTCAACAAGAAAGCGGTGTTTGTGAATATTATTTACTCGATATTTGATAGCTCTTTATTCGCCAATACCAAGAAATGTTTTGTTCTAGAGAAATAAATAAATATTTCCACATAAGTCGCTCATTTTCAACCTCAAGAAGAAAGAAATCGGGTGTAACAGTTAGAGGCAGAAAGATTGTGAATTTTTTTTTCTATACATACTGAGAAATAAAAAATCGCTTCAAATACCAAACATCAATATTTTTGGGGATCAAACCAAAATGCAAAGAGACTATTATTTATCAGTGAAGAAAAAACTAGCAGACATAATTAACCAAGGTGATAATGATAAAACTATCAAATACATCAATAACATTCCTACCATTGTCAATAAACAACCAAGTCAGCAGTCAAATGGAAAAAACTAGAAATTAAACATCCTACTATACCGTACAATACAGACATTATATACACCAATATTCAGAGTTTACCAGCGAATTATGACCAATTAGTTCACGATATAGTTCGTTGTCGTCCTTCAATTATATTGCTCAGTGAGGCTCGAACTACCAAAGATATTGAAGATTTTGAGATCAACATTGAAGATTATCAAATTGTGAGATGTGACTCTGCAAACCGCCACTCAGGGGGAGTGGTAATTTATGTGCGTAATGACATCAATTTCAAGTTAATCAAGAATATTATTATAGATGTGACTTATTGGTGTCTAGTTATAAAAGTTCAGATTCATAACGAGGTTGTATTAGTAGGCTGCTTATATCGCTCACCTAGTTCCACGTTTGATTCATTTTTTGATCATTTTGAGAGCTGGGCAGAAAATATCTTCAATGAAAAAGGTAAATGTGTATTAATAGGTGATTTCAATTTGAATCTTTTAAAACTTAATGACAGATCGGTGCAGAAATTCAGAAATTTTATTTCAAACTTAGGTGTTGAGCAATTAGTTAACGAACCAACACGAGTGACTAATACTAGTAGTACATTGATTGATTTCGTTTTGAGTTCTTCACCTGTTAATTTGTGTTTAGTACATGAAATTCCCAGAATCACTGATCATAACATTGTTACGGTCTCAATTAAATCCACTCAACCATCATACTGTCCAGTCACCAAATTCCATAGAAACTTCAGCCAAAAAAACCTTGAAATGCTTAATGAAAGATTGGTGAATTCTACCTGGAATATGAACTTGAGTGATATTGACGAAGTTTATTTTAATTTAATCGATAATATCAAAACACACGTCAATGTCATATCTCCCTTGAAATCTTTCAGCCCTCATAAAAACCAATTGCCCTGGTATGATGGCGAGGTTCATGATTTAACAAGAAAAAGGGATAGGGCATATAGAAATTTTAAAAATAGCTTAAACGTTCATGATAATGAGTATAATTGGTTAGTATATAAAAGCTATAGAAATGAAGTAGTTAACTTATTGAAATTTAAAAAATCTGAATATTATAAACGAAATATTGATGAGTGTTCATCTGACTCTAAAAAAATGTGGCAAACTCTCAAATCCTTGATCAAACCCAACAATAGTCCCATTCCAGACGAAATAATATTTGATGCGCAAAAAGCAGTCACAAATCGAGATAAGGCCGAATTGTTCAATATTTTTTTCATTGGAAGTATACAAGACATCAGGTTAACTATTCCTAATTCCCAACCCTGGTCATGTATAGATCTCAAAGTAATTGAATGCAAACTATCTAAATTCAAAATGCTAACTATGAAAGAATTAAGAACAATCATATCTAGTTTAGATAACAAATGCAATGCTGATATTATCAACAATAAAGTTCTTAAGAGTATTTTTGAAGTTGTAGGTCATGTTATATTGAATTTTGTAAATACATCTTTGAAAAATGGTCAATTTCCTGAAAAGCTCAAATTAAGTACTATAGTTCCAGTACCTAAGGTTACAAATACTAATGAAGTCTGCAATTTCCGCCCAATAAACACTTTACCACCACTTGAAAAAGTATTAGAACTAGCTGTATATAACCAATTCAGTACATATATTGAAAATAACAATTTATTAATGGAATATCAATCAGGATTCAGATCAAAGCATTCATGTGAATCTGCCCTCCAACTTACTCTGTCCAAGTGGAAACTATTAATTGACGAAAATAAATTTATAGTGGCAGTATTTTTAGACTTCAAAAGAGCTTTTGAAACAATCGACATTTCAATCCTTCTCTCTAAATTAGAATACTATGGTATTTCTGGCAATGTATTACAATGGTTTAAAAGTTACTTAGTCAATAGATCCCAATGTACGAAAGTCAACAATGTATTTTCGAGTGAAATAAATATTAATACTGGAGTACCGCAAGGTAGTGTATTAGGTCCCCTACTCTTCATACTATACCTAAATGATATTAACTATATTCCAGACTGTGAATTCATAAATTTGTTTGCAGACGATACACTACTCGCAGCAAGTGATGTTAATTTAGATAATGCTATTCGCAAACTAAATATGAGCTTACTTAATATTACAGTCTTTCTGAACAGAAATAAACTTAAATTAAATGTTAACAAAACGAAAGCCATGATATTAACAACTCCATTTAAATATAATTCAATTGATAAGAATACAATCAATATTAATATATATGGTGAATCTATTGATATTGTTGAAGAATATAAATATCTGGGTTTCATAGTTGATAACAATTTGAATCTGAAAAAACACTTTCAATACATCTACAACAAAATTTCTAAAAAAATGTTTTTCTTTACAAGGATAAGTCGTCAACTAACATTTCAATCCAACCTAACAGTTTACCGATCAATAATTCAACCGCATTTTGATTACTGTGCCAGTTTACTTTTTCTGCTTGACGGAAACTGCATATCAATGCTACAAAAACTACAAAACAGAGGTATGCGAATACTGTTAAAAGGCAACAAATATACTCCTATTGCAACAATGATTGACGCGTTGAACTGGTTGACAATAAAAGACAGATTATACTATTTTTCAATGATTTTCATCTTTAAAATACTTACTGGTCAAATAGCACCTTACTTCAATGAATTTATCAGTTTCAACCATCAAATTCATAACTATCCTACAAGAGGTAGCAGTGACCTGTGGGTTTCAAGAACTAGTCTCTCAAGAACAATGAACTCGTTATTTCATAAGGGATTATTGAATTATAATAAACTTCCTATCAACATTAAAAAAAGCAATTCACTCCAACAATTTAAACACTCCCTTATGGAATATATACGATCACAGAATTATTAGATTAAGATCTGCATCTATTGTTTTCTTTTCATTGTCCATTTTCCCACTAGTACATTTTCTTATTTTCGCATGTTATATCTAATACTATATCTAACATCTAATAATATTATATATTTCGTCTAAATTTTATTTAATATTCACAATCATATTACCATTTGTATATTAGGATGTCTATTTTGAATGAAGATTATTATTATTATTATTATTATTATTATTATTTTCTGTTCAAGCTTTTGAGACATTGTCTCTTCATGAGGAATTCTATAATAATTATTGAATAAACAACGTGTTCATACTTACGAAAGTGAGGTTGAAATGAAGTTTGCAAAAAAGTATTACAGAGGATCCTCATATTTGTATGAGGTCTCTCTTTGTCACCTTTCTGCAAACTTCGAGTTTCACAATCTTTCTGACTGCTACAGTTACTGTGAATAATTTCAGTTTTCATCTTTATTATTTCTGGCCCTCGTCACTTTTTTGAGGCCCTGTCCTCGCTTTGATATTTGTGCATAAATATATATAGTGCATACGAAAACTTTCGAACATGACATCTGGTGATGTCAATGTTTGACAAGAATATGCCTTAATAATTTTGAACCCGGTATGTTACGGATATGCAATTTCGGATACGGTTGTAAGTTAAACGAAAGAAAACAAATAGATAATGACTTATTTGACTCAATTTATAGGTGATCATTTGGTACCAAATAAAAATTCAACATCTATTTTGGAGTTTGGAAAAGTGTTTATGAAATTGAATAATTGAAGGACTGTGATTCAAAATATCATGAACAAACTATAAGGTCTATTAAAATAAGATATAAGGAACACTTAGCACACCTAAAATATGGAAGACCAGAAAAATCAACAGTCGCTAACATATTTTGTAACAAAACCATTCCATAGGCTTTATTAGTTCATCAAGATCAGTTGGACTAGTTGACAACAACAGATGTAGATGTCTATGAGAGTGTAGAAATGAGTAAACAACAGTATTATGAATAACGATGGTAGACCAATATCTAGTGGTATACTATATAGCTTGTTGAAATATTTCAGTTATCAGATTTATCTATTATGTAAGGCAACTTGCAAAATAAATATAAGACAATTGAGATGCAGGTACCTAGCAGAGGTATCTATGGTTTAAATAAGGATAACATTGTATGTATATCTAGTTGAATTTTCGTCTTGAAGATGATCACTTGGTGAACGAAACACGTGTCGAGGTGTTAATATAATGGTTTCATGTTAGGATAAAACTCCAGTAATACTCTTTAGATTTTTTCAAGTCGTAAAACTGAAATTGAAAAACAGATATATAGTCTAAGTGCAAGTGTCAAAATCTTCAATACAATGATGTTCCTCTGAACGATAGCCATAACTTATTTAATCAAACAACTCGGTTTACAACATTGAAACTCTTATTTTTGAGAGCTTGTTGAATTTCCTCAAGAGTTTTACCTTTCGTTTCTGGTATTAAAAAATGTGAGAGCACTGTTGAAATGGCATTGCAGCATCCAAGGAATAAAAACGGCGCATAGAGTCCAATAGAAAAATATAAGAAATGAAAAATATAGTAAGTGACGCATGAAAGCATCCCAAAAATTATTGACATTATCGTCATTGCTTTAGATTTGACACTGGTAGAAAACAGTTCACCAAGCATCAATGTAGGAATGACTGCCACCCCAAAAGATGCAAATATCATGTAAGATATCATTCCTGTAATTGGTACCCATTTAAAGGAAGTACCAACTGTGTCAGGATAGTATCTATCAACATAGAAATATGCCGAAACCAAAAGGAGGATTACAGAGCAAGGACCAATTGAACATATATAAGCACTCTTTCTCTCCAGTCTATCCACGACAAATATAACAACAAAAATATTCAAGACAAAACTCAGACCTGTATATATCATTGATGATAATTCCGGACTTACATTGCCACCAGATTTCTCAAAAATGAATTGAATGTAAACAATAAAGAGTGTCAATCCTCCAAATACTTGGGAAGTTCTCAAGAATATTGCTGCTGAAAGTGCTTTTCTATTACTTTCAATTTTAATGAAATCTATCCATTCTGCAGATTCCGACATTTGTCTTGTTACATCATTCTGCAGCAACATAAAATCATGATCTATGTTTACCTTCCGTTTGAAGAATCGTAAAGAAGTTTTAGCATAATCAGGTTTTTCTTTCATTATATAAAAGTAAGGCGATTCGGGCATGAAAGAAAAAAGTATGCTAAATAAAATAGGGATTGAAATACATATGTAAGATGTTTCTTCAACATTGAAATAACTGCCGAGTATAGCCATTACAAATTCTCCTAGATATATTGCCGAAGAAAACAGATTTCCCCAAGTTCCTCGCACTTCAGGACAAGACACTTCCCCTATATACATAGGTAAAGCAGCAAAAGCTATTCCACTTGCCATTCCCGAGCAAATCTTAGAACCATAAAAAGTATATATGTCTGTAGCAACTGCTGCCAAAATCCAACTCATTGTGTGTGGCAGTGTTATCAGCATCAGCGTTCTCTTCCTCCCAATAATGTCGCATAATTTTGAAGAAAAGGGGGAAGTTAGGATCATTGCAATAGGCTGAATAATTGTGAGGTATGATGCTTCTTCTTCTGATATATCGTAATGTTCCTTGTCTTTGGTTATTTTTGGAATGAATGGTGAAGTCCAAGCTAGTTGAAGCCCATTGGTCAACGGTGCAAGACATGCTGAAATAAATTATAACATTAACGATAATTACATTATTTATGCCTAGGATTGCAAATTGAATGTAACCAACTAGGTAGATAATATTTTAGTCTAATTGGAAAAAATCTCTCAAACAGAAAAAGTTTCTGAATTGTATTGCTTCATTTGGTTTACCTTCCATTCACATCAAAAGGGATTTTTATACACTTTACAGATATTGAATGCAAAAAAGATTGCAACATGAATGTAGTAGTAGGTCTGCAAACAAATATTTTCCTGAAAGTGGGTTTATCGTGTATTTTGTTTGAAACATGGTATTTGTCATATAGATAATACCTACTATTCATGATAATAATTACAAATGTTCACAATATAGACTTTATCTCCAATACACGGTTCACTATATAGTAACATCCTCAGTTGGACTGATCAAACAGTGAACAGTGAAGTTATCTATAATTTCAATAATTGAATTATTCATATATCAAAAACCAACTACAGGGTAAAACAAGGTACACCGGGTAAAACTCAAAGAATATACAGAGTAACAGTAGAATCATCACAATCTTCTCCACCAATGTCGAATATTTATGAACAATTTCATAATCGCGGAATCTAACTGGCAATTGTTTCATTCTCCATGGTCTCAATTTTGTGGTTTTATTGAGAAATTACGTTATCACAGATACTTGGTCCGTTTGTACATTTGCATTTGGTTGATCTTAATTGATTCTTTTTAAGTTCTTACTGAATGGAGAATAATGAAGTGAAGGAGTTCACCAAGCTTGTTTCAGCTTTTTCATTTTACCAAAAATCTTTATTATTGTTAAATATTTTGACCTGGGCCGTCTCTCACACTTGAACACAGCATGTTGAAGAAGTAGCTAATTAAGAACATAGAGGCTCATCATATTCAAAATCTTTTTTTATTAACTATCAGAGGTGTGAAAAAGTGTTAACATTTTTTTTGTGAATCTTTTTGAGATGGATGTGACTTAACAATTTTCGATAATTCCAGTTGTTTTGAAAATATTTCCATAAAGAGATATGTGTTTATCAAACTAGTAAGTCGATATTTATTTTTGTTTCTAACGAAATGGAAAAAACCTCAGAATCACGGCAGACTGATGGACCGACAGACAGACCATTGAATATAAATACTGCACAAATCGAGTAAGCATACTTGGAGACTGGCTGTGAATCAAATTATCTGAAAGAACAATTCGTTCAGGTCAGTCTCGATTTACCTACACTCTAGCTAGCTTAATGGACTGCCAAGAAAACAACTACTCCCCTGGGTACTACCACGAAGGACATTGGATTATATCCGACAGATGTCAGTGCCAGGATTCTTCACTGAAATTATTCCTGCATATGCTGTTGGCGATACAACTGCCGGATTCAATTTTCTATTATTAGAACACACTTGCAGCCGGTTTCAGGCTGTCTATCATCAACATAAAGTCGATTATGTCCGATTATTGAAAATCGAATTTATTTAGAGTAACATTTCTTGAACTAGGCTGAAGCGAAAGACAAACAACATGTTTGTCATCGCCCCATTTGCCTATGAACTAGTAATATTTTCCAATTCCACGTATAAGGAAGAAAATTTCACAAATTATGCAGTCCTACTTGCAGTTAGATACATCGTTCACAGGCAAATGGGGCGATGACAAACAGGTTGTTTGTTGTTCGCTTCAGCTTAGTTCGAGAAAGGATACTCTAAAGGAATTCGATTTTCAATTATCGGAAATCGACTTTATGTTGATGATAGACACTACCGGCACTGACGAGTGGCCAAACAGCCCGAAACCGGTCTGCAAGTGTGTTCCAATAATTGAAAATAGATTGTGCCAGTTGTATGGCCAACAGCAAATGCAGGAATAACTTCATGACATTTGTCGGATATAATACAACGCCCTTCGTGGTATTAGCCAAAGGAGTAGTTGTTTTCTGATAGGTGTCAGTCCATTAACGTACATTGTAGGTAAATCGTGACTGACCTGAACAAATTGTTCTTTTAGATAATTTGATATAAATACTGGACTTTTTCAGAACTTGAAGAAGGATCATATGTAATGGCTATTAACTGGAACGAAAGGTAGAACTGGATCATTTATAGTAAGATGTCCAAGGCCAATAAATTTCTGGAAAACTCCATAAGTTCAACAGAAGGTCCGAAATTCTTCACACTGGAATATTGATATATTGTTGTGGATAAATATATTCTTCAATTGTAGTTGAACTGGATAATCTTTCTTTGATTATTTGAACTTCTGCATCCATATATTATAGGAAATATCTATATAATCATTGTGGATTCTTCAATTTTATTTGGAGGATAAAAGAGAAGCCCTACAGGAAAATCCTTAAGGCGCTGTAAGAACGGTACCTGTGCGAAAGGAGCGATTCACATTGAATTTGAATCGCTGGAGATTAAATCCATTTGGAAAAACGTTCTCAGGAAGTTTATTCCACATGAATGCAGTTCTCCAAATGAAAGAGTTCTTAAACAATGAAGTTCTAGGTGCACTGAGTTGAATTTGGCTTCGATTTCTAAAAAGACTAATTCACAATCTGAGAACTATAACTGTTTGTATGAGTTGTTGAAAGGGACAGAACAAAGTTGAGAAGTTCGAAAAATAAATGGGTGTATTGAGGGACAAAACATCAAATGCCATCGGTATATTCAAACTTAGACGTTGGTCGAGCCATTGTATTTTAAACGGTTTCATTCAGCTTGCCCATTTGTTTGTTCGTTTGGGTCAAAATCAGTAATTGAAGTATGACACCCTTCCTGTTGATACTTTCAACGTGTGATTCCAAACACGGGTTGGACGATAGGAAGTGAAAATCGATAGTACAGCCTTACAGTTCGAACCACCGATTTACACAGCGGTCGATTGAGTGAGTCGAGCAAACCACTCACGTCAACCCACCAGGATACCGTTGGAAAATTAATCAATCTAGCTAATTCCCAAGCTATAAAAAAGTTTGTAGAGCAAATTGTAGTACATACACTGATATGTAATAAATAGGTCTTGGGGCTGACCTCAAACACTGTAATAATAGCTGCACTGGAGTTCAAAGCTACAAAAATCTTCCAATTAGACGACTCAAATCGGAGGTTTTTTTATTATAATAATATATATTTGCCATTCAATTTGAAATATGTAATAATCTTTGTTAACGATAAATATAGAGTTTCCATCACAGTAGGTACATTTCATCGAACATCACTCACACATCAATCAAACAAACAAACACCTTAGTTTTAAAAATGAAGCAAATGAATAATAGAGAATGTGACCTACATATTACACAATTTCAACCATATACATCTTCCACAATCATTTACGAGTACATTGTAGTAATATGTAATTTCCACATCAATATATTGGTGTATCTGTGCTCTGGGCAAACCTGAGATCCAAGCTTTAAGCTTATTTTTCAGCCGAGGAGCTATGTAAGTATAATACTTTTGTAAAGTATTTTCCTCTGATTTTGTCACATAGGATGCATTAATTCTGTGGATAGTTTCATAATGATGTTCAATTTATTCAAGTTCATGCTCATTTTGTGTTGCCTTATAACAGTTTTGAAGAAGTAAAGTTGTTTTATGTTTAGAGTCAATGTTTCCTAATATAAGGCTTCTGTAGGGTAAGTTATTTTTTATTTTTGATTATTTTCAGAGGTAATTTTTGTATTTGTTATAGGATTTTTATATGAGAAGCACTTGCTCCTCCCCAAGCAACAGTCTCATAAGAGAGGTGAGTTTCAAACAAGATATAGTATAGTATGCACATATGAGCTACATCTAGGTAGAGTGTCATGTATTTCAGTCTATATGTAACACTACGTATTTTTTTTATCAAATAGTCAATATGTGCATTCCATTTGAGTGGACTCTTATTCCAATATTTCGATTTTGGTGAGGATTGCCGTGTCGAAAAGAATGTCACATTTAAACAATTGAAACATGTCAATACAATAAAACAAGTCACTACAATAAAAGAGGTTCACTTTCCACTGATATAAAGAAGATTCTTAGAATTTACTTAATAAAAATCGTTGTTTCAAAATTATAATTTACCGGCAAAAACCATGTGGTTGAAGACCAAAGAGAGAGAGACCTATGTCCGTTTCTTTGGTCATAGAACCATCATCAGCTTGAATTTCTTTAATTGCATTGTCGTTACTTCCTTCATTTGTAATTTCCACAGTTTTCCATAGTTTAGAGGATTCCTCTTAATTATTTTCAAATTTGTTTCGATGAAAATCTATTTTTGCTTCGTCTATTATTTTTTCACTTTTATTTATTTCTGTTGGGTTGCCTTTCATTGCTTTATAAATATTTTTTCCTTCAATGGACCTCCAATACCATCAGTATTCCACGGATTCCTTTTCATGTTTTCTTACTATATTTAATTGTGTTTGTACTTTTTTCCACGATTTTGTTGGTTTTCTGAAATAATATTCGGGTGCCAAATTAAATATCACCTGATGAGTATAAATCCAGTCAATTCTCTTCACATATATTTTCTTTCAGTTTTTTGTTATCAATAAATTTTTATATTTCCATATTTCTGATGAATTCTTCTTTGTTTCAGGTGAAATGATATATAGTGCAATAGAGAAGTGCCCAATTATATCGATTTCAAGGATGAATGAATTTTATTTGTAGTTATTTAAGGTATCATTCACAAAAAAATTATCTATACAAACACCAGAGTTGATCCTTTTTACCGAATTTATATAAGATATGAATCCATGAGCATTAAGCGTATTCAAATAGTTATTTGTGATGCCATTATTCTCCATCATGTTAATGATATCTCATTTTACAAAATGATTGCTAATACGAGTATTGTTATCTTTACGAAATTCTAGAAATTCTGATCAATTTTCAACGAAATCATTAGTTGATGTGAATAGTGATCTGTAAACAGATATTAAATGTATATTTTTATTGTGTAGTTTAACATTCGGCTGTATAATTTTGATTCCAATTTTGAAATATATTTTTTTTTAAATATAATAACTCCATCATTTTGGTTCACGTTACCATGATTATACACATTCATATTATATGGGTTCATATCTCTAATTTACCAAGTGTTGGATAGAATTATAAATATGTTTATTTTCATTTGGTCAAGATTCTTATTCACACTCATTATGTTATTGTGAAGTATTTTGATATCTACCATGCTATTATCCAGTTTCATTAGTTGTGAATCATTTTTTTATCGACCTTTTTTTGGGTAATGGTTACCTTCCACAATCTGAAAAAATATAAAAATTATAATGGAGAACTTTATACAAGTGTAGAAGGGCAAACTTTTTAGTTTACCCCGATAAGTTACTGCGTAAAAATCAAAGTATTTTTCACAAAGAAAAATCTTCTATTTATCAGTAACTTGTCGTATTTCACAATTTTGCCTATCAAAAAAATATTAAGAAATTATACTTATCTTTTACGTTTCGGAGGCCAAAATCTGCCTCCGTCTTCAGAAATGGATAAAAATTCGAATAAATATGCAGTTATTCCTTTTTTGAGAGCTTATTTCTTTACTTCTTCGACAGATGTCAAAGAAGTTTTGAAATAAGTGAACTTACATATAATATCCATTTCTGAAGACGGAGGCAGATTTTGGCCTCCGAAACGTAAAAGATAAGTATAATTTCTTAATATTTTTTTTTGATAGGCAAAATTGTGAAATACGACAAGTTACTGATAAATAGAAGATTTTTCTTTGTGAAAAATACTTTGATTTTTACGCAGTAACTTATCGGGGTAAACTAAAAAGTTTGCCCTTCTACACTTGTATAAAGTTCTCCATTATAATTTTTATATTTTTTCAGATTGTGGAAGGTAACCATTACCCAAAAAAAGGTCGATAAAAAACTGATTTTTTCCTCCACAAAAAATGACTTTCGTTGAATATTGTGAATCATCTTCAATTATTTTCGCTTCAACTGTTTCAATATGGAACTCTCTGATATATTCAATTATATTCTCAGTAATATTCACCGGTTTGTGGAGATCAAATCGTGAGGTGTAGTTTTTGAAATTTACCGGAGAGTCATCATGAAACATGTTAGTAAACTTTAGGAGACAAGAAAACTAAGCTCATCAGTTCAGAAAATAGGACTTTTTGGAAAAATGTTTTTATAATGGTGGAAAACAGGACACAAAGAAGGGAAGGAAATACACCGGAAGATAACTAACATCGGACGTTGAGCTACCATAGCGAAGGAATTGACCAAGTTCTTAGAAGGAACAAAAAATCCACCTCACCAGAAAAACGTTGCAGGCTACTGGCTCCGGAGAGCTAGGCTACGAGATACATATAATTCATAACTGGAAAAGTTTGTTCGTATGTAAGGGTTCAACAGCTATCTAAAATTTACATGTTAGTAGCCAAAATTATGGAAAAGTACATCGTCGTTTTCGATATCGTAGAACAGGATGACTACATTTCGAAAATGCATGCCGAGGAACGACAATGAAGCATTTTGTTTTTATTCATTTGATGCTGAGAGTTGTTCGAAATTCGAAAATCAGAATATTGCTCCAAATACTCCTTGAACGTTATAATGACGAGACTATAAAAAGAGGCTAACAGCACCTATTTCTGGTGAAAATAATAGCGACTGGGTAAAGTAAATGAATTCACAAGACGTCTACGGAATACCAGCGACTAGATTAAGAACCAGTTGAACAAGAAACCTACAGAGCAAAAGCAAACTACTGGTAGTTCACTTAGAAAGCGGAATAATCCTTACAAATGGTTCCACACATACGAAATACCCGAGACAGAGCTCTTGCAGAAGGTGGCAATGTTGAACTGTTGATGCGCCGCCATTGAACGCGACGATTCGACAGCGAATTGTGATTTCATCATCATTTTGGAACTCTCGGACTGATCAGAATCGAGTTGAAGCTATCGCGATTATGCGTTCGAATCATTTAAATGTGGTGTGTCTTCGCCAGCATCAAGCTGCAGAACAATCAGATCAACTCGAGGATTAGTTCAAAATGTAATGAAGTTCGAGAGCAAGAAAACCGTCAATTGAACAAGTGATTATGTTCAATGATTGCAATATATAACTGAATTATAGTTTACCGTTGTGTGAAATAAGGTATCAAATTTGAATAAGCATATAACTTATTCATCATTAAGAACTCACGCATAGACGTACCTACCATTGGTGTCAGTGATAGTTTACAACGAGTTGCAAAATTATAGACATAATATGTATACTAATATCACAGCGAACCTAGAAGAGTATTTGTGTGCTGCAGACGCGATGAATTATTCTGAAAAGGAAGAACGGTTCGCGTATCTTCGATTTTTGTATATATTACTGACCGCTTCGGTGTTCAGCCAGATTCAGTTCAGTAAAAGTCATGTTGGCATCAGGAAGCGATAGTGACCAAAATAATTGAAATATTTTTTAAGTGAAATTGGCAATCAAATAAAGTTTTAATTCAAGGTTTACCACTCACTGAAGAACAGGCATAATAGTATCTAATAAAGTTGATTAAGCAAATGTTTACCTCTCCAACAATATCACCTTATATTACAGAACAGAGGTGTTCTGACACCAAAAATAAATTCCTGTCTGTCAATTATTTCAGTTCATAACGTATTCCTAGACTATTCTCAGGGTCATCTTCATTTATTTGAAATGTTACAAAACAAGACTGTAGCTATCAAGTATCTTATCTATTGGATTAAAAAGATTCGACCTTTAGCCTTATACAGTTTATATGCATGAACCAAGATAAGTATTAAACTTGACTTACCTAGTACAATTGCAAGAATTTGAGGCCATTTCTTTTCCAAATCTTCTTCACAATGTTGACCATTCTCCACCACCTCTTCATCCGTCATTTTGATTGATAATTAAATTAACTGACGGATGCTATTTTACAAAAGAGGGAGCGATTCAAAAGTTTTAACTCGTTAATTTGTTAATTAATTTTATCATAAATAATTTCAGATGTTTCAACATTTTTTGTCTCTGTTAAATAAATATTATGTATTATTATTCCTGTCAAGATATATGTCTCACCAACAGGATCGGGGTGAGCACATTGATTTAAAAAAATGTATGAATGTAACAATTTATGAAGAATTGAAATTTTCGTAGTGACTTTCATTTGAAGTATCCGCTTTGAAGACAAGATTCTACTGACTTGGAAGCTTCATATGGGAAGCTGTCAAGTTCAAACTTGTACACAATATTCTGTTGGCAGTGTTCATGAAACGCCTATTGAAAGGATTGAATTTTCTAGAGGGTAATACTTTCTCCAGGGTCCTGGAACTTCTTTTTTTACATCACAGGCTACTTTCCAAAAAAGAAACAGATTGCTTATTCTGTGTTCAAACATTCTTGTGTCTTCCCTTTGATATTTTAACCATTCAAGATAATTTTGATAAAATTACTCAAATGTTTATGAAATGAAAAAAGCCATTTATATCTTTATATGAAATATTACAATGATAATTCATTGCAAATCTCACTATTTTCTTTAAAAACTACACTATGGTCCGTCCATATTTGGAATAATGAGATGACAAGGAATCCCACACAGACTCTCTGAAATGGCTCAATGTGGGCAATAGATCTGCGAAAGTTACATTCAGCATGTTTGTTCTATAAATTATCATTCACAAATCCCCAGGGGGTGTCTACATAAACTAATAACAAACCCACAGTTTGGACGTTAAGTGATACTTTTCTGATTGATTCGGCCGTTACTTGATGAAGATCCATAATAATTTCAAAAACTACACCTCACGATTTGATCTCCACAAACTTTATTTGAAAAATATCACATGTTTTGCTAGCACAGTAGCTTCCTCAAGTGATTTGAATACTTCAAGTTGTTCTTACATTAATATTTATATACTACAGCATATTTGGGTCCAGATTGGTGTTCTTAAAATTCATCCACAGAGTGGCCAGTTTCTTCAGTTATATATTTAATGTTATGAATTATTTTATTAAAATAACTCACTTTTGCAGCTGTAGCCATTGTAGAATTTGTGGAAGGCCGTATCACTGAAGAATGTTCTAAGGTAATGCATATTTCTTAGATTTGAAGTACATATTTCGAATCTTTTTCATTCAAGTACTTGATGCTTGGCAGTGTACAGTTTTTTAAAGTATTAATCTCTTTCCAAGCCACCTCTGTAATTGAAATTGAATAAATATTTACAGAAATAATATTTATTTTATCAGTAAACTCCAAAACACGCATTTATCAACCTTAGAATAAAGACCATATTTTCATTCTTCATTCGATCCTAGTACAATGAAATGGATTAGAAACAACATCCGTGAACTCAAATTTGTAACCTGTGCAAATTCCTCATAGCGTGTGGTTCAATCTGGTTTTACCTTGTAATGAATCAATATCTTGGTCGGCTTTACACGACAATATTTTCTATAATTAGTCATGAATTTCCCTTGAGTTCATTAATTACATCATCTTGATTTTTCAGATGATTCGGTGGGTCCCTTGAAAAATTATCTTACTGTTTGCTCCAAGTAACATTACTTGTGTTCGTTATTGCGTTCGTTATTGTTTTAAGCTTATTTAAAAAATATTTTTAACTTTTTAGTTCGATGTTCTTCAGAAGCGTCTTTTTTAGTTTTTTTAAACTATATTTATTTTTCATTTTTTAGTTCCCTATGCTATTACTTTCTAAGTAATATCGAGATAATTTCGATAAAGACATTTCGCTGTCGGACTATTGGTCACGACGGCGAACGTGACTGCCCGTGGCCTGCAAACGGTGTTGCGTGAATGGTCGCTTCGCTCCCCGCTTCGTCGTTCGCACCGCCGATCCCCGTGGCCAAGCCGTAAAAGATTCTTCGAACTTAAAAATGAGGCTTCCTCCAGTATTGAAGTACAAATTTGGCGTACACAGTATGAATTGAAAAACAATGGCACAGAAACAGAAATCACTGCCACCAATCTGAAAACCATCAGTGAGTCTTCACGAAATGAAACAACTGGAAATAATTCCAATCTAGATTCAACTGTTTCTTCCCAAATTTATTTCTCTGGATGCAATGACAATTTGGACACAGGTGGCCGGACATTTATCGGTAAACATACAGTATCACACATAAAGTTCGCGACATATGGAAGTTATCAGTAATAATGAAAATTTGACTCTGCAGTTAGTTTGTGATTGAAAAATGAGTAAAAAACAGCATCTTTCCTTTTGTCATGTGCTATTCTAAACGTGTCAAATTGGACACTTTTTTCGAAAATGGTCAAAAAATCTGTGTTTTTAGAAATTTCGAAAAATGCCAAAAAAAAAGTTGCTCAGTTTCCAACTTTATATTCTTGCTCCAAATTTGGACTACTACTGTCACTTCTACTTTTTTCCAATTTTTTAAATTTTTCGCTCTGTAAATTCGAAAGAAACATGATTCCAATTTAGTAATTTTGATGAATACAAGACTTCAATGTCATATCTTTCCCAGAAAATATCCGCATTGGTCTGTTTCCAGAAAAACAAACGAATGCGACTCTAGAAATTCGTCTTTGTTGTTACAAAGTTCATCTAGTTTTTTCATTTCATTGTTAAACTGATTCGGATTTTCAATGTATGGACGGTAATATGTCAATAATCGAATAGACGTATTTATCAACATTATGAAATTTGAGTAATGTTTCTTTTGAATCGATACAGCGAAAGATTCGAAAAATTAAAAAATTGGAAAACAGTCGAAGTGACAGTAGAGAGTCTAAATTTCGAGCAAAGGTATACAATTGGAAACTGAGCAACTTTTTCTGATTCTTTCAGGAATTTCGAAAAAAATGTCAAATTTGACAGGTTTAGACTGGCACATGACAAAAAAATAAGCTGTTTTTCACTCATTTGTCAAGCATAATAGTATATTATGCAACGATCATGTAATGATGGTTATTAAGACACGAGCATTAACCGGGATACGAAACAAGCCGAAGGCGAGTTTTGTATGGTAAATGCGAGTGTATTAATAACCATTATATGAGAGTTGCATACGCTATTTTTTCTAAACCCGATAAATAATGAAAAACTATAAATATTATATTTGTATTGAACACATTTACAGTAATTAACTCATTTTTTTTAAAAAAACACAAACTTAATGGTATTATCATGGATATATGAAAACTATAAAGATTCTAATTATATTTATATTGAATATAACAACTGTAAATAATCTGATCTTTTAAAAATATTGGAGTCGATGGTATTCCTTCTATATCGCTGTTTTCAGACATTTTGATAATATAGGTAGGTAATATGAAAACTGATTTTGACAAATAAAGCAATTAGTTACTTAGGTTAGAATCTAGGACAAACAAAGGAACAGGATTCTTGATTGAAAAATTATGGGTTTCTATTGGTTGATAATCTGTATCGTTATGAAAAATCTGTATCATAATGGATATCATTATGAAACGGATTATGGTCATATAAGTGTATTGTTAGAGTACGGGTGTAGAAAAACTAACTGAGAAGTCAAATTTTCATTATATCTATTGATAATAAAGCTTCTATATGTCGCGAACTTTATGTGTGACATCCAATTTTCAGTTAATATATGTCATGTTACTATTCAAGTTTTCTTAAATAATCATACAATGATTGAATTCTTTATTAATACTCACAATCATTATATTTTGTGTTTGTTGTTAACAACTAACAATCCAGATTTTAAAAATATAGCACAACTTAGTTACTATAAAGAAGAATCTACCTATGCAAGAGGTGACAAGTCTCATGGTGGTTCTCTTATATTGATGAGGGAAAGGCATCTCAATAATGAAATTGAATCTATTGAAAGCTTATCTGTAGAACGTGGAATTGAGATATGTGCCGTTCGCTACTCAACAGTCAATAGAAGAGTACATACAGGCCACCTAACGGAAACATTAATATTTTCGAGATTGTATTAACACAAGCACGTGACAAAGCGTCTTCACAGTCTGACTTTGTTATGATGTGTGAAGACTTCAATATAGATCATCAAAAACATGATATTGACACCAAGCTTCTCCTACCAATTGGATGGAAGTCCCGAGAGTGCTACTAGAATGTTTACTGATAAAAATGGTTATACAAGCTCTACCTCTATAGATTATACATGGTTACGAATCTAATTATTAATGTACCTTAGTTCAACTCAATACAGCTGAGCATCTAGGTCATGTTCCTAGTCTTGATCAACATTTCGATAAATTTCATAAAAGTTTTTTCCTAACTCCTGTAACACCTGAAGAAGTTCAGGAAATCATCTCAAAAACAACATCTAAACCTGCAGCAGGAATGGATGGCATAAATGGTAAGGTCCTGAAGGCTGCTAGTAAACTTATTGCCCAGCCATTAGGTGAACTAATAAATGATTCATTCACGTCTGGAATATTTCCTACCATCAAAGAGTCTAAATGCATTCCAGTTTATAAGAACAAAGGTTCTATAAACGAAATGAAAAATTATAGATCTATCTGCATACAAAATCAAATTGCAAAAGTTTTCGAGACATCATACTCCACACGATTGACAGCTTATTTGGAGAACTTCCAACTAATGCCATCCATTCAGAACGGATTTCGAAAAAATAAATCAACTAATACTGCAATTTATGACTGTTTGGAATTCATATATAGAGCATTAAATGAAAGAAAAAATGTCGTTGGCCTATTCTATGATCTAAGCCGGGCATTTGATACCATAGATCATAACTTATTAAGACTCAAACTAGAAACTATAATATTCACGAGCGACATAAAGAACACCTGTGTTGCTGCAGATCAAATCATTCTCTATGCAGATGATACGAATATTTTAATGTCCAGAACAAATAATGAACAACTAGCACTAAACACCGCTAAGACCTATCATATTCGATTCTTACCAAAAAATATGAATCCTGATGATGATCTCTACTCAACAGTCAATGGAAAATCGATAGAAAGCAAAGAGAGTATGAAGTTCTTAGGTGTGGTGCTTGATAGGAAACTTTCATGGGAAAACCATATCACCACTTTATGTTCAAAACTCAGCACAATCACATATATTATTAGGAATCTGAGGGATACAGTATCAGCTGATGTACTGAGAATTCTTTATTTCGGACTGGCACAGTCAGCTATGCAATATGGAATAATATTTTGGGGATCCTCAACTCACATACTAGGGGCTTTTCGTTCTCAGAAAAAAATCATCAGAGCTATGAATAAAACTCACCCTTCAGAATCTTGTAAGCCACTATTCCGAAATTCAAAAATACTAACGTTACCTTGTCTCTACATCTTGAACTTGATATTGTTTATAAAGGACAATGAAAATACGTTTCTGAAAAATGATCAAATACATGCACATGATACAAGGAATAAGGAAAATATTCATCTGCCCTTTTCCAGGCTTCTCATTGGTCAAAATTCCCCAAAATATGTTGGTGTAAAATGTTTCAATAAGATGAAAAATCTTATAGATATGAGCGGTAGCAAGTCATCAGTTAGGACTAGAATATCAACATATCTCAGCGATAAAGTTTTCTATAGCGTAGAAGAGTTTCTGGGCTCCTGATTATATTTTAAAATTATAATTGTACAAACCTCAACTAAATTCGTTGTGTAATTGTTATAATTGTACATTCTTATTATACTCTTTTTTATGCAGTTGTACCATATTCCCACTTTATAATCCCTTTGTCCGTCCCTATTTTTTATTTTATATATATATATAACACTAGATATTGTATTGTCTATATTTTATCAATTTTAGTCAATCTACTTTATATACAAATATTTTTTTTTTGACTAGTCCGATAAGTTACATATTCTGTAGTTTTCACCACACAATGTGTATTCTTTTGTGATGAATAAAATGATTCTGATTCTATAGAAAGAAGAGAAATATGAAAGCAAAGTAAGTACCAAAAACCCTTTTCGGATGGCCACTGACTCACCATAAATACTTGATGTATCCAAAATTGCGAATAAATTATTGTTTCCATTACCTTTTTCTTGTGAACAATTTCGATATTGAGACTTTTATTTCTGGATCTCTTCAGGGAAATGGCAATTTCCAAAGCAAATCCGGCAATTGGATCGGTTATTTCAATAGTTTCTGCCGTCAGATCGAATGCTCTGCTTTTTTAGAAAAAGAAACATGTATGAGTTCGCTGCCTACACAATATTAACTGTAAATAGGCAAACATGTTGGCCGTTTTTATTATCTTAGTTTTTAAATTACGGGACTTCATTGTCAAGGAATAGGTTTGTCACTCTGTTATCATGTGTTTTTTATCTTTTCAGTGTTCTCGTGAAAGTTTTCATTAACTAACAATCCAAAATTCTTGTCAGATGTATATCTTGAAAACAATAAAGAATAAAAATAATAATAACAACAACATATATATGTACATACAACCAGGTATATACTTAGTTACAACTGAAGTAATCTATTTGATTAAACAATTCGACTCACCCCATTGGAATTCTTATTTTTGAGTGACTGTTGAATTTCTTCAAGGGTTTTACCTTTTGTCTCTGGTATTAAAAAAAACGAGAGCACTGTTGAAATGGCATTGCAGCATCCAAGAAATAAAAATGGTGCATAGAGTCCCAAAGAGAAGTATAAACCATGAAAAACATAGTTATTGAGGCAAACCAGTACCCCAAAAATTATTGACATTATCGTCATTGCTTTGGATTTGATATTTGTAGAAAATAGTTCGCTGAGCATCAGTGTAGGAATAACTGCCATCCCAAAAGATGCAAATATCATATAAGATAACATTCCTGTAATTGGTACCCATTTCAAGGAAGTAACAACTGAGTCAGGATAGTATTTAGCAACATAGAAATATGCCGAAACCAAAAGAAGAATTACAGAACAAGGACCAATCGAACATATGTAAGCATTCTTCCTCTCCAGTCTATCCACGACAAATATAACGACAAAAATATTCAAGACAAAACTAAGACCTGTATATATTATTGATGATAATTCCGGACTCACATTTCCACCAGATTTCTCAAAAATAAATTGAATATAAACAATAAACAGGGTTAGTCCTCCAAATACTTGAGAAGTTCTCAGAAATATTGCTGCTTTCAGTGCTTTTTTATTGCTTCCAATTTTAATGAAATCTCTCCATTCTGCAGATTCTGACATTTGTCGTATTACATCATTCTGCAGCAACATAAAATCATGATCAATATTCACTTTCCGTTTGAAAAATCGTAAAGAAGTTTTAGCATAGTCATGTTTTTTCTTCATTATATAAAAGTAAGGTGATTCGGGCATAAAAGAGAAAAAGATAATAAATACAATAGGGATTGAAATACAGATGTAAGATGTTTCCTTTACATTGAAATAACTGCCGAGTATTGCCATTATGAATTCTCCGAGATATAGTGCCGAAGAAAATAGATTTCCCCAAGTTCCTCGCACTTCAGGACAAGAGACTTCTCCTATATACATTGGTAAAGCAGCAAAAGCTATTCCACCTGCAATTCCCGAGAAAACTTTAGAACTATAAAAAGTATATATGTCTGTAGCAACTGCTGTCAAAATCCAATTTATTATCTGTGGCAGTGATATCAACATCAGTGTTCTCTTCCTTCCAATAATGTCGCATAATTTAGAAGAAAAGGGACAAGTCAAGATCATTGCAAAAGGCTGGATAATTGTGAGGTATGATGCTTCTTCTTCTGATATATCGTAATGTTCTTTATCTTTGGTTATCTTTGGTATAAATGGTGATGTCCAAGCTAGATGAAGTCCATTGGTTAACGCTGCTAGACTTCCTGAAATGAATTATGGAAAGAATTACATTATTCCTGTAAAGTCTTGTAGTTCACAAATGATATTTTGCAAAATTTTAGTTTGCCTTTACAGAAAATAATGATGGCGGTATCATTCAATTTGTAATTTTACCTTGAGTTATTTAAAGGTTAAGCAAAGTTGCGCAAACAGGTTGTTCCAAATATAAAAACTATTTGCCTAAATAAAAAAGAGGTGTTCGATTTTCGTTAATATATGAAAAACAATCAAAATTTTAAATATTAACATTAAAGAAAACTCAATATCAGGTTTTAAACAATCATAATGTAAAATGAAAAAACATTTTCATGTATCTTCCGTCAATGAATAAAACAAAACATTCGAATAACGATGAAAGCGGTTTTGAACTACTGAGAAACACACAGGTTATATCGGGAGTTTTTCGGTAAGATAGGCCAGGTAGTTAAACGAACCAGCTTGCCAACTTTAAAATTCAACACTAAAGATTATAGGGATTATTAAACTTATAATTCAAATTAAAGGGGTTATATTTTTAGGAGTGATTAATTTTTGGGAAAGAAAGTTTTTGGCTTTCTACTACTCCATCTTGATACAAAAAACAAGGATGAGGGAATCTTCCAAAGAAAGGAAGGAAGTAATCAATTTTAAAATAAGTCCTGATAGTGTTTTATTGTAAATTTATATAAATATTACAAATGAAAAAAAAAAACAACAAATAAAAAACAATTTTCAACATTCAGTATGGTGGGGAGCCAACCCGTATCTTTTTGATAAAATCATCCAGCGGACAAATCTGATGGGTGGACGCCATCCTGCACTGATATTGAATCGATATCAGGCCTATCAAAATCAAAAAGGCGAAGCAGAGCGCCCATGCCATGGCAATTGTGAGGTTTGTGAAACAGCTTCTTCCATACTATTCCTTCTTCTCTTTGGTTGAATTTGTCTTGCCGAGGGGTTCTTTCTGAAATCAGTCTTATCTTCTACTGGTTTTGAGTTATTTTCAAAAAAATTCTTCACTTCTACAAGTTTTTCGTCTTGGATCCTGTTTGTGGATATAATTTGTAACCAGATTCCAACACTTCATCATTCGGTTTTCGCATGTAAGTATTCCCAGTTGACCAGCAGACTAAACTATCTCTTGGAGAAGGAACCTTACATCTTCGAGTAAAACAAAAACAGGATTAATTGGATCCAATGCCCCTATACACCAGTGATCCCGCAGTCGCATCGATATGTCTTTTATGAGGTAAAAACACATCTTATGCTTAGGAAAGAAAGTTTTTGGTTTTCTACTACTCCATCTTGATACAAAAAAAAGAAGGATGAGGGAGTCTTCTAAAGAAAGGAAGGAAGTAACTCTATACATGGATGTGTAGATCACGCAAAGAAGTAACTTTCAGACACAAACTGAAAGAAAGTCCTCCTGAAACAGCTACTTTCATATAAACATTGAATTATACGAAAGAAAAAACTCATTCGAAACAAATACTTCTATATGAACACTGAATTATACAGAAGATAATTTTCTCTATTCAGTTTGTATTTCAAACATTCTTTGTGGAATAAAAATCAGATATCATTCACAAGAGTTCTACTTTAAATGAATGGTAACAAATTGCACTTACATAGAACACTGCCATCCTCACTGGTATACACCGATGTATCGCCTTAAGACACTTGCCCCAAGGCTCTTCAGTACCAAATTGGATAACATTATAGAAAATACACACACTTCATTCATGAATTACGATTTTTTAATGTAGTGTTCATATAGAAGTATTTGTCTCGAAAGAATTTTTTCTTTCGTATAATTCAATGTTTAAATGAAAGTAGCTGTTTCAGGAGGACTTTCTTTCAGTTTGTGTCTGAAAGTTACTTCTTTGCATGATCTACACATCCATGTGTAGAGTTACTTCCTTCCTTTCTTTGGAAGACTCCCTCATCCTTCTTTTTTTTTGTATCAAGATGGAGTAGTAGAAAGCCAAAAACTTTCTTTCCCAAATACTAATCACTCCTAAAAAATATAACCCCTTCAGTTCACTTCTTATGCTGTTGAAGACATTAGTGTTTATGTTTGGATAATCGTTCTTCTATATTTTTCGAGTCTAGAGCGATTTGTATGGCAAAAGTGGTGAACAATTTTTCGGTTTCGTCCTTCGATAGTTTCTTTTTCGGGCTACCCACATGCAGACCCAATTTTTCCAGAAAGTTATCAGTTACATGTGGAAAATTTTAAAATTGATTACTTCCTTCCTTTCCTTGGAAGATTCCCTCATCCTTGTTTTTTGTATCAAGATGGAGAAGTAGAAAGCCAAAAACTTTCTTTCTCAAAAATTATAATTCAACAGTGGAAACCTATATAAATCGAATTGCTCGTTTAGGGGTATATATTTCTGGTTTTATACTTAAACCCGAAACCGGTCGTATAAATAAAATTGACTAATGGTAATTAGACAAAAGTATTTTTATTCATTATTCATTAAAGTGATCATGAATTACCACAAAATAAACAAGTCATGAATCACACATATTGAATATACTACAGAATGTCTTTATATACAACGTTCACAGCTTTTTTGTCAGTAGACAATGCAAACATGTTTTCTTGAGAGGTCACTCTTAAAAGAGCGACATATAATTGGGCCGTTACCGCTGCAACCGCTATGTTCCTGCATTTTAAATCTGTCATATTGATCACATTATGGACAGATAAAAAAAGATATATTAAAAATAATTTTATAAACGCGCCTTCTTCCCCCGCGGCTGACGTTTTACTTGGAATATTTAAAAATCTTTTTTTATTGCACATCTGGAACATAAAACGAACCTAGGTACATACAAAATTTCAGACTCCGAAAATATACCAATATGGAGAAACACGTGATGAAAAAATAATTTTGTTTTTGGACGTGCCTTTTTAATCCGCGACTGGCGCCCCAGTTGGAATATTCAAAAATTCTTTCTTATTGCACATCTACAATATAAAACGACCGGACATTTGTTTCATGATTTCTGTCGTTTTCGTTCGTTTGATAAAAAAAATCTTTCTGTACTCACGTTGATATGGATCTTAAAAAACGAAAAGTGAAAATAAAAGATTTTTGGCAGAATGGATTGAATGATATTGTTTTACGCTGCCTGATAGGCCTCAAGCGGTTCCAGTGTGCCTTATATGCAAAAAAAACTGTCGCTATTGTTAAAAAGTGTAAATTTGAAGCGACACTACGAAACAACTCATCAGCAATTCGACAAAAACTTTTTTTTTTGGCAGTCAGGCTCGTGAAGAAAAAATTCAAGACATATCTCAGTTCTTACGAAAAGACTACAAAATTACTAGTTCGTTGCATGAGCGACCAAGAAAAATCCACAGAAGCAGCGTTACGTGTGTGCTGGACGCTTAATAAACACTAGAAACCATTTTCAGACTCTGAGATAGTGAAGGCAGTAGTTACGTCATTGTTTGAAGAAAAAAACATGTTTCTGCCATTCAAAGTATTCCATTGATAGTGAGAAGTAATACACGAAGAACTGAAATTTTAGCTGAGGACATTGAAAACACTCTTCTTGAATTTTTGCAAAAGGCACCTTGCTACGTCATAGTACTTGATGAATCATATGACATTGTTGATGATGAAAAAATATCAGTTTTCGTAATATTTTTTGACATTGAGTGCCAGATTTTTAGGGAAGAGTTGCTAGCAATATTGCCGCTGATAGGTATCACTCGAGGAGAAGACTTATTTGAGGCCATTTATGATTTTATTACGAAATATAACATCAGTTATGATAAAATGGTTTCGATTCAGGTGTAATATCGTATCAGTGCATGATTCACCAGGCAGCCCTTTGTGATGGACAATTTAATCAAGTTGAATAATTTTATGAGATCCCATTCTGCTTTTTAGCACCGACATTTCAAAGAGTTCCTTTCTGAATGTGATTCTGCGTTTTCTGACTTACTACAACACAACAACGTTTGTTGGCTAAGTAAAGGTCAAGTTATTGAACGTTTTTGGCTAATAAAAGAACAAGTATCCTCCTTCTTGCAAAATTTGGTACCGGGGAGCCAGAAATCACTTTGAGTTTATAATAAACGAGGGCAATATGCTGGTTGTGGCTTTTCTGAAAGATATTTTAAATACAGAGTTACAAGAAAATGGAAAATTAATATGTGATCTGATTTTCGTCGTAAGCTGAATAGCTTCGAAAAAGATATCGTCAAACAGGAATTTATTCATTTTCCCACAGTTCTTGAATTCAAAAAGGAGACCTATGAAGAAGACATTGCAAAGTTTGTAAAATTTCTGACCGATCTCAAGAAGAACGAATTTGCTACAAGATTCCAAGACTTTGCAGAGATAGTCAAGCTATCTACGTTTCTTAAATCTCCATTTGAATTTGATGCAGCGGCAAAATGGACATATTTGGCTGCCAAATTGTTTAATCTGTCAAAGCCATCACTTCAAATGGAGATAATTGTTTTGCAAGAAGATGTGTCTTTGCAAATATATAGAACGGTATCCACTGAAGAATTTTGGACCAAACATGTCCCTGAAAAATAGGAAAATTGTAAAAGACTAGCTTTCAATTTGGCCACTATGTTTGGCTCGACATACATATGTGAAACATCTTTCTCAAAGATGAATTTTTTGAAAAACAATCGTTCGAGATCAACAAACGCTCACCTAGAAGACACACTTCGTATTTGCTGTTCCTCTCGAGAACCAAACTATAAAAAACTGGCTCAAGACCGTCGGTGTAGTTTCTCACATTAATAAGAGGTCTTGTATTTCTTTTATAATTCAGAATATGATTTGAAACCAAAATAATATCACTTTATTATTGATATTTGTTTTTTTTTTGGACCCCGGTAAAATTTTCCCACAGTATCCTGACCCCACCTAAAACTACTTGCCGACCTCTGAAAAAATCAGCAGTTGCACTTCCAAGTCATAGACCGCTTCTGAAGCCAAATTGTTTATTATTAAATAGTTGCAAGGAATCAAAGAAAACTATCAGAGCGTTGGATACATATTTTTCCAGCACCTTTTCCAAACGGACTCATTTATGAAATACTTTTATTCGTCGAATATTTATAAACACGAAATAAATACAATGCATTTCAAAACAGACCTTTTTGAAATTTTTTCAAATCTGAAAATTCAAATAATTATCGAAGTACCCTAAAAGCGAATCATGATAATAATATGTTATATGGGCGAAACATCCGAAGAGTAATGTCATTTAAGGAAATTGCTGTTCTACCGAAAAAAACCATAGCTCCAAAAACATTTCTGATTTTTTGATGTAGCAAAAGCATATCTAGGTGTTTTCGTGAAGTTAGCCAGATATTTGTCAACTTTAAATGAAGTGATAGTGAAGAATCAGTATTCAAAGTAAAAATTTTCAACTTTGCAATTGCGATCAATAAATTAATTTGTAAGACATGTTAAAAATTATTCACTGACAAATTCGGTAGATGAAAGTATTTCCATTATAGAGTGACAAAGGTGTAGCAACCATTTCCATGCCTTCAAAGTTCATTATATAGTGACAAAAGTTATAAATTCATCCAGTTTATCCAAAAATTTTTTAAAAAATGATGTGGATTGCTTTTTCAATAATATTTCGAAGTGAACATTTGCGACCTTCCGTGTTATACAGTTTATATGCCTGAATCCAGATAAATATTATATATTCAACTTACCTAGTGCGATTGCAAGAATTTGAGGCCATGTCTTTCCCAAATCTTCACAATTTTGACCATTGACCATCGTGATTAACATTCAGGTTATCTGTTGGATGCTTTTTCACAGAATTAGGAGCGATTTCAAAGTTTGAAACTCGTTTGTTTATATTAGATTTATCATTCGAGATGCAATAGGCTGCATAAACTTTTCATTCAGTTAATTAAATATGATGTAGTATCATTCTTGTTCAGATACGATGCAGCATACCAACACTTGCAGGATCGGGTGGGCACATTAAATATAAAAATCGAAATATTGGAATTGAATAAATTATATCACCCAGAATAGAAGTAAACCCCTGAAGTATGCCATATGAATTATTGATATACTATTTTTGATGTCCTGACTAAGAAAAGTTTACAGTTAGAACGATTTTTTGGTGTTTTCGTTACACTACAGATATTTCAGAAGTCAAGATGTTTTGAAGAATTTCAGTCTGAAAAGGGAGGTGCAAAACTATTACACATTGTTGGTTTCCTCTGCACTGGTCCAAGTTCTATAAAAAGATGATATGTGTAAACGACAATAGTGTTATTGTCATTGCAAGTGTCACATACCAAACATCATTATCACAAAAACTGAGAAATTAAACTTCCCATGTTTTTATACCACTTGTATTTGTAACTAGCGTTACTGCAGTTTCGTCCTATAGGACATTATCGATCGAATACAATAATATTTTATTCAATTATTATGCAATTATTCATAAAATAAATTTTGCCAACTCAATAAATGGACACATGTTATAAACTAATTACTAATTTAGAAAACAGATTTGACACGGAAAGAATTCAATTTCATTTTGTCATTCGGTAAATTTAATTCTTATATCTATTAACCTCCAGGCATTTCCTAAGATTGAGTTTCACACCTTTCTATTTCAAATATAATACGTCATAGTCGTGGTAAAACTCATGCTCATTTGCTAAAAGATTTTTGCAAATGTGGAATTAGTCTTAACATTCAAGAAATTACTTCCATGTTCTTACATTCTTTGGAAACATGTTCTTTCCGTTTGACCAATACAAAGTTTAGAGCAAGAGCCACAAGCCGACTCATATACTCTTGACCTATTCAACACTGAAGTTTCGTCTCTATTCTTTATATGATATTGCTTAAATTATTATCTGTTCTGTAAACCACGTCATGATCTACTTGTTTGTCTATCTCAAAACTATTTTCAGTTTGATGAAAAGTTTTCTTCATGCAGTAATTAGCCCTTTACTGCATAATGGGAAACCCATATCATATTGAAGCGTACTTTAAAACGTTATGGATTTTCATCAGGTATAAGGTACTTAGAATTTGATAATAAATATATTGCTTGAAAACATTTCTTTTTCCAAGCCACCTCTGTAATAAAAAATAAATATTTACTGAAATAATCTTTGTCTTATCAAAAATCCTAAATCGCGCATCTATCAACCTCATCAGTTAATTCTAGTGCAATGAAATTGAATAGAATCAACACTTGTGAACTCTAATTCGTAACTTTTGCAAATTTTTCTCATAATATTTGGTTTATTTGTAATATATAGGATGTTTTACAAAAGTTAAAGTTTACATTTTGATGTTCTGTGTTTAATTTCACTATACTTAATTATACTTTTTCAAATTACTATCACAGATAATCATTTAGTCCATCAGACCCCTAAGCAGGAGATAATAGAAACCCTGCTTGAAAATGAATTACATAATGTTTCTCTTTAATTTTTCACTAAAACTAGAATCTTGCCAATGGGAGATCTTGCAATTCAATTGGTTCGATACTTCAAAAACTGTTAAGTTTTGAAACTTTAATTTTTAAAATGAATTTAAAAAAATTTACCAATTTTTTTCAGGATTACCGATCGGTTTATAAACTTAAGAGATTATAATAAAGTATATGCATATAAATGGAATGAAAGATGATATGATTTACTTCTTTTCACCTCTTGAATTTTTACAAGTGTAGATTAAAGTTACACCTGCTTTTGTGAAAAATATGCCTCATTTGTAAGTCACGATATGCAAATCTCGGCAGAAATTTGCTTCTGTCCCTATTTTTCAATTATTCTCAGTCAATAATTCTAATCAGATTGAAAATAATGTTCTCAAAGCAGTCGCAAACAAACTTGCTACATTTGTGAAATACTATGTACTACATTGTTCTTGAGGGACTGTTGGATTTCTTCTAAGGTTTTACCCTTAGTATTGGGTATTACATAAAATGACAGGACCGTTGAAATAATACTGGAGCAACCAAAAAATAGAAATGGTGCATAGAGTCCTACTGAAAAATAAAGAATATGAAAACTATAATTTGCGAGACAAGACAAGACTCCAAAATCTATGGCCATCACTGTCATGGCTTTTGACTTTACACTTGCACAAAATAACTCTGATAGCATTAATGTTGGAATAATGGCCATTCCAAAGGACGTGAATATTTGGTATAAAATCAATCCTCCTAATGGTACCCACTTTAAAAAATCCATGTTTATTTTTGGGCAATATTCTTCGATGTAGAAGTAAATCGATAATAAAATGAGTATTATAGAACAAGGAAATATTGATAAAATATAAGCTACTTTTCTTTCTAATCTGTCTACAACAAATACTACCACAAATATGTTCAACATAAAACTCAAACCCGAATATGTCATTGAAGATAGTTCTGGGCTGATGTTTCCACCAGATTTTTCAAAAATGAACTGAATGTATACAATGAATATTGTTAGTCCTCCAAATACTTGGGATGTTCTTAAGAATAATGCTGCAAGAAGTGCTGTTCTGTTGCTGTTTATTTTGACAAGATCTTCCCATTTCGCAGATTCTGACATTTGCCTTTTTACATCATTTTCAAGTAATTTAAAATCTTCTTCGACGTTTTGTTTGCGTCTGAGAAATCTCAAAGAATCTTTGGCATCTTCGGTTCTATCATTTATAATATAATAGTAGGGTGATTCTGGCATAAAAGAGAACAAAGCACAGAATAACATTGGGATAGGGATGCAAATGTAAGAAGTTTCTTTCACATTAAAATAGCTACCAAGCATTGTGATTGCAAATTCTCCAAAGTATAATGACGATGAAAAGAGATTTCCCCAAGTTCCTCGAATTTCAGGACACGATATTTCTCCAATATACATTGGAATCGTAACAAATGTTATTCCGGCTGCAACTCCAGAAAAACACTTCGAAATATAGAACGTCAGGATGTCTGTAGCAGCTGCTGCTAAAATCCAACTCAAAGTATGTGGCAGTGCCACTAACATCAACATTTTTTTTCTTCCAATGATGTCGCATAACTTCGAGGAAAAAGGACAACATAAAATCATGGCTAAGGGTTGCACAATGGTGAGAAATGAAGCCTCTTCTTCCGATATGTCGTAATGTTCTTTATCTTTGGTTATTTTTGGTACGAATGGAGATGTCCAAGCGAACTGAAGTCCATTCGTCAACGGTGCAAGACATGCTGAAAATACAGAAACATATATCATTTCGAATCTGATAGCTCAAGATAAGATCTAGGACGTATTGTTATATATTGCTGAAGAACATTGCAATTTCATATAATGTGTGAGTTACACAAAACAAAAAATCAGCTAATATTTGGACAGTGGTTACTGTTATCATCAGGAAGCTACGAAAATGACTTTTCGAATGGACTGAACTAATTGCCTTAGTACTTACAAATGTTAATAACAATGGTCGCTAGTTGTTACATAAATGAAAAAGGCATAATTCTTTAAAAATTATATAAAAATCTACAAAGAACAATCGCTGACTACCATACAGTAGCCATGGTCTTTTTTGGTGGATTTTCGCCTACGGGAAGTGCCTGGGTGGCTCATTGGTGTCTAATCACGCTCCTGAACGTTTCCTGTTGTCGTAGAGGATCCACTTTTCGTTACATGTGACGATCCGATCGTTTTGGTTGCGCAAAAGCGAAGAGGAACTAACCTCGAAACGTAATAATTTTTGTCGATCGCTCAAATCGTGAGGCACCCACTTTTCGAGTATTTTGACCTTTCCGATACGTTTTAAATCATCAGTGATCCATCCTGGACTAATGTAGGTCGACCACTTCGGGTTACATCTTTGAAGCTAAAATCTCCCAAAAATTTCATAAATCAGCGTTGAACAGTGCGTTCACCAACACTATCATTCTGAAATGCCTGGTTATATTTTCCAGCTGTTTCGGCAGCGCTCTGGTTCAATATGAATTTATAAAGACAACATTGTATGTAGATTTAGTTTAATCTTCCTCTTGAAGATGATCACTTGGTGATCGACACACGTGTCGAGGTGTTGAAATAACGGTTTGGTGTTGGGAAAAAACTCCAGTGATATTCATTACTACACCAAAGTTTCCAAACAGTGCATCATAAATTGAGTAAAGGCAAAAAAACTTACTTTTTGGTCCTAAAATCTTTGATTTGGTTTACCGACACCATTAATTTTCGCAGAACTGTCATAATGTTTGTGGATGCCATATTCAGTGTTGCCATACAAATTGAAATTAAATCATGGTAGGATTTTGGTAAGTGGTAGAAAATCACATCTGGTCTTTCAAAGCCTGGTTCTTTCATACACACTCTCCCCTAAATCACACCGGCAAAATTTTGAAAAAAAAGAACAGCGTCATTGTATAAAGTGCAACATCCTCTGTCGTTCAGTATATAACACGACATTGTACAATAAATATGTATTGAGATATGAAACTACAAAAACTCATGACACTAAAATGACGGATAAAATTTTTAAAACAACCTCATATAAGGTAATTTCTCTAACAATTTCTCGATGAGTTGTGGACATTCGAGGTAGTAGCTATCAGATTTGCAATTTTCCCGGAAAAGTAAGTATATTGTGAGTATATTGATCGTGAGTTTTCCTTCATTATCAGCAACACTCATCCTGGATGAAACCTCGTCGGGTTCCCGTTGGTTTTCAAGGCGAACACTCGTATTTTGTGTCGTCACACCTTGCTTGTCTATACTCTCTGAGGATACTTTATTAATTGACTCGAAGGACCAAATGGATTACTTATGAATTTATAAAATTGTCGGACTGTTTATTCATGTACTATCTTTTTTACACAAGCATAATTCAAAATATAGACTAAAGTTATTCAACATATTGTGTTATACTCTCAACAATATTTTTGCTACACTAAACAATGATTTTTAAATCACGCCGACTTCTATTACATCTTTTCACTATCTAGATACTTTTTTAACAACCTGTGTAAACAATCATTGTCTTCTAAACTTCACAATTCAAGAAACAGCAGCAAGTGGCTGATAATTGAGTATATAATCGAGTATTACATCTGCATTGACTCTAGGATTCAGACCATATGAAAAAATAGACCGCCTACGTTGGTTCTTTCAAGATACAATATGATATGCAAAAATTTGATTTGATTTGTATTTCATTGTGAGTAACATTCCACTTTTTCACCCTATATAGCACAAAATTATTCAAAATAATATCCTTTGTGAACATAATAACTACTTCAAACATATCAAAACTTACAAAATAATTCATTAAAATTCATAGGAAATAATTTCTGTATGCCACTGTATGTATCGATGAACCTCTATAGATTGAATATTATACGAATTGTTTCTTACTTCATTTTGCCATTATTTTCTTCTTTTGGATTTATTTATTTTTTCAAGAAATGGCCTCACCTTCAATAATAATTCTCTACCCTGTTTTTTGGTCTTATAATAATTTTCTCATTTATTTTCAAAAATTTGGAAAATTTTACGGAACGCTATTTTCTATTAGTGTGCGATTCATTTGACGCGTCGTCAAATGAATTTCAAATACTGAGGCAACTTTGGAGAAAGAAAATAGGTGTTTATTATCAACAATCTTCCAGAGGGTTATGAAGCAAACGGATTTTGCTTCGTATCAAGATATACAGGGTGTCCCTAGGCTTCCTCTTTTCCTCTCGGGAATGTATAGATGGGGTCAAAATATCACCAGTACTTCATATAACTTTTTTTCCTAAAAGTCTTCGTAACCAAGTTACGGGCCCTCGACGTTACAAAATGGAAAATGTTTTTCTTTGATAACTTTTCAAGTGAATATTCAAAATCATCCAAATTTTGGTAATTGACTAAACAAATGAATTCCGTCGATGAGCTTTCATGCAGGAGTCAGTTGTTTTGCTACAAAGTCAGGAACGGACTACCCCCGATGGTCCACACCCCAAAACTTTGAAATGACAGATATTTTTTAATATTTTTCAACAAAATAAGGTTACTTGGACAATTTTATGAATAAAAGTACTCGTGTGGAAAGTCGATCGGAGCAACGAGTCTTGATAAAAATGTAGTTCTACTCGACGACATCAAACCCGCTCGTCCACCATTATTTGAAATGAATAATTATCAAAGCAGAAATAATAATGATAACGTTAATTCAACAACATTTATAACAGGAATAATACAAAGAATGCTAAAATGAATTCGTAAACAAAAAGTACAGTACCTATATGGAAGTTTAAGTCACAATTGTGATAGCAGATATTTTTTCAAAAGAAATATCAAGTTCTGTAGATTCGTGGTGTTTTTAAACTAACAAGCTACTCCACTATGAAATTTCGAATTCATTCCATATTTTGTATGTACATAATACGTGTGGAATAATCACGTTTCGTGTTGATCAGTTATCTGAATCTCATGAAACTCAACATTCGAATGTTTCAAATTCTTCTTCACAGCTAAACTGTTGAGGAGTTTCACTGATAATTATAATTTTATGGGAGAAATTCTTTAACAAGAATCTAAATTTAGCTGAAAAAACGCACATCGGAAAAAATATTTACTATACTAATAAAAAGCAAACGAATGAACTACAAAAACGGCTGCACATGATCAGGTGAAAAATATCCAGGGAATAATTATGTTCCATTTCTTTCACAGATGTTGACAAAAAAACCTTTTAGAAAGTTTTGATAAAAAACGAGAAACTGGAATGCGATTTTGTTTTGTTGAGTGGTGCGTTGTCATATGACTATCATTGTATTGACTATCATTTTTTGATATGGCCGAACAGTTTACATTCAATGAATATGCAGATATGCATTTATTTTATGGACGAGCATTTTGTAATGCTGCAGAAGCTCGTCGTCTGTATTCCGAGCATTTTCCGAATCGAACGGTACCGTCAAGAGAAACATTCGAGCGTGTCGATCGCAGCTTGAGGGAGACAGGTATGTAATAATTGATAATTAATTTGAGCACGTTGTTTTATTTCGATACTATTGTAGGTACAGTTTTGCCAAAACGAGGTGGTGAGGGCGCTCCTAGGACTGTACGTACCGTTGTATTGGAGGAAAATATTTTGGAAGCCGTCGCTGATGATCCTTCAATGAGCATCAGAAATCTATCAGAACAGTTCCATACATCCAAGTCCACTATTCATAGAATAATTAGGGAACAACTGCTCCACCCATTTCACATCCAGAAGGTACATGCCATGACACCTCAAGATTTTCCAGCACGACTGGAATATGCCAATTGGTTCATGGATAGGCAAAGAGAGGATATGACTTTTATTAATCGAGTTTTATTCACTGATGAAGCAGGTTTCAGTAGAGATGGAGTTATCAACTCTCATAATCTCCATATATGGGCCAAAGAAAATCCCCATGGGATATTGCAAACCCGAAGAGATATGTGGTTTATGCATGATGGCGCTCCTCCTCATTTTAGTTTGATTGTGCGTGACCATCTGAACCATATTTTCCACAATAGATGGATTGGTAGAGGTGGGCCATATTCATGGCCATCGCGGTCTCCGGATTTAAATCCATTGGATTTCTTTCTGTGGTGGCATCTAAAAAGCCTTGTTTACGCTACACCTATTCACACAAGAGATGCATTGTTGAATAGAATAACATTATATTGTGAAGCCATACGAAACGACCCTGGAATGCTATTTCAAGTACAGAGAGGGTGTCTTCGCAGACTAAGAAAATGTATAGAGAGAGAAGGTGGTCATATCGAGCAGTTTCTGTAGCGGATTTTTCATTTCCGTTTGCTCTTGAGGCTCTTGAGTTTCGTTAGTTAAACGTGTTTGCATTATAAAAATTCGTTATGAACATTTTACCTATCATTTCCATTTTCCTTAAAAACTAATATTTTCGAATAATGGTAGACATCTCAGGAGAAATGTTGTTGAATTAACGTTATCATTATTATTTCTGCTTTGATAATTATTCATTTCAAATAATGGTGGACGAGCGGGTTTGATGTCGTCGAGTGAAACTACGTTTTTATCAAGACTCGTTGCTCCGATCGACTTTCCACACGAGTACTTTTATTCATAAAATTGTCCAAGTAACCTTAATTTGTTGAAAAATATTGAAAAATATCTGTCATTTCAAAGTTTTGGGGTGTGGACCATCGGGGGTAGTCCGTTCCTGACTTTGTAGCAAAACAACTGACTCCTGCATGAAAGCTCATCGAAGGAATTCATTTGTTTAGTCAATTACCAAAATTTGGATGATTTTGAATATTCACTTGAAAAGTTATCAAAGAAAAACATTTTTCATTTTGTAACTTCGAGGGCCCGTTACTTGAAGTATATGAAGTACTGGTGATATTTTGACCCCATCTATACATTCCCGAGAGGAAAAGAGGAAGTCCAGGGACACCCTGTATATGTACTGATACAAATTGCTTTCTATGCATTGCTACAACTTGCAATAAGTTCCTGTTCCTCATTATAAGTTTTATATGTTTCTGTGTTATTCATATGGGAAATCAAATTTTTAAATGAGGTAAGTCTCTAATTGACAAAAGAAAATTCTAACGGGAATATTCATTTTTTTCCATAGTCTGATTTTGTCATATTTTCAGGTATTTGCTACTAGAAGTGCTGACCGAAAACCAAAAATTTATGATTGTTACTCACCTATTCCAATAGCAAGAATTTGGGGCCAATTTTTTCCGGGCGTTTCTTTGCAATTAACTTCACTATGTTCAAAACCACCTTCATTCATTGTGTTTATGTCAATTTCCAACTCCAAATGATGCCATTTCATAACACTACGAGAAATAAAGTATGCATATTCAATTATACACAATCGATATTTTATAGAAAACTGACTCAATCCATTTTTTGTGTAATATATATATATATATATATATATATATATATATATATATATATATATATATATATATATATATATATATATATATATATATATATATATATATATATATATATATATATATATATATATTATATATATATATATATATATAGAAACAGAAGTTAATATCGGACATAGCACTCATGAAAGTGGCAAACCATAGACACGTGTTTCGGGCTTTTGGCCCATCATCAGTATGGTGCAGCCAAGATCTATCAACTGAAACCACAAATGTGCGGTTGGCTCCTGTTGGTGGCTCCGTGCATTTGTATTTCTATCTTTTGGTAACCAAGTGTTGCCCATCCTTACACTTGGCTGCACCATACTGATGATGGGCCAAAAGCCCGAAACACGTGTCTATGGTTTGCCATAGACACGTGTTTCGTGTGTGTATGGTTTGCCATATATATATATATATATATATATATATATATATATATATATATATATATATATATATATATATATATATATATATATATAATATAGAAAGGTTAATGCAGTCCAGCTGCTGGAAAATAATTCCATGAAAATCAAAAAATAAATAGATAAGTACTCCTTGATCATTCCCATATTGATTTCAATTTAAGAGCCACCGGTATACAGCTGTTTCAGCCTATTGGGCATCGTCAGTACCGGGCAAGCGGTCCTCGATTGAAGACAAAATGAGAAAAAACCAAGAAAGTACTGCGTAAACGCAAGCGAGACATAAGTGGAACCACCTATTGGTGTGACACCCAAGTCTACTTGCCAAGTTTTTATGTCAGTGTTGGTGGTAATAAACAAAACTAATTAATGTATTAATAACAAAACACACAACATGTAGAAATCATAGTAAATGTTCAATATGTCTACCTTCAGACATTACTCATGCGTCTAGACGTCGGCGCATTGAGCCACGTATTCGCTCAAATATTCCTAGAGTCTCTCTGATTACCCTGCACGCATCGATGATGCGATTTCTTAAGTCCTCTACATCGCGAACAGGAGTACGATAAACCAAATGCTGTAAACGGCCCCAAATAGGGAAATCGAGAGGATTGAGATCCGGGGATCGAGCGGGCCAGTTCTGTGATTCTCCTCGACCTATCCACTGATTTGCATATGTTTCAGTTAAATGCTGACGTGCTATTTGACTAAAATGGGCGGGAGCCCCATCATGCATAAAAAACATATCCCTTGTGACGCCCAAAGACACTTCCTCACCATTCAATCGAGGAGGTAGAAAATGAGGCCCAATTAAATCATCCCCAATAACTCTGAGCCACACGTTAAGAGGAAACTGTTCTTGATGGTTAGTTTCGACAATAGCGTGAGGGTTTTCATCAGCCCATATGTGGTAATTATGAAAATTGATAATCTTGTCCGGAGAAAAACTACATTCGTCTGTGAATTCTATCGTCTTCAGAAAGTCACAATTTCTTCTAATCATTTCCAGCATCCAACTGCAAAATTCAAGACGGTTCGGAAAGTCTCGCGGTAACAATGCCTGTACTCGTTGCAGATGGCAAGGGTATAAGAGTTGTTCCTTTAAAATTCGAAATACCGTCATATGATCAACATTTAGCTGGAAAACAGTTTTTCTAGTAATGGTAGTAGGTTGTTCTTCAATCAAATTAAGTACTGCTTCCTCAAGCTGTGGTGTTCGTACTTCTCGATGGCGACCACAATCCTGCGTTCTTTTGTCGAATGAACCATATTCTCGTAATCGTTGATGAAGTCGAGCAAATATTACTAGATAGATCAGTTTCGTATTTTCGCATTTATGACGATGTATCTCTGCAGTTATTCCTGAAATAATGTTTTGCTGCGAACTGGTTTATTTTCGGCAAAAAACCCAAGGGACAGTTTTTGTTTAGAATGAAACAGGCTATCGGAAATAAATTTTTAAATGGTAAATAAAATTATGGATTGTGTATACTCGTATAATTTACACTTATTCAGTTACACCCTGTATATATTATATATATATATATATATATATATATATATATATATATATATATATATATATATATATATATAAATATATATATATATATATATATATATATATATATATATATATATATATATATATATATATATATATACAGAGATATAGATATTATTGAGTGTGTATGATATAAATCAAAAGGAGGAAATTCGTGGACAGGACACTCAATAAATATGGAGGCAAACCGCGGACACGTGTTTCTGGCTATTGGCCTCATCAGCGCGGTGCAGCCAATTGCAAAGGTGGACAACAACTGGTTACCAAAAATGAAAAAAAACATCACATATGCACGGTGTCATCAACAGGAGCCAACCACACATATGTGGTTTCAATTAGAAGACCCAGCATTCCCAGGCATCATCTAACATCACCACGTAGGCAGCTATAGCTACCTGCGTGACTTCCGGGTCCAGGATATAGATACAGAGATATAGATATTATTGAGTGTGTATGATATAAATCAAAAGGAGGAAATTCGTGGACAGGACACTCAAAAAATATGGAGGCAAACCGCGGACACGTGTTTCTGGCTATTGGCCTCATCAGCGCGGTGCAGCCAATTGCAAAGCTGGACAACAACTGGTTACCAAAAATGAAACCACATACCTGCTTACCAAATACCGAATGGAAATACCATTCTGAAGGGATATTTTCACAAATAAATGTTCATAAGTCCGAAACTTGACTAGTTAGGTATGATATACATAGAAAGAAAGCAAATTTCAGCAGCTTTCCGAATTTTCAATAATATACAGGGTGTTCCATTTAAAATAATCAAATTTCAGCAACTTTTTCAAGCAAACGAAAAAACTGTATTTTTTTACCACCCTGTATTGAAGTAACGGAGATTAGGCTGACGTGTGGGAAGTGTCCAAGTATCATCTAACTCCAAACCAAATTTCGATATCATAGTACTTCTTAACTAAAAGATATCGGCATTTTTAGAAGTCATGATTTTCGAAGAAAAAAATTGAAATTAATTTTTATTTCGAAAACGGTAATAGATAGGTATAGGGAAATATCAAGAAAAGTTGTCGGGCAATTGTTGGAGATTCCAAAAATAATATTATATACAGAGTGTTCCATTTGAAAAATCAAAGTTGCTACTGCTTTCTAATAGAAGCGGCAACACCGCATTGTCGAAAATATTTTAGTTGGCTAGAGAATGTCCGAATATGCCCTCCATTAAATTTTCAAAGTGATCCGTTGTCTGGTTCACCAGAAACGTCTAATGTGCCATCCACCGTGAATCAGCCTGTATAATCTTATTATTGTAGTTGTCCTGACGAAGGTGTGAAATATACCGAAAGCTTGACATATAACAAAGAGTTTTCTTCGTAACAGCCCAGCAGCTATTGGCTGCAACCTCACGAATTAAACCGATTTATAGTTAATCCAGTCACTAATTATATATATATATATATATATATATATATATATATATATATATAGATATAGATATTATTGAGTGTGTATGATATAAATCAAAAGGAGGAAATTCGTGGACATGACACTCAAGAAATATGGAGGCAAACCGCGGACACGTGTTTCTGGCTATTGGCCTCATCAGCGCGGTGCAGCCAATTGCAAAGGTGGACAACAACTGGTTACCAAAAATGGAAAAAAAAAAAAAACATCACATATACACGGTGTCACCAACAGGAGCCAACCGCACATTTGTGGTTTCAATTAGAAGACCCAGCATTCCCAGGCATCATCTAACATCACCACGTAGGCAGCTATAGCTACCTGCGTGACTTCCGGGCCCAAGATATAGATACAGAGATATAGATATTATTGAGTGTGTATGATATAAATCAAAAGGAGGAAATTCGTGGACATGACACTCAAGAAATATGGAGGCAAACCGCGGACACGTGTTTCTGGCTATTGGCCTCATCAGCGCGGTGCAGCCAATTGCAAAGGTGGACAACAACTGGTTACCAAAAATGGAAAAAAAAAACATCACATATACACGGTGTCACCAACAGGAGCCAACCGCACATTTGTGGTTTCAATTAGAAGACCCAGCATTCCCAGGCATCATCTAACATCACCACGTAGGCAGCTATAGCTACCTGCGTGACTTCCGGGCCCAAGATATAGATACAGAGATATAGATATTATTGAGTGTGTATGATATAAATCAAAAGGAGGAAATTCGTGGACATGACACTCAAGAAATATGGAGGCAAACCGCGGACACGTGTTTCTGGCTATTGGCCTCATCAGCGCGGTGCAGCCAATTGCAAAGGTGGACAACAACTGGTTACCAAAAATGGAAAAAAAAAAACATCACATATACACGGTGTCACCAACAGGAGCCAACCGCACATTTGTGGTTTCAATTAGAAGACCCAGCATTCCCAGGCATCATCTAACATCACCACGTAGGCAGCTATAGCTACCTGCGTGACTTCCGGGCCCAAGATATAGATACAGAGATATAGATATTATTGAGTGTGTATGATATAAATCAAAAGGAGGAAATTCGTGGACATGACACTCAAGAAATATGGAGGCAAATATATATATATATTATATATATATATATATATATATATATATATATATATATATATATATATATAAAGTGGATAATGAGATGGCTCAAAAACCAACGAAGGCTCAGGATGTGGAGTTTACTCCAGATCACTAAGCCTAAGGATTAAGTGGGGAATGGGAAGAAATACCAACGTGGTCCAAACAGAACTGGCTGGTATCTCAATCGCCACAAAAGAAATAACCAAAAAAAGAATTTCTGGCAAAAACATAACAATCTGCACTGATAGCAGACAAGCACTATTAACCTTGAACAGACAGCGTGTTACTTCAGGGCTAGCACTAGAGTGCCACCAAGATTTAGCCAAAACCTCGGTAGATAATGACATTATCTTGAGGTGGGTTAAAGGACACGACAGGAGTAAAGGTAATTGCATTGCCGACTCTTTAGCCAAGGAAGCGGCTGGACTAAGAATTTTAGGACCCAGTGGCACCCACGGCCTGATGACTTCGACAATTGCGGAACTAGTCAAATGTTACACCCACGCTCAATCTTTAAAGAGATGGGATGAAATCAAAGGATGTAATCTTGCCAGGACCCTGGGAAGCTGGCGCCGAAGAAATATCTGGCGATGACCAGGAAAAATCTACGCCTTACAGTAGGATTTCTGACTGGCCACTGTCAGCTAAGGAAACACCTAGATAATATGGGGCTAGTGGATACACCTCTATGCAGGATGTGTGAACCGGAAGATGAGACTGTCAGGCATGTCCTGTGCGAGTGCCCGGAGTTATCATCAATAAGAGAGTGTGTGTTCGGCGAGTCTTGGCCTACACCTGCCGATATAAAGGAGATGTCTCCCAGCGACCTGTCCACCTTCCTGGAAAGGACAGGATGGACGATGACCTAGGAGGACAACTCTTCGGGAGGATGTACAATGGGTCACATGTGGCCTAAGTGCGTGGGCTCACACTCACCCTCCCTACTCTACAGATACAGAAAGTGGATAATGTTAGCGACTGGAGAAATGTATGGTAAAATGGATTAACAGGGTCTCTCAGTCAGAAAGTCAAAAATCAAACTCTGCTTTACTTTGTCAAGCTTTCGCTTCTAATGGCCACTTCAGGGCCTATAATTTAATGATTTTTGAATATTTTCGCCTTTGAATACCATTACAAATCATACTTGCAGTAAAAATGAGTAAAAAACAATAAATTGAAGATATAAATTGACGTAAAAGTTAACATGTATACGGTTTTTTGTGGGTTTGACAAATGTCATATCTTCACATAAATGTCATTTTTCAATGGGTATGATGATTTGATAATTTTTTACTGTTAAGAAAGAGTTATTGATACGTCTTTCATTATTATTATGTTTTTGATGTAGTTCTAGTAAATTACTATATATACTGCTTAGATTATCAATGTCAGTTTTCTTATTCATATAATCAGAAGACTCATTAATTTCAAGAAAAAGGCGTTTGGAAATATTTTTTTCTGTATGTAAAACTTTGGTTTATGACCTGTTTCTATAGAGTGTTGTGCTAATGCACATGATTTTTTTTGAGCTTTATATCACTTTTATGTGAAATTACTCTATCATTAAGAATTCTAGATGTTGTTCCAATATCATTCATCATGGTAACGGACTATGCAGAGAAGGAGATCCGAACTCCTGACGACTTCACAGGCTTTATTATTATTATTATTATTAATTCTGAAAAGTTTTGTCACAGCAGCTCACGTTATGGCCGGAAGTATTCAATTTCTTTCTTATGATTTCAGTTGTAGGAATATTGCTTTTGTAACAGTTGTATATTGTTTTTTCACTGATTTTGTTAGATAAACATCTAAAGTTTTGGTAATTTCGTATCACATCGGGTTTTGGGTTCATGAGTTTTGTTTTTGACTATTTTACGTACAGTTGAGAAAGGAATTTCGGACAAATCTGATGTTGCTTGTAATAGTTTGTTTCCATTGTTCACCATCGCTATTGGAATCACTACACAGGAAAAAGTCTGCGTTGTTATCACACTCGTTATTACTCTCAGTACTTGTCCAAGGACGCCACTTTTTAAACAGATAACAAAACTTTACAGTATATATAACTGCACTGAACATTGACAATACGACGGTTTGCATTCTACTTGTCACCGTAACATGACTTCAAATTTAATTTTATAACCCTTCAGCCAATCATAAAACTCGGTTAGTAAAAATGATCCAATACGAACCGCCAATTCTTCAGTCCACGTGGACTAGTTGGTAGCGGCTTTATTTCTCTGTATTGTTTTTTTTTGGCCTTTGAGAGAGCCGCCGACACTTTAAGGATGCACATCACCGGTTACTTCGACTATACTAGTGCTGTTTTTTTGTTCTATATGGGGCCAATTTTGTCGCTGACTCGAGTATGCTGCTAACAATTTTTACAGCAAAATAATGGAATAATTATTCTGTTTCGCAATATATCACTTTGTCATCCATAAAATGAACCAATTTTTTAACTCATAAAATTCAAATGGAGAAAGCTATCAAAGTTCGGTGAGTTTTTACATATTGAGAGTTCTTCAGAATTAATTGCACTTTTATGAGTTTTGGGAAAAGTAGAGGATATCTACATGTTCTATTGTATGCTACTTTGATCAATTTTAAACATTTCTTATTTCATATCCTAGATATTTCCACTACCATCTACTAAATTTTTCAAACTATACAATTATTAGGAATTCTCGTTTCGTTAGTAATCAGTATTTTTGCTTCGAAATTTAATGTTCTAATGACTTACATTAATGTATAATTTGAAAAGTTCCTAAATGTACCATTTCGACTGACATCAACTCACCATAATGATAATTACCGTTTTGAACACTAAAATTTGTTATCAAAATTTCTACTTTTGAGGATGTCAAGAAATGAAGTATAGAGCCAGTGAAAATATGAATAAGTAGGATATGCCTCTGAAACTATAACATTAAAACAATACTTCAGGTTATAGCGAATATATTTCCTAATCATCAAAATGGCACTATTCCAGCCGTTAAAAGATAAGGTTGTTTTCTCGCTATATAGTTGATACTACCTAAAGGAGGTTTTATACGTGATATTGTTTTTGTAATGAAACGACCAGTCTAGAAGATGGTACAGGCTTTAAGCTAGTATAGGCTTAATCCTAAGGTATGTGTATCCGTGCCGAGAGGATGAATGACACTGATCCTATCAGCTGTCTCTACGGAACCTTCGAGATACCGGGCACCCTCTCGTTGTAGCATCGCCTTGTCATGGTAATACGGGGCTCTTCCGTGATTGACCTTATTTCCCTAGCTACTGGTGGGACTTTTATGGTCAGAGTAAACTTAAAAATTCTTTCTGACGCTGAATCTATAGAGGAGATGGATGTCGAGCTTACGACTCCAACTGACCTCCCTGTAAACTTATTTCAGGAGCCAGTCTATAGAGGAGATGGATGTCGAGCTTACGACTCCAACTGACCTCCCTGTAAACTTATATCAGGAGCGAGTCTACAGAGGAGATGGATGTCGAGTTTACGACTCCAACTGATCTCCCTGTAAACTTATATCAGGAGCGAGTCTGCAGAGGAGATGGATGTCGAGTTTACGATTCCAACTGACTTCCCTGTAAATTTAATTCAGGAGCGAGTGTGCAGAGGACATGGATGTCGAGTTTACGACTCCAACTGACCTCCCTGTAAACTTAATTCAGGAGCGAGTCAACAGAGGAGATGTATGTCGATTTACGACTCCAACTGACTTTCCTGTAAATTTAGTTCAGGACAAAGTCTACAGAGGAGATGGATGTCGAGTTTACGACTCCAACTGACCTCCCTGTAAATTTAGTTCAGGAGCGAGTCTACAGAGGAGATGGACGTCGAGTTTACGACTCCAACTGACTTTCCTGTAAATTTAGTTCAGTTCAAAGGAGATGGATGTCGAGTTTACGACTCCAACTGACCTCCCTGTAAACTTATATCAGGAGCGAGTCTACAGAGAAGATGTATGTCGAGTTTACGACTCCAACTGACTTCCCTGTAAATTCAATTCAGGAGCGAGTCTACAGAGGACGTGGATGTCGAGTTTACGACTCCAACTGACCTCCCTGTAAACCTGATTCAGGAGCGAGTCTACAGAGAAGATGTATGTCGAGTTTACGACTCCAACTGACTTCCCTGTAAATTCAATTCAGGAGCGAGTCTACAGAGGACATGGATGTCGAGTTTACGACTCCAACTGACCTCCCTGTAAACTTAATTTAGGATCGAGTCTACAGAGGAGAGGGATGTCGAGTTTACGACTCCAACTGACATCCCTGTAAATTTAGTTCTGGAGCGAGTCTACAGAGGAGATGGATGTCGAGTTCACGACTCCAACTGACCTCCCTGTAAATTTAGTTCAGGAGCGAGAGCTTTTCAACTCCAGAGTTGAGGGGTATATCCTTTTTTCTAAGTATCACACACTCTCATATCAACTCTCTCAGCGAAACAGGATACCTCAGTAATTAACTAATAATAATGACTTTTGATAAAATTGACTCAAACAGAATTATGTTCACAACTATGTTTTATTATGAAGCAGGTAAGTACATTACTGTTGTAGGGAGATTTCGTGATTTATTTGGAGAAATCGAGAGACCACCCTGAAATCGTACTTACTTGTCACCCGATATTTTTATCATAAAAATGTATCAAGTTCAAGATGTTATGTTTCATGACTGACAGGACTTCCTAGATAAGGAAGTTTTTAACATATCATACCCAGAATATAACCAATGACCATAGTTGTCGATGCGGTTAACACAAAAAACATTCCCAGAATAGCCTGGCTGAAGTTCAGTTTTTCTCGAACTAATATGCTTTTTTCAAACACTTCAGAATAAAGTCACATAAGGAACAATTCGCTCAGGCCAGTCTCATCTCCTTACACTGTAGGTTAATGGTTTGACACCTATCAGAAAACAACTGCTTCCCTGGCTAATATCACGGTGGGCGTTGGATTATATCCGATAGATGTCAGTGCAGGATTCTTCACTGAAGTTATTCGTGCATATGCTATTGGCGATACAACTGCCGCAATAGATTTTCAATTATTGGAAATCTATTGCGGCAGTTATATCGCCAACAGCATATGCAGGGATAACTTCATTGAAGAATTTTGCACTGACACCTGTCGGATATAATAAAACGCCCCTCGTGGTATTAGATAGGGAAGTAGTTTGTATTTGGCACACAGACACTAATAATAATGGGCTAATTTTTATCTATAGGTGGGTTATTAGTTACAAAATTGACACGTTCACCCGCGAATTCCCGGGCTTATTTTCAATGAAATATTTTTCAACCCGAGAAGGGGTGGTAGCCACCACAGGTGAAAGCAACTCTTTTTTCAGGATCAGTCATGGAGTAGTGGATGAGTAGGGCCCAAATTCAATTTTTTTATCAAATCGGAGTTGCTTGGCAGAATTATACACATCGCCGTTTTTTGCCGTCAGTGATTGGGACTTGATAACTAATTAGTACACATAAATTCACCTAGGAGGTTGTCATTACTGTACGATACCAATACCAACTAATATCATGTGAAGATGGGAGAAAACTGTTTTCTGCATGTTGTGAAATCGATACGCCGAATGGAGTTATTTTGAACTTGAGGAAGTGTCATCCGATTCACGGACCAGTCCCTTCGGAATCAGGTCCCTCCTGATTCGAAGTGACGTCCGGAACGGATGGCGTCTATCAATTTTACCGCCTCATCTGCTCTTGTTTGGATCCAGTGATTCTTCCCCTTTCCCAGAACGTCTTGTCTCAGACTCAAATGCACAAGAAAACAACCTGTTGTCGCGAAAATGCTTCATACGAGAGATGTATGACATATTTTGACAAATTTATGAAATATTTGATATCGGCTTCCTCGGAAAAATTAAAATCTACCCACATAACGCGGAAATCAGACAAATAAAATATAATATCGTCACCCTCATTTTTTCGAAATTGAGTGCCACAACCCAACAAATCAGGAGATGAGTGTGCAAAGTAATTTATTTTCTTCAGAGTACCGCCATTTCCAGATATTTAGTTGTACATGAAAGTTTATACCGTGTAGATGTGATTTAGCGTAATTCAGATATTTTATGAGGTTACTTTTTCACGATACTTGTTTTTTCACATTTGTATTTTCGTAGGCGCGGGAATAAAGTTGTGTTTTGTTTTTTTGCTGAAAATGACGTGAATTTCTGAAGGTGTCATTCATATCGAAATATTAAGCGCGACTTGAGATATCGCCTATCCACGAAAGTTAATACCGCGTAAAACTATGAACAAATTTCCACAGTGGTGATAATATTTTCAATTCAACGATGCTATAAAAACATAGGCGAAGGATTGACTTGGAACTATTTCCCGATTGTACCAAGTTCCATCGGACGAATGGTGTGCACACATAAGTTTCCAAATTATGACTTGACTTCGCTTTTTTATAGGTTTTCATTCTGATTCTGAGAAATATTTTGCAAAATATAAGAAGGTTGGTTTCGAAAACTCCAAACTGAAGATAGACAGCCATCAGCACTCCTGCATGAACCCTTCGTATCCCTTATCACAATGTACTTTATTTCTCCTAATTGCATCTATGATAAGCTTCACCTTGATCTAATCTACCTACAATTATTGATCACTGAAGTATATTGAAAGTTAGTTCTGAAAAATAAAAATTAAATAGTTTATTCAGTTTTCATAATGACTTATTTTTTCTCTCGGTTATCCGTTTGTCCTTCATTTCAAGTCTATAGTCTATTTCAAAAGAGTGTAGAGTAATAAAATCTCATTAAGTATTCAAAAGCGCTACAGGGTGATCCGTCAATAAATTCTGTCACTTCCCTAGTCCGCATTGCAAAATTATGTCGTTTCATAAAGAGCAGGTAGGTATCACCCTGTTTTAAGGGATTTGTCCATTGTTATCGACGGATAAATACTGAGCCAGAGGCGCGCTAGTGGGATAATTGCCAAAAGAATATGCATTCATAAAAATTATATTAAAGGAAATAAAAATTTAATACAGCAGAACAGTGTTATTAAAAAAATATAAAATGTAACAATAAAATATATACGAACCGAAATCGGGAAATACTCACAAACACACACGAACGAACTTTACGTATTGAAACACTTGTGGAGACTTTAAATCAACTTATTCACAAAAACGACAAGAACTTTACTGGATACGTTATTACAATTTGACACTTGAACAATACTAAAACTGTGAACTTCCCTTAACGTTTAACAACACTCTATTTATACCCTAATTGAATGTTCTAGAGATTACTAGGTACAATTTTCGAGAACCTTCCGAGAAAATAATTATTCAGACTACCTTTAATTCTAAACCCTAACCTAAGCAAAAGTGTCACTGTCACTGATACACTGGTCTCTGTCCAGATTGCTTATCCCGCTACAGTATATTTACAATTCAATTAAATTATTCTACATCAGTATAGTCTTCATCCGAAGAACTGTCATCATCCCCTGGTGTTATAATTATAGGGTCAACCACCTGATCGACCAAGTTGTCCAGTTCCCACATTTTATCTTCCTCTTTTAAAACATGCTGGATTGCTTTTTGCCAGTTTTCTGATGTGATTTCCATAATGGCTTGATCAAACAATACCTTGACATCTTTCATTTTAAATGTGGTATTGTGCCTTGCAACATATCCTTTAACTTGTGCCCATATAAGTTCTATAGGATTTAATTCGCAATGATATGGCGGTAGGCGCAGCACAGTTACTTTATACTTTTCTGCTACATCTTCTACGGCATATTTCATGAAGCGAGATTTATGTTGTTTTACTATGGCTAGTAGTTCCTTCTTTACTGAATTCGTCTCAAACTGAATACCTTTATTTGACAGCCAGTTAATAATTTCTTGCTTTCTCCAAGCTGAAGTTGGTACCTTCTCTAAGCGCCTTGAATGGTAGCTTGCATTATCCATAACCACGACCGAATCAGCTGAAAGAAATTTTAACATTTTCCCGAAGTAGTCTTCGAAGACATCCGAATTCATGTCCTCATGATAATCTCCCGTCCGGCACGACTCAAAGCTTAACAAACCTTCTTTTAAAAATCCGTCTTCGCTTCCAATGTGAGCAATTATAAGCCTCTTCCCTTTTCCCGAAGGCACTTTAATACCCGTCGAAAGGCCTTCTATGAAAGCTTGGCGAGAACTTGTTATATTTTTATCTTGCCACATTTTTTTGACTATATAACCTTCGTTTATCCACGTCTCATCAAGATAAAAAATTTTCTTTTGCTCTCTGCGGTACTGCTTTATAGTTGTCAAATATTTTCGTCTCCAGCAAACAATTTCATCACTTTCCAGTAATAGTGCCTTTCGATTGTGCTTTTCCCAGGCAAAATTCATACTTTTTAAAGTTTTCCATAAAAGTTTTCTGGATATCAAAGGAATATCGTTATCTTGGCTTATCTCGATAAATATTTTTTCAAGAGTGGGTATTTCCTTTTTAAAATAAAACGAATGAACTTTTCTTCGAATGTCACATTTGGTGTCTTCATCTAAGATTTTTATTGGTCTTCCTGATTTTCTCTTACATGGACTTACCTGGCCTGATATCTTTCTTTCTCGCAATAATTTAAAAATCGTGGACTGTCCAATTCCAGTCATTCGGGCACATCGCTCAACACTTTCTTGCACAGACAAACTAGGGTGATCGTGTTTTATGCAATCATATACATTTAAAATTATAACTTTTTCGCAAACAGATAGCGGATAATTTTTTACACTTCTTTTCTTTGGAGTAAATGTCCCCATTTTATAACTTTTTCACTATTTCTATATCACAATATCACTGTACGTTTAATTGGTGTAGTAACAATTACTATTATAACTCGAATGTTTAAGACACCATTACAATATATTTAAACCCTTTTTCTTAATTACCTGGGTTTAATAGGTATTGCATGATTGGTGGGCAGGGTCAAAAAGGGATTATTATAATGACATGGCACCTCGGAACTAAGTGTTAACCCTTTTTTGAGAAATCATGCTCAAGTATATGAACCCAAATTGCATATTAAATAAGTTTACAAGAACCACTAAAATTAATCTTAATCTTTTTTTAAGAAATTTTACTTACCTAAATACATGTAGGTACTTAGTTTTAGACCAAATTACTTCCCAAAAATGGCCTTTTATTATTATCTATGTCTGTAATTTTTAATTTACTTTAATTATTAAGTTTAATAATCCTAAGATTTGCCTACGCCCATGGACGACAACGAAATTCAGGCAAATTTTATGACACTCCATGATTTATTACTCTACACTCTTTTGAAATAGACTATAATCTTCCGATGCAATTTTAGAATTGAAGTTCCGCGATCTAATTTCTTCCCACTTCTGAAGCTAACAAAAACCTTGGGATGGCCAAGAGACATAAATATAATATTATGATTGCATTGTTCGCCGCATTTTCCGGCAGTGGCAGAACTTTAACTTTTTGGTAAGGTTATGAATTACATTTTTTTAATATATATATCGGCAAAATCATCTCTTGAAGACGCCAAATTGGATGATGAAACGTGCATCTAAAAGAGCATAGCATTTCTGCTAATTGAAAAAGTGCTTGTTTTGAACATAACGATCCATTAGAGGGCCGAGAATATACGAAAATGTTGTGATTACTACTGAGACAAAATGTGAAACTTCCACAATTTGTACCAGAAGTGACAACCATTTCTGATAGAGTCGTATCGTATCCTGTACCTGCCAATTAGGTTGCGGTGGAGAGTCGAATAGACCCACTCACTTTGAACGAAATACATTCTATTTTAAATGCTTCAGGTGATTTTTACTTTTTAAGATCAAACTAGTGCTGCAGAACCGCCCTGCAGCGGAAAGCGTTAGAAAACCCCTACCGAATGAGGTGTCACCTGTGAAGATAAGAGTCCCCTTGAATAAAGGTCGCATCCTACATTGCAGGTGTCTGACCCGAAATGTTTTATGATTCTGAACTCACTCAGTATCACTAACAGAACATTTGATATATCGGCCACTGAACGACCCGCCAACTGCCATCCCTTTGACATCGGATCAAGAACACGAGCTTTTTAGTTCTCCAACTCTTGGTCAAGTTAACAAATTTGGGAGCTAAGTGGCACAGCCAGAGACCACCTTTTCAAGAATGTCTTATAAATCTGTCCTGCACCAAATTCTTGAACAGCAAATGTTGAATCTGTGTCAGGAGGGGAAACAATCAAAAACGAAACATGCAAAAGCAAAAAAGCCCCACAGAAGTGGAAAAAAATTCATTTTTTTTTCAATATAACTTGATTTACCAAATAATGAATGGAATACCTCGTCAAGAAATAATTAGAAGATCTAACCAGTTAGGTTTTAATTCAACAAATATATGTGTAGTAACCTCATTTCCAAGAACTTTCATCACAAACATTAACTTGCTGTGGAGTTCGTGTTCGAAGAAAAACATATACTCATCACCAAAACAAATAGTTTGTAAATTAATTCGCTCGTGATTAATAAAATCCTCTAAACTGTAACAAAGTTCAATTCTTCGATACAGATTGGCAAAACGTTACTGAAGAAGTAGTATGTTATGTGTGCGGAATGTATTTATACTTTTATATAAGCTGCCTCATCAGTTCTTTTTTGTTAATAATGAAACCAGTTTCAGTGAATTCGCCATATTAGGAATCACACGTTGAAAGGTAAGACCTCGTTAATCCTTAGCTCGCACAAGTTTCAACTTCTGAGGGTTGTCGTTCGTAGGGAAGCGACAGCTGGTTAACGGAAAAACAGATTTTAAACAGATTTTTTTTAAATTATAAAATATGCCTATTTTCCAAATATGTTTTTCCGTTTTTCTTGTGCGTCTTTCACTTCCCCCATAAATTAGAATAATCACATTTTTTGTTGTATTGTGTACAACATAATCTATCGTATCTATCACATGTTCAATAATGCTCCCCTCAATTTATCGAAAAAAATAGTGTGATTTTTACCCCATTCTTTTGAAGAAAGTCACTGTTACTCGAGAAATATACCTGAAACCATAATTTTGGTTGATTTCTGTAATTTAACATTCAAGTAAAATTCAAAGTTGTAAAAGAACTCAAACAGTTTTAGTAAAACCATTGTAAATTAATATGAGCGTAGAATGATGATAGTAAATGAATAATTCTTAATTTCAATGAACCACAAATTGTTGATGATAAACCACTAAGAGCAATTTCATTAGAGGGTTTCAACGATTCATGACGATTCTATTTTTTCCTCTGTTCTGATCTAATCTCCCCATTATTGAAAATCTGCATTACATCAATAATTCAATAGGTAACAAATTTGAACAAATATCAACCAGTATTCGTGGTACCATTCACTAGATTTCACTTCTTCATTTAAGTATAGCGAACAAGAAACATATGAAGGCTACATTTCGGATATTGAAGAAAATAAAGGATTTATCTAAAATAACTAATGCCATGACTACCATATGATAGGTATTGGGTCATATGAAAATAATATTTTCTTCATCAGATATTCACATGAATTTTCTACACAGCATACTATAGAAGGACATATTTTTATATTTAACCTGTCCCGAATATATTTGGTCATCGAAAGCAAATCATCGGTTCCATTTGAAACGATGATTTGCTTTCGTATCAGCCGTATCAGCTTATTTCAAATAATCATCCACAAAACATAATTAATCTCATTTTGTTACAATTCCATGTCCAAGAATGACATTTTGTTCTGACAATATAATATGAGGCTAGTTAATTCAATTTATTTCTGACCGGGATATTATAAGCTTATATCGTCATAGTTACGCTATCAATAAAGAGGGTCATAACTCCCTTGGGACATTATAGATTTTATAATTCCCTCTACCTTTCACAAGTAAAAATAAATAGAAATGAAAACTGAACCATATTTTATTTATTCACGTCATTACAAATAATAAATGTACAATTTTGAAATGTTCCCTGAAAATATCTTCCGCCACTGGAAACAATTTCTTCTTTTGTATGGCTGGAGCTTCTGTTCACTACAGTCGAGGTACCTGCCTCTTCTGATGACAAAGTAGACAACATACGCGCCGTTTTATTTCTCAATTCGATGCTATCCTCCAAATACCCCTCCGCCACCGTGGAACTTTTCCAACCTCCGTGTCTTTTTAAGTTAGTCATAGTTGCTCCTGCATTGGCTAGAGCAGTAGCAGAAGTGCGACGAAGGCAATGTCCCGTATAGGAAGATGAGTTTGGCAATCCTAAATACATTGCGATTTTGCTGGGGATTTTCCCAAACATGTTTTTTCCAATTGGCTGAGATGTACATTTATTTTGTCGGAAGCTCAAAAAAAAATCGTTCAATACCTTTAGGACGCAAAGACATATAAATTCTTAATAAAGGCAAAGCGGAGAACTCTTTTTCATCCACAACTGTAAATTTCTTCGATACACCAGTTTTACTTTCCGGTACGTTCACTACCATAACGGAATCCCGGTCCTCTATATCCGATATCTTCATATTCAAAAGTTCCTGACTTCTGCATCCTCCAAAATAACCCATAATCAAAACAATCTATAACAAAAAAAAAGGAAATAAATACACACAAAAAGGAAAATAAGAAAAAAATTACCTTATGCAATAAATGAATATCATTAGGAGCGTCCTTTAGGAATCTGATAACATCTTTAGGAGATAAAACAGCAGACTTTTTCGGCTTATAACTCTTACTCTTCCGTTTCAAAAAAACCTGTAGTTCATTGAACTTGGTGATATCTCGTTTCTCATGTATAGTCACCATCGATTTTAGCATTGACCATTTAGTCCATAAAGAATTCGGACTATACGTTTCTGACTGAAACGAATAAACACAATTACTACCAAATCTACCGAAAAACATAGAAAATTCCTTACCAGTTCTTGAAAATATGCCAGAAATACAGTTTCAGTGACATCTTTTGGCATAACATTTTTCCGTGTCAGCCAGTCCAGATATATCTTGTATTCTTTTTGGTATACGGCTTCACTTTTCGATGGAATTAATGATTCTCTTGCTTGTTCAGCTGTTTTCAAAATATCCTCCATTATATTTCGGGTAGAAAACACGTTTTCACCGCAAACACAGCTTGATAACAAAGTTCTGTTTATAAACAAGTAACATAGCAACAACCTAGCAACAAGAAAACTCTACTATAATCAACGGTACCTGATTCAAATATACCGGGAAGGTAATGAATTGGTACATTTTTCCGTTTTAAAAATGAACAAAATTTTATTGAAATCGGTCAGAAATAAAATTATCTATGTACCACGGGAATTAATGAGCCTTAATAACCTCAGGCAATTGCTGTCCCTCGGGCCAGAGGCCCTCGGGACGCAAACTTTGCCATCGGTAATTAAGGCCCTCCTAATTCCCTTGATACATAAATAACTATATTAACATACATATTCTATTGAGAATACTTTTTTCTCACCAGAACAAAAATGCTGGCTTTCGACGCTCGTTTTGCTAACCAATTTAGCATCATCAGTAGATGTGAGTCAATTCTTCTGTTAAGATTTTCATATGCATCTAGACAAATAATTACTTTACATAATGAGGGTCATTGAATTAATTCCTAATATTTTGTTATTGTTCCTAATGTTATCCACTACTTGACTGATACTACTTTCTACCTGTGATAGATTTACCATTTATAGATCTCATTCCACATTTTTCGATTTCCAAACTTTTACAGGCATCTAAAACCTTGTTGTTCAAATATGCCTCACTCTGTGACAGTTCTCTATGGCATGTTGGTATGGTATGGTATGGTCTATGAAACCGAATATGTGAAACATGCTCCTTGTAGGAATTCTCACATTTCATTTCGTAAATCCCGCAGGTAAGTGATCAGTGTTTTCAATGAATTCATTTTACGCCAGAGGTTTCAAATTATACTTATCAAGACATACATATTCTCTGAAGAAACTACTTTTTTTCTCTGTAACTTAAAAGTTTTTTTCGTGTTTCACTTCCCTGCCATAGACCGAATCCTCCGTGCAGTACACAGATCCATATCTAAAGTATACTTGTTTAAGTACTTAACACACCTACACGCATCTTTAAATAATGCCGAATACTAGGTTGGAATGAGGCAACTTTATAATACACACGTATATGGACAGATATTACATCAACTGGTTGTAATGATTGCTTCAACTTCAAGTAAATTATGTATCCTCTCACAGTTTATTTACAAAAATTAACGACAGTAAAAACGAATTCTTTGTCTTTTTGAAATCTAGTTCACATGCTTTAGATAGGAACAATTTTACTTAGTGCACTCAGTTAAATAACCAGATTCACTTACGGGAATATGTTCAATTCTAAATCATTGAAAATTTATTTTTTATCATTACCCTTCGCTGAAAAAAAAAACTATTTCATCTTGATTACTTCTATAGCAGATGATTCAAATATAAACATTTCAATAATTTGAAAGAAATATACTTTATACGAGAGATTAATTTTTGTGTATAAATCTGTTTACTTTCTACTTCTCCATATTTACATGAAAATAGTAGGAAACTTCCTAAGGTGGAAAAACAATTAAGTTCAAAATTAAACTCTCTACTCTCTTCACTTTCAGATACAAACTGAAAGAAAAGGTCCCTTTGAAACAACTACTTCCATATACTCGTAAGCAAGCAATGAATTACAAAAAAAGTACTTTTGAAACAACTATTTTGATATTAACTTCGAATTATACAAAAATCACTCTTTCCTATTCAGTTTGTACTCCAAACATTCCTTGTGGAATGGAACCAGGAACGCTACATGATATCATATTATATGAAAGAGTTACGATATAAAATTTCGCTTATTCTTATTGGCGAACTTCGAATTTTCAGAATAAGATATGTTTTTCTATTTCATCCAGAAAGGTGGTGATGTGGTGATAAGAATTATAAATGATATGTGATTCCATTCCACAACGAATGTTTGAGTACATACTGAATGGGAAAAAGTGATTTTCATAAAATTCTATGTTGATAGAAAAACTGAAAACTTTCGAAATTATGAAAGGAACCAAATTTGAGGAAAAGGAAAAATCGAATATAATCGATAAGCGAATCATGTTGCGCCAATGGTTAGGATATGAACCAAAAACATATTCAATATCTACCATGGAACTAATTCATCTACATATGTTAAAATTTCAATTCCAGACATCTTGAAAAAATTTAAAATTAAACTATTTTAATGATAATTTGTAGTCATGAATAAAATAAGAAGGCAGAAAGCTATAAGGGAGAGGGGCAAAAATTCTGACACCATGGCATTATAAAATTATCAAGGTTTGTCAAATCATAATTTCTGATGGTATGGATAATTAAATTTTAAAATATGTATTTCGAAACAAAAAGTATATAGACAAAATATTTTCTTCATTTTTATTACATTTTTGAAATTGTGAATCGGTAAAGGATTTTTTGACAATAATGATTTGTCTTGAGATATGAGTTGGAACCATATGAAAAACTTTGTTATCGTTAGTTTCAGAAAAAAAAAGTTATTATCCATAAAAAGTTCTGCAAGAAACAAAACTTGAAATAAATTTTTGGCTTTCTACTACTCCATCTTGTTACAAAAAAATGTGGGAATCTTCCAAAAAAGGAAGAAAGTAATCAAATAGATGAATGAATGTCATTACGATGTCATCGACGACATAAGTAGATCAAACTCATTCCATGATATAAAATATCGTAATTCATAAATGAATTGTGTGTTTTTTCTTATAATTTTATCCAGATTGGCACTGAAAAGCCTAAGGCAAGTGTCTTACGGCGAAACATCGATGTGTATCAATGAAGATGACAGTTTTCTATGTAAGAGCAAACTTTTACCATTCATTTAGTGTAGAACTCCTGTGAATGATATCTGAATTTATTCCGGAACGAATGTTTGGAATACAAACTGACTAGAGAATAGTGTCTTCTGTATTATAATTCGGTGTTCATGTAAAAGTATTTGTTTCCAATACACACAATAAACATTGAATTATACGAAAGTAGCAGTGCATCATAAGTAAATGAAAGTAGCTGTTTCAGGAGGACCTTTCCTTCCAGTTTGTCTGAAAGTTACTTCTTTGCCTGATCTACATATTCATGTATAGAGTTACTCATTTTAAAATTGATTACTTCCTTCCTTTCTTTGGAAGTTTCCCACATTTTTTTTACAAGATGGAGTAGTAGAAAGCCAAAATTTTTCTTTCCCAAAAATTAGTCACTCCTAAAAATCTAACCCTTCCAATTTCAATGAAATGTATTACTCATTAAATTTTCTTAGTCTTATACAAGGTTTGTCAATGAATATAAATTTTGTACCTCAAAAGTAAATTATCTTTATTTTTGGCAATAATAAATATTTCAAAAGAAATAACTCTACACCTAGATGTGTAGATCATACAAAGAAATAACTTTCAGACACAAACTGGATGATTCCCACATTTTTTTGTATCAAGATGGAATAGTAGAAAGCCAAAAACTTTCTTTACCAATAATCAATCACTCCTAAAATATTACCCTTTCGATTTAATTAATATTGTTATTGAAAAAGGTGGATCACAACTGAAAATTATGTTCAAGTATGCAAACTGCTTCAATTCACAATGAAAAATCAGATTTGGTTATTTTCTTTCAATATTTTTACTTATTAATTTTGGTTGATACCAAAAATAACTTTTCCTTTTCTCAATATTTCTACATGTTAATGATAACAGTTAATTTTCATTGATATTGTAAATCAATGCAATTGCATATTTAAAATTAATTTTAGCTATGATCAATTTTCTTCAGGAATAATTTTTGATATTGCTAGAAATAAAGATAATTCAATATATTTTGAGCAAAATTGAAATTCTTTGACATGGTTACATTTCAGATTTCAGTTCTTGCAGACTTTTTTTGAAGAATATTTTTTTCCTTAAATCAATAATGGCATTTCTCCTCATGGATACATAGTGTATACAAGGCATCTCACTTTTTTTGGAAAAAACACAAGCACTACAGGAAATTTCTTAAGAGCAGTGCCTGTGCGATTCACATCGAATTTGAATCGCTGGAGATTAAATCCATTTTAAAAAACGTTCTCAGGAAGTTTATTCCACATAAACGCAGTTCTCCAAATGAAAGAGTTCTTGAACAGTAAAGTTCGAGGTGTACAGAGTTGAACCTCAAAACAATGAGCAGCCACAGTAGGTCGCGTATTTCTGATATGTACCGCTCTTGATGGAATCAAATACACCAAGTCACTTGAACATTTCTCGTGAAAATATCTATAGAAGAGAGACAAATATTCAACTTTTTTTCGACGTTCTAGACTGTCAAGGTTGCAAGTGATATTCGCGTCTCCAATCAGGCGGATGGTTTTTTTTTGGATGGAATCCAGCAGCTTCAGCGTATCCTTAGGGGCGGAGCTCCATATTTGAGAACAATACCCTAAAGAAGGTCTGATCTGAGCTTTATAAAGCATCAAAAGTTTCTGAGGTGTGTACAGTTTTCTAGTTCGGAACAGTATTCCAATCTTTTGGGAATCAGCCTTTGCAATTCCAGCAACATTATTGTGCCAAGACATATTAACCCCTAACAAACTTATCGAAACAGAAAGCTGAATTTTCCATCCTGACATTATTATATCCGGTACGGAGACATTTATCTTGTTGAAGAAAACCGATGCCTGGGTTTTTGTGGCATTGAATCGAACCTGGCTACTTTCACCCCATTTCGAAATAACTTCTAAATTCATTAAGATTCACAACCTCCTGCTGCCGATGAAGATGTGCATCCGCAGCCGATATCCTGGAATCCAAATGAATTACGAGACAAGTGTGCTACCTTCAGCAACGCAATATATTGGATTCTTGTTATTTTTTCAAAAGTCGTTGATATGCAATTAAAAAATGTTGGAGACTATAAGGATCCCTGGTACACCTGCGTTGATGGGTATTTGAGAGATAATCATTGACGGCCACTTGCAGGGAACGTTCTTTCAGGAATCTGATGTTTGGCCAGCAAACCGCCATGTCACACACGATTAAATGCCTTAGAAATATCAAGCGCAACAGCTCTTGATTCTCCATGTTCCTCGATTGCGTTATTCCAAATATGGGTAACATATGATTGATGGTCGCCTGTTGATCTTTGTTTCCGAAAGACATCTTGATGATTGCTCAAGATGTTAAAACCTTCCAAATATTCAAAGATATGGAAGTTTACGGCTTCCTCCATGATTTTTAATACCCTTTTTAGGAATAGGCTGACCGCGAGCAATCTTCCCACAATAAGGAAAAACCCCTTCCTTGTATGACAGGTTGAAAAGTCTGAAAAATACTAGTTTGAGTTGATTTGCGCTATTTTAAGTACGATGACGGGCACTTCAACAGGACCAGACGCCTTGTTGATATTGAGCTTGTTTCAGAATTCGCCTGACTAGACGTTATCGAAAAGTAATTTCCGGCATTGTGGCTTTTAGTGTGGGAGTAGTGGGTGATGTCTTTCCCAGAAAATCGACTGTGGTGTGGGACGTTCAGACCCTTTGGGATTGACAAGTAGTTTATCCCTAATTCCCTGATTGTGAAGTTATTTGCTTACATTTATTCTAAGTTTGCAGCTGTTGCAAGCATCAACAAATCTAGTTCGGTTTTCGGCACTGGGATTTTTGCACCACTGCCAGTAGGCGACATTTTTGGAGGCGACAGCTCACACGCAATTTTTGTTGAACCAAGGTTTGCCGTTAGAAGTACCTTTCTTTGAAAAAATAATATATGCATCCGTGGCTGATAGAATAACTTCCGTGTATTCAGAAGTGATTTCAATGGATCATTGGAGCTGATAGTAACATCTAGCCAGGGGAAATTTTGGAAATGGTTTTGAAGATTCCTCCAATCAGCAGATCTCTAAATCCAACAGAGAAATGAGTTTGTGGTCAGAAGATCACAATAGGTATCTCATGGTGACTATGTAAACTTCTGGATTGGTTGTTAGGTAGAGACTCAGAAGACTAGTATATTCTACATCACGGTCAGGAATCCTGGTTGGCTCAGTTATAAACTGAGTAAGTCCTCAAACTCCCACACGGAATATAGCTGAAACTAGAGAACATATTTCAATTCTATAAACCTTAGTGTTAACAGAAATGATAACTGTAACATGAAATGAAAGTCAATTCAATTTTTCTATATGAATGATGGTACTGTGATAAGAAAAAAAATTCGGTAGTAATAACTTTCATATATTATGGATTGGATAGGTAATTTAAGTTAAAATAATTCTGATTCATTGAATTTTTTCGTGAAGCGAGCCGTTTGAAAAATACTCAGGATCCCAGGAAATATATTTGGGAAAATACAAACCACGTTTTGATGAAAACGGATTCTTCAATATTTTTCGTGTAACACTTTTTAGAAAATACTCCACTTTCAATATATATGGTACTGAAATCCAAAAATAAAATTGTTTTCACTTCAGAAGTTCTGGAACTTTGATCAGTTTTCATGTTGATTCGTTGCATAAAACCCTACTTTTTCAAAGCAATATCAAGTTTTTATCAGCATCCAGTGGTGTACAGTAGAGGTATCTGATTCCATGTATGCTCAATTTTTACTTCACTGGTCAATTTTTTCGCATTTTCAAAGTACCCATTCAGTTCCGATCAAAAAAATCTCAAATGACCTAGACGATGTTTTCATTAGGGTCGTTTGGATTAAAAATCTAAAATCATCGTATTGTATCAAATACTAGCCAACTCCATCTAAACTCATGTTTTTCATCACTGATCCTAGAAAACATCAATTTTCATTTTTCATTTCATTGTAAACTTTTGCAGAAATAGTGCAAAACTTTTTAATATGGTTACAGTTTGTGTTTGTTATCATTCATCTAGTGCTAGAGTGATAAAGTTAAAGGAATATTGAATATTCATATGAATTCGAAAAAGACAGCTAAACCAGATTTTTGTTTTCATGCTGATTTCAGCAGTACTGAAAAGAGAACTCGAAAATCAACAGGAATTTGATAAGTTCTCTGAGTAGTCAATTCAACACTTAGTACTATTTGGTACTGAATGTCAGATGATTGTAAGCGTGAAAGTGAAAAGACCATCACTACTGATTACAATACAGCGTAGGTTTTTCTACAGTAGAATATTGATAAATTTAATCCTTATATAGCAAAACTCACCCACAAATTGGAATCAGAGGACCCTGAGAGACAATTAGAATTTGTGACAAAAAATGTTTCGACCTTAACGATGAAAACAGGAATATATTAAAAAATATTCATACGAATGACAGAAGTTGTTTTGACATCAACGGTATGATACATACTAACCATTACTGGTCGCATGTAAATTCACTTTAGGCACATAACAGAGAACCTCGACGGCCGGGATAGATATTTGAATTTTCTACAGACTCGATAACATAATATGTTATTGGAAGGAATTCCAACAGCAACACGGTAGAATATTCGATTCTATCAAGATGATGCACCTCCACATAACAATAGAATTGTCAAGGAATATTTGGATATGGCTTTTCTAATGAGTGGATTGGGACACATAGATCAGTAAAAAATTGTGCTACAAATGGAATAATCTACCTCTACTGTATTCCATTGGATGCTTCTAGAAATATATTTTGTTGCTTCATGCAAAGAGGCAATACATAGAATTTCGAAATCCTAGAAGTTCTGAAACAACCCAACAACTTAAATAGTACAAAATCCGGACTCAAACCCAACAACTATTTCTCAGCTCGATTAGAAGTGAACTTTTCAAGACAGTTGTATTATATTTACTATCAATTTTCTGCTGAAATGTTGCAAATGTTATTATGGCAGTATTCGCTTACAACAGTATACAAAATCTACAAATCATATTATGACCAGCAGTGTTAATCTACCAAAAAGCTGCAAATGTATTTGTTTCAATCCGTTCGTCTGTTACTTTTGTAAGGAATAAATAATGAAAACAAAATAAAAAACTAAATGTTCATACACCTTATTGGTTTTCATCTCTTTTCAGTTCTTCTTGAAAATATTACCATGTGTATGGAAGATATCTCAAGGAATATATTTTGTTAGTCATTTGCAGTATAAAGTACAAGTAATAGTTTTTCACCATCGAATTGGGTTAAATAAATTTAAACAAAGGCACATTGTTACATCATCCAATGACGCTTGCTTAACACCATTCGCATTCACCTGACAAGTTGTTTTTATTTATATCCATGTCAAAATCTTTGATTTATATACCCGAACTACTCGTTTATATAGCGTGAACTCAACAACTAGTTTATTGACAACCTACATTGCTCGGAGCAGTTTATAAATTCAAAATGTACAGGGATTTGAATGAAAAACATTTATTTTAGTGAACATAATTTCACCAGACTCCTGAATAATTGAATACAACTGACTGATACTTGATGAAAATCCATATTGAAACTAATTAATACAGTTTATTTTCACCATAAAGGTTTTTACAAAAACCGAGACACGTGTTTCGCTATACAATAGCTTCCTTAAGCGTAAACTACAAATGCAATACGGATTTATACAGATGGCTCAAAAACCAAAGAAGGTTCAGGATGTGGAGTGTACTCCAGATCAAATACCAGCGTGGTCCAAACAGAACTGGCTGGTATCTCAATCGCCACAAAAGAAATAACCAAGAAAAGAATTTCGGGCAAAAACATAACAATCTGCACTGATAGCAGACAAGCACTATTAGCCTTGAACAGACACCGTGTTACTTCAGGGCTAGCACTAGAGTGCCACCAAGATTTAGCCAAAGCCTCGGTAGATAATAACATTATCCTGAGGTGGATTAAAGGGCACGAAAGGAGTAAAGGTAATCGCATTGCCGACTCTTTAGCCAAGGAAGCGGCTGGACTAAGAATTTTAGGACCAAGTGGCACCCACGGCCTGATGACTTCGACAATTGCGGAACTAGTCAAATGTTACACCCATGCTCAATCTTTAAAGAGATGGGATGAAATCAAAGGATGTAATCTTGCCAGGATCACCTTGGGCGACCCTGGGAAGCTAGCGCCGAAGAAATATCTGGCGATGACCAGGAAAAATCTACGCCTTACAGTAGGATTTCTGACTGGCCACTGTCAGCTAAGGAAACACCTACATAATATGGGGCTAGTGGACACACCTCTATGCAGGATGTGTGAACAGGAAGATGAGACTGTCAGGCATGTCCTGTGCGAGTGCCCGGAGTTATCGTCAATAAGAGAGTGTGTGTTCGGCGAGTCTTGGCCTACACCTGCCGATATAAAGGAGATGTCTCCCAGCGACCTGTCCACCTTCCTGAAAAGGACAGGATGGACGACGACCTAGGAGGACAACTCCTTGGGAGGATGTACAATGGGTCACATGTGGCCTAAGTGCGTGGGCTTACACTCACCCCCCCTACTCTACAGATACAGATACAGAAGCGTAAACTAAAAGTTACTTCTTCTTAAATATCGTTGTTTTATGAAACTGAAAACTATAAATAAAATCATACAATCTGAGATGAAATATTGAAGATTCGAACTTTCATTGTGTAAATAACTGAGTTTGAACCTGAAGTAGGAAAAGTGATAAAATAAAGAATTATAGTTCCGAACTTGGAACTAAAACTGAATTAAATGAATGGAAAAACTAAAAGTTCGATTTGTAAACGAACTAATTACAACGATCTGTTATTGAATTGAGTCATAGCAATCACTTTCCAGAAATAAAAAAAAACTTTTTAGAATAAATCAAGTGTAAAGGGGAAATTACTAAATTTGCGAAAAATGTTACTGAGTTTGAATAAAATTCAGATATGTTGATCCAACTTGTCAGTGACACTTTTTATTATTAATTTTGTTTATATACTAAAAAAACAAAAAAATATGGATTTCAAATGAAAAACTTCTCCGTTTCGGGAACTTCCTCTGTTCCTCTTCTCGAATCCTGTTAGAAAAGTGATTCAACTCGTACACAAATACATCAATATCAAATTCAAAATCTTTTGAAATTGAATGAGGTTTTTTGCATATACAGAGTAGACTGCAGGTTCAACATTATACAAGATGTTTCTTTTAGTTTTCTTTTATTTTCTTTGGGTTCTGTCTTCAAAAGTTTTGCGGTTTACCAATTCATTATACACTCGTATGCAACATCTCTTGTCAAAATATGTTCTGCTGATTTGTACGAAAGGGTACTATCGATGACACTTTATATGAAATAATCTTTGGAGGAAGTTTGAGAGCCATAAGCAGAAATCCTTCTGGACAGCCATAACCATTTAGTAAGTAAAAGTTCATGTCACATCAGGAAGTCCAATTCCTTGGAAATATCGACAGCAACGCTTCGAATCTCTTCATTTCGATTACATTATTATAGAAATATGTGATACATTACCTGTAGATATTTGCTTTCGTAAATCGTATTGATGGTCGCTTAATTATGTTAAAGTATTACGCACACACACACACGCACGAGAATAATCTTTTTTCAGATCTAGAATATCAGTGGTTGTTTTTGCAATATTCGCCAAAAACTAGAGTTGTCAAATTTCGAATGATATAAAAAAAGCAGAGGAACTTTCAATACCACTTAATTTGTTATAATCTGATATCAACTCATTTGCAATGCGTTTGGTCCATTAGATTTCAGCATCAATTTTGGTTTCTCGAATATATGCCTCTGGTTTTTGTCATCGATTTTTATAGCAACCCATATTACAAATTCAAATATGTATTACATTACATGTGTTTATCGACATTTTCCTCATCATCACTGTGTAGTCATACAATTTCCGGTCAGAGCTATCTCAAAAAAGTAGGGACCAATATTTTTTTGGTCTAGAATTCAAATCTATACATAAACTCCACATATCGGAAGGACATTTAACATAGAATAGAAATAGAAAAAAATAATGTAAAAATACTCCTAACCATCTACGTCGTTCACGATATCTCATTAAATGTTCAAAATTGCCTTATATTGCTCTTGCAATAGTATTTTATGGCAATTTTCCAGCATTTGTGAATTTATAGCTATGCAAACCGTCCTTATTATCTCTTTCAATACGTCAATACTGCCAAAAGTTGAGCCGAATACCCTATCTTCAATAAAGAACGTCGAGAAACACATGTATTGTATAATAATACATAACTTAATTTTTCATTAGAGTGGCTACAAAAATCGATAAAAAAACTAAAGGCCATTAAAAAAAGAAGTTGATACTGAAAATCAATGAACGAAACTATGAACGGAACTTTGCATTGCAAATTGGTTTATGCCTATTATTCATATCATCCGAAATCGATGCGGTAGAGCAAGCAAGTTGATACTGAAAATCAATGAACGAAACTATGAACGGAACTTTGCATTGCAAATTGGTTTATGCCTATTATTCATATCATCCGAAATCGATGCGGTAGAGCAAAAAAACGAAATTGTAATATTCTAGTTTTTGGCCAATATTTCAAAAAACAACCACTGATATTCTTGATCTGAAAAGGGAGTATTCTAGATTTTCGAAAAAAGGAAACTTTTCTCCAATTTAACCGACCTTGTAGGTCTTACCGTTTCTGAGATGGCAATAATGGGATTAGCTAAAGAAACGGTATGTATATAATCTGTTCAAAATCTGTTTTTCCGTTAATCAGCTGTCGCCCCATACGAACGACAGCTCTCAGAAGTTGAGTAACTTGTACGAGCTAAGGAATAACGAGGTCTTACCTTTTAACTTGTGATTCCTAATATATAGATATATGTACATTTCTTTTTATTATCCGATCAAATTAGACATAAAAATAGAAGTGAAGGTACAAAAATTCGCAGCTCATAATTGGTAGGATTCTTCAAAACACTATCATAATTGAAAACTATAAAATACTCATCGGGGTCAAAGGTCACAAAAATAGGTTTTTTTGCGATTTTCAAGATAACGGTCAATTTTATCATAAAATCACTTCAGACAAATATTGTCTAAATAATTTTGTTTCTGAGAACCACCGTTTCTGAGGTATAACAATTCAAAAAGTTGCTGGAGTTGTAATCGTTATTAATATGCACACGTTTCCACAACACCTTTGAGGCAGTGTAGGTACTATGCGCGTTTTTTACCGTGGTTTCGTTGGTAGACATTGGCAAGAGTTGAAAATGACGAAAGCGGTATAAATTTAAAAAAATTGGAAAACTCATTTGACTGATTCATTGTCTAATACTTCTGCTTCTTCTTGTTCTTCTTCTTGTTCTTTTTCTCCTTATTCTTCTTCTTCATCCTGGGTGCAAGTAAATTGCCTCAATGTCTCGTTGGAATCAAACGAATCCCCAACTGTTGGTGATCCAACATTGGAGCACGATCGGCCTTGATAATTTTTTACATGCTAGAGCAGTGGTTTCCAAACTATGAGTCGCGACCCACTGGTGGGTGGTGGGAGCAATTTGGATGGGTCGCGGAAACAGATTAAAGACACCTCATAATTTTGAATTGTTTATCCCATTTTGGATAAAGGCTAGGGGAAAATATTCAGTCCTTTCGAACGTAGCCTCAAAAGAGCTGATGGGGTTTTTAACCACATATTTGTGTGAGAGGGCATTCTCCACTTTGGTATATTTAAAAAATAAATATATAAATAGGCTTTGTGTGGAAAGTGACCTGCGTTTAAAGCTTTCAACTTTCAACCCAGATATATAATCTCTTGTAATTCGTAAGCAGCAGCAGCTCCACAAGTTACATTATATAAGTCTGATTTTTTCATTATTTGTAATTGTTTAGTTTTAAGATTCTGAATTGAAAGTATTTTTCGTACTGTATTTCATCTTCAATTATATCATCTTTACAATTTTCTTTTAGAGTTGTATTCCTTAATAGTGATTTTTCACGATAACAATGATGAAAATATTATTGGGAATAATAATTATATATAATATTATTTAATATGTGGGTCGCGAAAAAAATTCCACAATGAAGGTGGGTTCCCAGGCAAAAAAGTTTGGGAAACGCTGTGCTAGAGAAATTTTTTTGCAACCACATTTAGTACTACATCCCTTTTAAAGTTGCAAGAAATTGCGTTCAGCAGTTGGGAGTGTAGGTGGGAGTAAAGTCTGTCATAGATTGATCAAATAAAATATCAGAAGCTGAAGACGTTACTGGAGTTCAACGACGTTGTTCTGCGGCTTTAATATTTTTCGTAAAATCATACGACGGTAAATCTGGCACCAAAATGTCAGCGTGTATAATGAACATATTTATATCTTTTATTATTCAAAAATTTCAAATTGAACAGAATCACAACAAATTCGTGGAATAGGTCTACCTGGAGAACCACGTTAAAAAACGCGCTAAGTAGGTACACTACCTCAAAGGTGCATAGGAGTATTATGACGAAAATAGCTCTTCCAATTTTTTGAATGGTTTTATCTCAGAAACTGTGGCTTTCAGGAAAAAAGTATTTGGACAATTTTTATAGATAATTATCTGCTCCACAATGTTTATCTCAACTAATTTTATGAGGAAACTTACCATTTTGCTGAGAATCGCGAAAACCCCGTTTTTGTGACCTTTGACCTGGTGTTACATTTTTTCCAGATATCGGATCGATGAGGATTTTTTAGATTTCATTTATGATGGTATTTTGAACAATCCTACCAACTTTGAGCTGGGTGTGAATTTTTGTTCCCTCGGATGAAACAAACGACTGCTATTAACAAACTAACCTTGGTTAGTTAGTTAGAACACGCAAAGACTAGCGTGTCCATTAATACTGAAACCATGAAGGCCACTTCAACAGCTATGTTGAAGATACTCTTGAATCGTTCTTTTTCACATCTTGCAATATTGGATTAAGACAGGGTGAACCATTTCAGACTGGAAAGTTCATAGACTCACATGTGATCAGGTAGAACCGAAATTCCAGAGTGAATTGGAAAAGTTCTCGAGTTCTCAAGCCGCATGACACCGAATTATGGGGAATGAACAGACATCTTGAGAACACCTGGTATATAGATGGTTCGAAAACCCAAATTGGGATGGGAGCTACCAAGCGAGAAGAAATGTTCATTTCAGTTACCTATTGGTCAGTACAAATCATTCTTCCAGGCGGAAGTGTCTGCAAAATGCGCAAGTAACATTAACTTGAGGTTCCAACGAAATAAACGGATAGCATTGTTTTCAGACATCTAAGCTTCACTTGGGGCACTGACGAACCCAAAAGTGATATCAAGATTGGTCTGGGAATGCAGTGAAGAACTAAGGAAACTGGCGAGCAGGAACAGATTGACTATTTACTGGGTACCAGTGGTTAGGTTAGGTTAGGTCCAAAGTGGGTGGGTCTATTCGACCCTCCACTGCAACCCGCTCGGTTTATTGTGGCTCACACCTATTCACCACCACTACCAGGTCAGATGTTAAGAGTACGGCTCTGCCGAACTCTAAAAACCTGATTCGGTCCCCAGCGGGGCAGGCACAAAGTATATGCTCTACTGTTTCATCATTAATGAGGTAGTCGGATAGTCAAGGTGCAAGATTCCCACCTTGATACCCGCGACAACCTTTCCATATGAGGGTTTTTGCACGTCAGCTACACCTGACGATGCCTTATATTCAATCGTACAAGGCTTTTTCACTCTGGTTTTGGTGAATCAATACTTGAGCGCAAACGTTCGCTAACCTACTCATGGAGGATTTGTTCCTCCATTTGAGACAGACTCTGCGTACGCCGCGGTTTCATAAGGAACCCCGCTCTTGAGGAGGCGACTCAGTAGTTTTCTGGCTGCACCATCAAACCTTTTTTTTGGGGATCAGTTATTGGATCAGGTGTTGGAGAGTTAAGAAGCTCTCGCTCCTGATCTAAATTCACAGGGAGGTTAGTAGGAATCGTAAGCACGACATCCATCTCCTCTGTAGACTCAGCATCAAAAAAAAAATTAAATTTACTCTGTCCATAAAAGTCCCACGAGTAGCTAGGGAACGAAGGTCAATCACGGCAGAGCCCCGCATTACCGTAACAAGGCTATGCTACGACGAGAGGGCGCCCGGTATTTCGAAAGTTCCATAGAGACAAGTAGCTTTAGTGTCATTCATCCTCTCGGCACGGATACACACACTTTATGATTAAGCCATCGTTAGGATTTCATTTAGTTAGGGAATAACAGAACTACAAGTGATTATGTCGTTCCCGTATCCAGCTGAGCTGGATACGGGCATCCGATAGCCGGTTTGCTCAACCCCTACATCCCAAGCCAATGCACTCGCCAAAAAAGCATGCACAGTGGTTCTGGCAGTGTAAGATGAACAGGGACAGCCAACCAGGGGATTCAGATGATGAGTGTGTCAAACACAGATCATCAACTCCATATATAGATAGGCTCTGGACCAGCTGTGGGGCTACCAAAATATTTGGTACGAAACCAAATTAAGAACTAAGTCTATAAAAGAAATTGATAGTACGGTAGTACGGGAAAAACACTTCCGGAAACAAACATGGGAAAACCTTCATAGAGAGACTGTCCGAGAAGAGAACTGAAGATTTCTTCAAACAAAGGAGGGATTGGCTCAGAACTAGGCTACTCACTAGAAACTGTTTATTGAAAGGCACCTAAATAACATAGAGGTGTTCAACAATAGGAACATAGATAGCTAGTAATATTTTATCCGAATGTGAGGCACTGAATCACAATAGGTAAATAGTTCATGGACAAACCAAATTGTATCTAGGAGAATATAACATACATTCAGCAAGGGACCTGTACAAACTGGTACAGGGAACAAGATTATTGAAATGGGTGTCATAAAAAAGATAAAAAAAAACGCGGTAATTCCATTAGGCTACAGTATTTTCCGGATGCTTGGGAGAAATGGACAAGTCAGAAGTTTTCTAAGTCGTAGTCGTATCATTTATCTTGAATGTTTCATTTTATTGTAATCTCATTTAATTTTATATGGACCTTTCACTCATTGTTAATATCAATTTATTTATATTTCAGGAAGAAATAATTTATTTGTCACAATGTTTGCTATTTACTTTTGCATCAACTAACACAATTATATTACTGGAGTTTTTTCCTAACACTATTCGCTATTTTTTTTTTGGAAAAAACTTCAGTGATATTCATTAATACACCAAAGGTTCCAAACAGTGCATCATAAGTAACACAATTATGTTAAATCCGTTCAAGGAAAATCATGAATTATAACTAAACAAATAAGAGAAAATATTTTTCCACATTCGAAACTATTTTCATGATTGTTTTTCATTTATTCAGACCGGCTCTCACAGATTCCTAGTTATAACTAACGCTATACGTAATACTGTTACTTTAATGGCATTCAAATATGCTTTGGTTCCCATGTTATCTCAATATCAATCTAAAAAGCAATGTGGTCGTTTTCATTAATTATAATTTGGCGACTTCGGAATCAAAACACTTGACAGAAATCTAATAAATCAATACAACAGTTCAAAAAGAGAACAGGAGTTGTTCTCTATAAGATCTCATAATTACTACTTCCAGTATCAATACCCTGAGGGTTATTGAATTACACATGACAAATAGATAAACAAACTCTCACAATAATCAACTCTTGTAAGTGCATTCTTGATATTCCAAGTTGTTCAAATCTTCGATCAACTCTACATAACGGGTGAGTCAATAATGTGTGAGTATATGTGTTTGGTTCTGGTACGACACAATGACTTCATATTATTTATAGGTATACTCACGTATACTCATCAGAAGATTTCAAATCTAATCATTATTTGTAATGTGTCTGATGAGTGATCAATGCCGTATTATCAGAAAATTGCATTGGCTCACAAGTTGAAATTCATGTTTTCTAGACATATAGCTCGTGAAATTATGAGCGATGGCTTATTGAATTTGAAATGACGTGTAGAAAAATGTGTTTTAATGTTTTTTCAACATACTTGAAATTATAATTATTAGGTTGTTTCAAAAGTTTTGCCCGTTTTAATGTCATGTGTTTTTATGGATCCTATCTCAATAAATATTTATTCTGCTCTGTCGTGGTATACACTGAACCATACAGATTTTTATACTTAATATACTGAACCATCACAAACGGTGCGTGAGATGACGAAAGAACTGACCGTCAGCTCCCATGTGGATTTTGATGATTTAACACGTATTGGAAAGGTCGAAAAAGGGGTGCCCCACGATTTGAACGATCGACAGAAATAGTCACTTTTATATGCCATTCTTCCTTTTTTTTGCATAACCAAAACGATCCTTTTTTGGATCGGATCGTCAAGTGTGATTAAAATTGGATCCTCTACGACAACAGGAGACGTTTAGGACAGCGGTTAGAGACCGACAAGCCACCCAGGTACTTACCAAAAAAGACGATGAGAACTGTATGGTGATCATCGGCTGGTGTGATTCAATATAACTTTCTGCAGCTGAGGCACACAATCACGGCAGAGTCCTGTTGTGAGGAAATCGGCAAAATTGCGTCATCAGCAGCCGGCACTGGTTAACAGAAGAGGTCCGATTCTGCTCCATGACACATCACCGTTCGAAAATTTTCTAGCACTTCGATAACTTTTTTACCGGCAGAACCTTCGCCAACCAATCAGAACCAGTCTGACGGAATTAATCGACTTTTGACACGTTCACAAAAGTGCACTGTATCAAATGGAGCTTATGGCGATCGAATTGAATAAGTATTCACTGAGATATTACAGTTTGAAATAGACTCGTTAAATCGGACATAACTCTTGAAACAACCTAAAACAGTAGTTTCTAAAAACATAAAAGAATGATGTTTCGTCGAAGAAAAATTCTTTTCGGTTTGTCTAATCGTTATTTTTACAAATGGCGACATGAAAGTTCAGTGTCACTATTGAAGTAGTCATTTTTTTCAGTATTAGTCTTATATGAAGCTGTGCTTCGAAATAGACCTTAAAGAATATAGGGTCTTTCATTAAGCGCTTCCTATCTTCAAACTCAAATAAATCAAAGTGTGTGTGAGATATTATCGAAATTTTTTATTTATTTGAAAGACCTGATGCCATTATGAGTGGAATATAACGTCGTTCAAATATCTGCCACGGCTTCTCTGGGTAGAGCGCATCCGAAACGTCCAATTTTACATGAATCTGGCGTATAAATCAGGCTGAATACAAGAAAAAGTGCAACAGGGTCAAATCGCACGATCTTGGTGGACAGTTCGCATCACCTCCACATGAAATGACCCTGCCTTTGAATCGCTCGTGCAGAATATCTAATGTGGCATGAGCTGTGTGTTAGTTAAAACCACATGTCGTTGGTGTCCAGATCATCCAATTCAGGCGGAAAGAAGTTGTTAATCATCGACCTACAGTACTTGCCATTGACAGCCTGGCCAACGTCGTTCTCAAAACAATGTGGATCGATGACGCTGCTAGCCCAAAATCCACACCAAATAGTGATTCTTTCGTGGATCTCATGTAGATTGGTATCGTCTGAAATTCGACAATTTTGTTCACGTACCCATGCATCCATTCATCGCTGAGGATGATTTTTCGAATGAAAGTCAGGGTCGAATTCTCCTGCACACTTTCACAGACACCGGCGATGTTTTCGGTAGACCTTCGTCGACGTACGGGTGTTGGTCGATCGTTTACTGAACCAGTAGACCCAAATTTATACACCACATTGCGAATAGTCGTTTCGGTAGGACGATTATGGCGATTGTAAAATAGGCGAAGGGCGTGATATGTTGCCCGAACAGAACACTCATTTTGATAAAACAATTTTATTATTTGAACGGGTTGTTGAATGCTATATAAGTCCGTGGTGATTTAGCAGAGCAGACTGAATTAATGACAACTAATTTGACAAATGTTTCCTATTGGATAACCCTATATAAACACTTATCACTAACTGTTATTCAGTACTTCCTAAATTTGAAATACTTTCTGAAAAAAAATCGGAAACATCATTTTTCCACAGAATTTCAAAGAAGTCACTTGAAAAAAAACATTTTCTTTCACAGTACATGACTGTATATCAAATTCCATCAATCTAGTACAATGTTGTTTGTCATTTTTAATGAATGCCGCATTCATTCAGAAAAAAAACATTTATTCAGTTCATATTTACTTTTTCGTGAGCAACATGAGCATCAATTGGGCATCGTCAGTACCGGGCAGGCGGTCCTCGACTGAAGACAAAATGTAAATAACCAAGAAAATTTCTTGAAAAAAATAACTGAGTAAACGCAAGCGAGATATTAGTGATTCAACTTATGTTCCACATAAAATTAACAAAAATCTGCAAGGAACAGAATTGCTTCCAGTTCAACAACTGTTTCTGCAAACAGCATGAAGGCACAGCATTAGGAAAACCACTGTCCCCCTCTATAGATTATCTGTTCGTGAGTAGATTTGAATTAGAAGCAAAAAAAAAGTTAGATTATTTTTCACGAGGTTGGATCCGATATGTATATGATATATTCGTCTCTGACACAAATAAATTTAAGTTTCAACCCTCAACAACAGATTCCCGAACAATAAGCTTACATATGAAATTGAAAAAAACGAATAGTTACTATTCTTTGGTGTCTTATGCCTTAGTGATTGGAAGTAACCTGGGCCTAGAATTTGATGTCTTTAGGAAAAATGCCAGTAATTTTAGATATATTCCTGATAACTCACAAAACAAAATAACTTTTGTATTACGCAAACTTTCAGAAAAAAAAAACACCCAATTGAAAGAACTGTTATCAGGGACTTAGGCTGAAAGCAACGGGTAGTTTTCAAATATAGTAGATAAGTTGATTAGGAAATTAAAATTAATGGATAATCTTCGACATTGACTTAATGTGCATTGTCCTTATGTATGAACCAAAAAAACACCAACAGATTAATTCAAATTTTCAAAAAGTTGAACGTAAAAGTGGTCTTCAAAACTTCTTCTGTTCACTTCAACAAATGTTGGGTAAGCCTAGAGACAAGATGTCAGACAATGAAAAGTCGGGGATGTATCAAATAAGCTGTGAGGATTGTGTCAAAAAATACATCGGTCAGACTAAGCGAGCTTTTAAAATTAGTTTCGAAGAGCATGTACCTAATACCCTATTTTGGAAAACAGAAAAATGTAGTGTCAGTCAACATGCCAAACAATCCATTGTTCATCTTTATATGAATCGCTTTGTTAAATTTAGTAGGAACAGTGATTGTTTTAGATTTATTCTACGCCAAATGTTTCTGTTCTACCTTTCATTTCAGTATTGAATGTTGATATCATGGGGGAAGAAGGTATATCCTACATACATCTGCCCTTCGTTAGAAATAAACGAAGAGGTTTTTACGTTTTTTCTACTAACTACAGTTTTTCATTCACGTTTATATAAAAATTACATATGTTTAACTTTCGTTGTGATGATAAATATGAAATCGTGCATCGTCATATGAGCTTCAATGAAACTCTGAAAAATAAAAAATCATCAACATCGTATCTCCATTTTTGACGTACTATCCAGTGTGTCTCACTTTTCGTGGAAGCACCCTCTTGACTTCCATGATTATCAAGGTAGAATAATGAAGCTCACAGGATTGATGAATATGCTGAAAATACTTTTACCGGCTGAATGATGTTGGCCTAAGTTATACACTTATCGGCTCAATAGTGTTGACAGAATTGCTATACACCAACCGCCAGTTGCAATGGAACAGCCGACAAAATATTTGAAATATAATTCTGCACCAATCAGAAATATCAATTTTTAATTAAAATTGAATTTGATTCTTACTTGACGTTTCGTACATAAACATGAATTCATTCATCATAGTGAGATGATTTCAATTCTGAAAAGTCATTTCGATTAACAATCGACTATTTTCCAATGTTCATTTATGTTTCAAAATTATTTTGAAACATTCAACAAAGAACAAGATATTTTCGGGAAAGAAGGTTTTTGGCTTTCTACTACTCCATCTTGATACAAAATAATGTGAGAATCTTCCAAAGAAAGGAAGGAAGTAATCAATTTGAAAATAAGTTACTCTATACATGGATGTGTAGATCATGCAAAGAAGCAACTTTCAGACACAAACTGGAAGAAAGCCCTCCTGAAACAGCTACTTTCATATAAACATTGAATTAGGCGAAAGAAAAAATTCTTTCGAAACAAATACTTTTATATGAACACTGAATTATACAGAAGATACTTTTCTCTACTCACTTTGTATTCCAACGTTCGTTATGGAATAAAATCAGATATCATTCACAGGAGTTCTACTTTAAATGAATGGTAACACATTGCACTTACATGGAACACTGTCATTCTCACTGGTAGACATCGATGTTCCGCCGTAAGACACTTGCCTTAGGGCTCTTCAGTACCAATCTGGATAACATAGAAAATACACACAATTCATTCATGAATTACGAAAGCCAAAAACTTTCTTTCTCAAAAATTAATCACTACCCCTTCAGTTCAAACAAGATATTGTTCATATTTGTGTGTTTCACTTGTCATATATTTTTTCTATAACTACTTGAAACAGAAATATCTGATTTTTATTGAAAATGTGTCTACTTGATTACTCAGAAGAATAATAGATGCTAGATAATATTGTTCCTTGGAAGTCACGCAATGATATTAGAAAATAACTGCAAAAATAATACAATTTTATAAAGTTAAGAAAATATAATTGCGCCATTCAAAGACAATTCAACATACTTAAGTTTCAGAGCTGAAAAAAAGTCAATATAAAATATATCAAACTGCAAATAATTGAAAACAGTTCTCATGTTTCCCATGTATAAGTACCACTTCACTTCACCAATGACGAAGGAAGGATTTAGAAGAAACTGAAAATTCTGTATTGAGTCGGATTCACAAAATTCAGATAATTGTTCCTTCTATAAGTCCTTCCTCCAAGAGAATAAATTTTTTGATTCGTTTTCTATTATTGACAACCCCTTTTCTTATTTCCCCAGGTGTAACTTCCTGGCATGCCTCGATTATTCTCGCGCGGAAATATTCACTAGTAGTGGACTATTCCTATACACTATTTTATTCAACGTTCCCGATAAATAGAAGTTTAGGGGGGTGAAATCAGAAGAAAGTGGCGGCCACATCACGAGAGGGATACAAGGTCCAATCCACTTCCTAGGTAGGTTTCTGTTGAGCCATTTCCTGCTTGTCCCATAATTGTGATCGGGTGAACCGTCACACTGAAAAATTAATTTATTTTTAACATTCAGAGGCAACTCTTCCAGAAATTCGGGAACTCATTCTCCAGAAAATGAACGAATAATTCTCTAATCAGATCTCGTTCAATAAAAAACGATCCCATTAATCTTTCATTTAGTATCCCTTACCACACTTTCACTTTTTGGGATATTTCATTTCGATAATTCCCAACCCAGTACGGATTTTGGTCTGCCCATTATCCCAAATTCTGAGAAGATACCACACCATTAGTGGTTAAAGTTGGTTCATCACTGAATAATTATTTTAAAAAAAATACTGTTATTCGGGTAATGGTCTTGTGCCCACAAATAGTATTCTATTCTTCTTTGTTCGTATTCACCGTGTAAGTGTGAATAAAATTAGGGTTGAAGACATGCATTTTATGCCTTTTCAAGCACTTGAAAATTTTACTTCGGCCTATATTGAGTTGGAGTGACAAATTTCTCGAACTTATATGGGGATCAGCACGATGTGCTGCCAAAGTGATATCATCATCAATATGATTTGTTTCGAATTTCCTCACCTTTTCCTCACCTTCATTACTTGGCCGGCTCTATTGAACTGGTTGTAAATTTTGGAAACTATTTTAGAGTGCACAGGAATATCAAGTGGATGTTTTCAATTAAATTAAGAAGTTGCTTCGCGATAAGACCTCGCACCTTCTCCAATCATCAGTACTATTTCAATTTTCTCCTGTATAGTTCATCGAGACATGTTTAAGACTAAATCGATATAAAATTAATAGATGTCCATCAGGAGAGAAACTAACAGGAACTCACAAATAACAGGAACAATAGGATTTACAGTAACAACAGGAACAATAACAGAATTAACACGAGGAAATAAGACTGAATTTGATACGCTCTATCAACAATATTGTTGGTTAATATCAATCCTCATTTGTTTTACACGGCAGCGTCAGGACATCCTTTGATTTTTATTGAATACAAGAATTTGAATTCGCGAAAGAGAATGACAATGATCAAATAGTGACTAATATCGAGACGTTATAAAATACAATGATTTTTCCTCGAAAATATATTTTCAGTATTAGGAATCACACGTTAAAAGGTAAGACCCCGTTAGTCCTTAGCTAGCACAAGTCTAGACTTTTGAAAGTTATCGTTCGTAGGGTTGCAATAGCTGGTTAACGGAAAAAACATATTTTAAACATATTTTGAACATATTTCTGTTGGATGAATTGATTTATTTTTGAACTGAGAGCCCCATAAGCTAATGCACAGATTTCATTATTATTCTCCATCAGAAGTATTGGTTCAGGTGAAAAGTATTTTTGGAATATCCTTCAATTCCATTAATTCCACAGTTCTACGTCAACAATTACGTAAGGAACAATAGGATCAACAGAAGCAACAGGAAAAATAACAGAATTAACACGAGGAAGTAAGACTGAACTTGATACGCTCTATCAACAATATTGTCAGGACATCCCTTGATTTTTATTGAATACAAGAATTTGAATTCGCGAAATAGGATGGCAATGATTAAATAATGAACAAATATCGAGAGGTTATAAAATACAATGATTTTTTCTCGAAAATATATTTTCAGTGTTAGGAATCACGCGTTGAAAGGTAAGAACTTTCAGGGCTGAATATTTTTCAGGAGAAAGATGTACCTGTAGTAACTTGGGGGTCCTGATCACGAATCTGAAGAAATTTTCAGCCTATATTGCCTTCTAGTATGATTTACCGTGAAAATGGGTTCTTCCCTCTCGACTGGTGGACAGTGTATATCACTTAGGCCAACACCATTTATCCAGTAAGTGTATTTTTACCATTTCCATCAATCCTGTGTGTTTCTTCCTTGATAATAACGGAAGTTACGGGGGTGCTTCTATGAAAAGTGAGACACAGTGTATAAATATATTTTTCATGCAAAAGAGCGCAACTTAAAATACTATTTGAGCATTTTTTCAAAAAATTACTAGTTTTTGATTCGTTGAATTTAATCCAAATTAGACACTTGCACTTTATATATTTTCAGAGTTTTTACTTTAGTATTTAGTGTTTATTATTCAAAATGATGGATATATCTTCAAAGGAGGAAGAAAAACAAGTAATGAATGGTGCACGTAGCGTTTTTCTTGTTTGTCTGCAGTAATGAGTAAATGTAATACGCATTCACATAATTGAAACATTCTTTGAAATACGCCTATTTCAATTAAGTTTGTAGAAGATAGAATGGAGATTAAAACGAATTTTTCTTTGGTATGTACTGGCCTCAAATTATAATGAAATTTTTGATTGTAATGTGGGTTCTGAATCCTTCTTTTTGAATGAAACAAATTTGGTAATTGGCTCGTTATTCGTATTAGGCGCTAAGTCTTATGTCATGTCCCAGCTTAGAAAATGTTCTTCAACAAAAGCTTCTCATCCAGCATTCTAATTAGTAAATTAATAAACATGCGCATGTATAGATCCACATACGAAGATTAGAGCAAGTCGTCTACACTTAGCTGCTGGTCCATATCCTGCGTGTACAGTCGCATCTTGGCTTCGCTGATGGTAGCATCGTGTTCTTCTTTCTGAGGTCTGAATCCGAACCGCGAAGTTTGTGTATTGTCACGCGTTCGATTGCACCCACGCGTGAGACGAGCTGTCCCCTTGACCGAAGATATGTGGCAATAGTGCGAAACGGTGGTAGATAGTCGCGAACTGCAAAAGAGCGGGCATTCTTGTTTTCGAAGAAATATTCTGTAAGTTATATGAACTAATTGAAGTTATAGTCCTAACTAATGTTATACAGAGAAATGATTTGAATTTATTTACGTTTGGTTGTAATGAATACAACTCTTTCACCTGTGAAACGCCACATTATCAATAGTGACATGGGATGTTTTTTTTCAAACAGTTAGATGTCTCCACGGAAATTGAAATACTGTTACTCAGGGTATCAAAATTTGTCTATGAAACTCATTATTCTGTGTGCGCTACCAAAACTATCGATGATACAAAAGAAGTACATATTAGTTAATACACATTATCATACACAGAAAATCCGCGAGTCTATAATTCTCTTATAGTTAGCCAAAATAACCGCTTTTTGTTCTAATATACTGATCATCATATAGATTTTCTTCTAACTGAAGTTTCATAAGCAAGTCCGATGATATACTGTAATATAATGATAGGAATCACACGTTAAAAGGTGAGACCTCGTAAGTCCTTAGCTCGCACAAGTTTCTCAACTTCTGAGAGTTGTCGTTCGTATGGGGGCGACAGCTGATTATCGGAAAAACAAATTTTTAACAGATTTTTTTAAACAGATAAATACATTTTTCTTTGAATTATTGATTTATAAATCATGACGAGTACAAAAATGCTATTAGTGAGAAAAATACCATCAGAAAGCCACATTATTCAGAAATTAGAGTAAAGATTTATTCGGATATCGCCATGGCATACAAGCCAGTGAAGTTGCGAGTAAAAGCTTTTGCAATAAAAGAATTCTGTGAAAACTGCATTATTGGTGAAACTTTGACAGTGACAACTGAAAAAACATTTTTTTTTCATTCTGAAGCCATAGACTCCACTATAATTCACGATAAAACTAGAACTCCAAATTGCACACTTGCGAAGCTGGAGCGGGTCACTAGCTAATTAATATCATTTCAAATGTGAATAAAATGATTTGTATTGAACGTTTCTGAATATATCTAACACAGAAACTATTATCGATAATGATGGGTTTGCGAAAAACAAAATGATTATAACGTCAGCTCCCTTATCGTTTAAACTCATAAAAATTATTGAAAGGTTGATACTACTATAATCATCGCATAAATATCTATTTATATCACAATGAAAACATTCAAATCCATCAACATCAAATGGTAACTTTACGAAATGCATGTCATTAATCGGGCAAAAAAAGATACACAAACAATTTGAAATTTTTTGGTATTTTTAATCAATAAGATGTAACCATGAATCAAATCTTTCATTTCATTCAAAATATTTGGATAATGTCCATGGTCACATGTAAGACCTTCAATAGTCTTTCATTTCATTTGATAAAACTATCTGAGTGATGAGAAACAGTGTATAGTTGCAGAACATTACACTCGTTTTGATAAAACAATTTTATTATTTGCACGTGTTATTGAATGGTATATATTCGTCCATGGTGATTTGGTTAATGACCAATGAATAATGAATAAATGACAACTGATTTGACAGACGTAGTTGGCCGTTATCAATTGTCGAAGTTCTGAAGTCCCTGTTGATAGACCTATATGTCGTTGATTTATGTTGTTTTTCAATGATGATTTGTTCAAATATATGCAGTATATTTTCCTGACGCCCCAAAATATATATGCATACTGATGCCCATACAGCTGTAGTTGTCCTCAATATCTTCTATAGGTCTAGTATTCATGAAATAGGTTGTGAAGACAGCGACGAAAGTACGTTGGTCAGGGCAAACGAGCTTTTAAAACTCGTTTTAGAGTCCTTAGGACCTCATCAGATTTTTTATAGATCAGAAAAGAACAAACAACATTGCTTGAAATTTCACTTGTGATTGTACCCAGCAATTGTATGTCTTAGGAAATATACCAAGAGTTGGACAATTAAAAAGTAACCTATGTCTTCGCTAAAGTTTCGCCAATAAATTTTCTGCTTTTTTTGAACTTCGTACAAACAAAAAAAATATTGTTATTCACACCTGAGCTCTAAAATAGCAGAAAATATGTCTGCTCAACTTTGTCAAAAACGTGGATTATTTTTTATTTTTCAAAACCTAGACGATTTTTGGGTGCTTTCAAAATTGATACTTATGAACTCATTGACTATGACTAAAAATAAAAGTATCGATTAATTATGTGAGAAATGAATAGAGAGAAGTTAAAAACTATCTCAGTTCTGGTGTGGGGGAAAGTATTGTGATTCAAAACCTTCATTTGAAGACGGGAATGTAATATGTACTCTTATTTTTCAGTCTAACTCTTTCCTGAATTTTTTGTATCATCCACAACATTTTATTTTATTGTACACCACTGACACAACTCCAACAGTTTTGGAGGAAGAGCTAGTTTGCCATCGAATAGCATTAGATTTTTCCGTATCATTCGCGTCATTCAACTCCCAAAGTTCTCATTGTTATATGAAATAGAATAACAGTAAACATCTTAGTCCCTAACTCTCCACTCCCTCCTCAGCTCAAGTTTATGAAGCCCAAATGATATACAGAAAATAATTTTGAGACAATCAATAATTAAGTGTTTTCTTAGGGCAATATAATTTTTTTCATTCTCTGGTCTCGGTAGTTTGATGTCTCGGTAAAAAAAATGTGATATAATATTCATTCATTTAGTTTTGAATGAATTTCACTCAGGAGTTGAATCAACTTTATATTCAAAGTGAGAAATGAGTATATGGTGTTATCATTTCCCGGGTATTTTGCAGATGAGTTTATCAATAGTGTTTCCGCTTGAAGATATTCAGTTGTTTAAAAATTAATGAGATCGTTGAAGGCTACATTGGGTGTCATAATCCTGAACATAATAATATCGGTTGGTTGCGCCTATTGACTTTTTAGACGTTGAATTAAATAACAATAAGGCAATATGACAAATCACCTGGGAGAACAAAGGCAGCTTCTCAGAAACGTGAAACAATATTTCTCACTAGTTTTCATGAGAACAGTTCCAATAAATCTCCACTTATTACATTTTGTAAAATCATTTTTCTCCCAAGTTCACTATTCACATAATGTGTGAAATGCTTTGACGAAATAGATCCCCAAGCTATATTTACCTTTTGGTCTGTAAATAACTTCTTTCAGTTATCTGAAAATCAGGGAAAGGAATATTGAGTCGGCCGTGATGGCTTCCCGTAGAATTGTAGTGCAACAACTGTATATTATTTCAGGGTATATAAATAGAGTGATCTACTACGTAATTAGAGATTCATTAGGTGAGTGAAGGAAAAAAGGATTGTTTCCACACCGATTGAAAAAATAATAAATAATTTGTAAATTTGACTTTCGATTCCTTGAAAGATAAGATCAAAAGTCAAGATAAGATCGTAACCATCTCTCAGATTTGCTAAAACGAAAAAAATAAATTTAACGTCCCGTCGTAAAATTGATGGATCCAATATTAGCAATGAAAAAGCTTTCGGTTCAATGAAAGGCCAGGGAAGTGAAAACAGTCGAATTTTTTGACAAACTAAGCCACAATTTTATGGTTTCTGACATAAGGAAAAAATTGTTGGAGTAGAATCACCTCTTTTATACATGGTTTCGCATACTCAGTCTAAGTCTGCAACAACTGAGATTTTTTACTTGTTATACAGTGGAGGTTTGAATACTGAAAAAAATTAGTGCATCTTTGATAACCGTATCAAATGCACTTATCTTATAATGGCTTCAAGTCAAACAGCATATAGGGCGGGTAAAAAAAACCTGAAAACGATGAGCAGCCACAGTCTTTTGCGTATTTCTGTATTTCTTTGTGTAATCAAATGTGCCAAGTCACTTGAACACTTCTCGTGAAAGTATATATAGAAGAGAAAGAAATATCCAAAGAATAAAATAATTTTCATTCGAAAAATACAAGAAAATGTATTTTATAAAATTTGTTCAGTATTAAAGGTTATGTTCGATGATTAAATCACTGTTATAATTCAGAAGCCACAATAACATCATTTTTCTTGAACTGAATCGTATTTATATATTTTATATAATAATTTCATTCAACAGGAAATCTAAAATTTCACAAATATTTTTCCATCGATACAAATACTAACGTTATATCAACGAGCATATGAGAAGACTCAATAGTTGTAATACTATTTGTAAAGCTCCCAATCTAACCATTGTGTTCCTTGATGTATTCAAATTTGTTTATTGCAGAAATCACTCCCCCTATATTTCAGGCATCAAAGTTGTTTGTATGATAATTGAAAACAATAAAAATTTCTGAATTAGAATATGAAACTCATCAACGAAGTTGTTCTCATCAACTTTACATTATTAGAATTCTTTCTAGTTCCTGGTTTAATTCAAAAGTGTTTTACCGTGAGTCACATGGAACTCTTTCAGATTATGGTCTTCAGCACTTAAATTATATAATCGTTGCTTAATGAAACTGATAATAAATACTGTTAAGTGTTTCTAATTGGATAAATAATGGGGTTAACAAATTGTAGCCAGCAGTAGAACAGCATCGCGAGTCAAGTATCTGTAATTGATATACTTATTAGTATTGCTTTCAATTGCAACTGCATACTTGAAATTTTTTCATATCGGTCGCTTATGTCTCAGAGTATCCTCTTTCAATCAGTGAAAATGAGATCACTTCTATAATATATTAGGTTAAAATAAGCTGGTCGGTTGAAATATTGGGATTGTTTAGGAGTGAGATAGGAATTTATTTTTTGATCTCTGAGAACAAGAATAATATGCATTAAAATAGTTTGCCATATCCCAAAGGGGGATTGAGCGTCATTTTCGATGAAAGCTTTTTGAACAGTATCTACGATTGCCCCGCTTATCACGATATTTCAACAGCATTTTCTATGAAAGTTCCCGGGTGGCAACATCGCGTCGACTTCTGACGGATACGAGAGGTACTATTTATATTTCGAGAATAACGAATAATAACAATTGGTGTGAAGTTATCCGCGAATTTTCATCCACTACTTCTGATGAAGAAACAACCTACGGTGGGATAGAACTATATTATTGCGCAGTGTTGCCAAGTCTCTAAGATTTATATTTGCATAAGAATCTCAATATATGAAATATTGCTAAATAATTTCAACACATGAGTTCATCAATTCTTACAAGAGTAAAAACAAATAATTTCATCAAAAGTCCATACAAATTGAAATGCCTCATGATAGCATGATTGGTGAAACCTATATGATATTCCCAAATACGTCAGCACTAAACACCTGATTCTATTAGGTGATGATACCACTTTGGCAACTGAAGCAGAAACATGGAGAGCTCATTGCAAAAATCAACATACTGGCAAAGGAATTCACCACGTGTGTGGGATAAATTCTCTGATGGTAAATTCTGCTAAAACAGTTTGTATGCACTGAGGATAGTAGAATCTCGGTAAATGATCTTGAAGTCCCTTTCGCGAAATCCACCATATTTCTAGGTGTTTTTGTGGACAATAATATGGTATGGAATAGCAATGTCAATCACATTTGCATGAAATTGCAAATAGTTACTTTGCTATATTGCAAGTGAAAAATATTTGTTTGATCAGCATTTACTATGATATCGTTTATGATCTTATGATGCACTGTTTGGAACCTTCGGTGTGATAATGAATATCACTGGAGTTTTTTCCCAACACCAAATCGTTATTTTTAACACCTCCACACATGTTTCGATCACCAAGTGATCATCCTCATCCAGCTGTACACCTGGATGGTTTACCTGTATGGGATGTCTATATAGCATAAATAGCGTTAGCTTCGCGTTAGTTTCTAGTTTAATCTTCCTCTTTAAGGATGATCACTTGGTGATCGATCGAGGTGTTAAAAATAACGATTTGGTGTTGGGAAAAAACTCCAGTAATATTCATCGTTTATGATAATGAATTATAACTTAAGCCGAGTCTCGTAAACAAGCACTCTAAGATTACTGAGGAAAAATATTTAATAATTCACGATGGATTATTTTTCATTATTTTCGATTAAAATTCGCTTCCCACAAATTTTAGTTTCAACATCGTATAAGTATTGATAATGAATTATAATTTAAGGCGGGGCTCGTGAACAAGCACTACAAGTTTCCTGTGGGAAAAATTTTCATGAATTCACGATCGTCAAAAAGCGTTTTGTACAAATTTGTATTTTTGAACTTATTTTTGTTTTATCAAATGAGTATATATTGATTATTTTGCATTAGATTTCGAAAGAAAAAAAACAGTTTGAGACAATTGTGGATGTAGGATCCACCAATCATACTATTATCAAATCATTTTAATTTTTACGGACTTTTGATGAAATTAATTTTTTACTCTAGTAAGAATTTATGAACTCATATGTTGAAATTATTTAGCAATATTTCTTACATTCAAATTCGTATGCAAGTAGAACTCTCAGAGAATTGGTAATACTGCGCAACCATAGGTTGTCTCTACATCAGAAGTTGTGGATGAAAATTTGTGGATAACTTCACACTAATATAATAACAAATTTTTTTTATGAAAATCGCTTTACTGTTTTAAGAATATTTCCCTTAATAATCAATACACTTTTGCATTCGTTCAAACCATTTGTCAAAGCAGTTTTTTCATTTCTCTTGGGATACCTCCAAAACATGGTTTTTAAACCCCTCAACTGCTTCTTAGGCGCTCATAAATCGTTTACCACGCAGTTTATTAATTCCTTATTAATTACTTATTCCCGAATACCAACATTGTCGATTTCTGTTTTTTTTTTTCAGCTCATACGCATATGTCTATGATTCGTCATTTGTCACGAATGTCACATGGCGATCTTGCATTATCAGTTCTCGCGCTGCATCGATGTTTTATGGCACAAAAACCAATTTTGGACGGCCTTCACGAAATTTATCCATAAAGGCCGAACTACGACCACGATCGAATTCACTATACCAGCGATATACTGTGGTTTTTGATGGTGCTTTCTGATTGCCATATAAAGAACAGAGTTCATCGACTTATTCTTTTTGAGATAAGTCACATCGAAAATTGTGAAAAATAATTTAACGAAAACCTTCTCTTGAAATGTCCATTTTTTGCTCAAATCGATTTTTTTAACTAACTGTAAAGAAAGTAATTAGCACTTGTACATCAAAAGAGTGTGAGTACGTTAATGATAAAAAATATCAAACTTGATTATGGTGTCACTATTTTTTGGGTTTGAAGGCCGTAGATTTTTGGATTTTTTTCTGACGTCCTGGGTTAATATATCCGAGATATCATCCTAGGAGATGTTGGCTCTGAGATATGAACTCGAAGACATTAACTCAGGATATATAAACTTCTGACAAAACTAGCCACTAGCGCCAGCGAAACATCAGGAAGAAATTTCAAAAATCCACAGCCTTCAAACCTGGAAAATAGTGACACTGAAAACCTTGGCCGCGAAAGCCTCAACCATTTTGTTCATTAGTGATATTACAACTGAAAGTATTTTCATCATCATTAAAATATTAGCCTTGTTCTTGGAACTCTGGGCACTACTGAAAACGGTCAGAATTTTGATAATTGGCAGTATAATTGAAGGGCAAACTTTTCAAATTGTATTCCGTAACAACGTTTTTAATGACCACGCAATTGAATTTAATTTTTACACAAACAATTCTAAAACTACTTGAAACCAGTGGTGTAGACGGATTTTTTGAAAAACCATTTAGGTATATTTTTTTTCGATTTTTGGATTTGAAAAATGAAATTTGGGCACGAAAAGTAAAACTCATTCATGAAATGAAAAGAATTCTAGTAGACTTTTCAAATGTCTACTTGATGAGATGAATAATTCCAATCTGTTGAAAAATGTATGTTTCATAAGTAGGTTGCTTCCATTTTAATTGGGTTGTAGAAGCTATTCTACATTTCTCATTTAGAACCGATAAAGTGCGTGATATTTGTCAAATACATTTTCGCAACTCTTGACGTTCTCTAATTTTCATTGTTCCACAATCGGCTTTATGGTGAACTAATTTTTAACATCATGCAACGAAGTTATGGCACTGAAAATTCGGGTTTTAAATACTTGAAATGAGAAAATTTGGCTCTGCCGAACTCTGAAAACCTGATTTGGTCCTCAGCGAGGCAGGCACCTGTGACCTGTAAGAAGGCCTGTTAGACATCATAGTTCATCCTTACTGTAGTCCAACAACTGTTTGGTATCAAGCTTCGGAGGGTGAATAAACGCCTTGGAGTGAGCCTATCCTGGAAGATTCTGCCAGAAGTCCATATTGACATCCTGGTGTTCAATCTTTGTGTGGAAAAGCCTAAAGCTTCATCTGGTCCGATGAAGCTACTTGCAGCACCCCCCTTACCAAGAGAGTCAGCATCCTCTTTACCTTCCAGGCCAGTATGGCCAGGAATCCAGACCAACGCCGCTTGACTGTCCGGAAATAGTTTTATTGACTTATGTGTGAGGTTGGATTCTTCCAATCTCTCTGCACACAATTCAATAGCGTAAATTTCCGCTAGGTCGCATAGGTTCCTAGGCAGGTAGACATCTCTGTCCTGGGTCCAGTCCTCTTTACTTGGGAACAGTACTTTATAAGGCAGTTCGAAGTTGACAGTTGGAGGCATGAAATCAGAGGTCATTTCCAGAATGCCGTGATTTCCAGTGTCACAACCAACAGTCTGTTGCACTCTGCATTAAATTGATTTGTGCAATCAGCAATGTGCATAAGTCAATGAAGCACTCCAGAAAAATATGGAGAGGAGGAAGATCTAGAAGGATTTCCATGGCCGCTGACGGTGTGGTACTGATCGCACCACTGATGGCCAGATAAGCCTGTCTGTGTAAGCCAGAGAGCTTCGCCTAGGCCGTTTTCTGTAAAGCCTTCGGCCACCAGGGAATTGCACCATAAATGATCATTGGTCTGAAAATCATCACATAAATCCAAACCTAAACCCCAAGTTTTACCCCAAATCGCCATGGGGACAGTCTGGGTTTTCCAAGTGAGCGTTCCAGGTCTTGATAGAATCAGAATGCTAGAAGCTACTGAACAGTGACTGGTTAGGAGACCGTAGATCGTTTTTTGTACAAAAAAAAATTGAAATATGACTTTTTAAAAATCTTTGTAGAAGCAATAACTTCGGATGAGCGTCACGAAACGACTTCAGAATCGTGTCAAGCTCATCATTTGACGATGAGCAAAAACAAAACATTTTTCGAAATCTTCCGCCGGCAATATTCTCCATATTTTTTCCAAAATTGAGTTGTAACTCTTCAAAGAGAAGGTGAAAAACTTACCACGAAGCACTTGCATTTACTACCGGCATGCCCATCATACGTGGTCTCAGCCTATATCCAACGACATTAGACGGCCTTAAGAGTACTTATTATATCACCACCTACGGCACTCCAACGATATTGACGGGACACCGGTTTTACTTTACGTTCCGGGGGTATTGAATCCGTTTTGGAGATTGAAAATACCGAATTTATTGAATCTATTCATTTCTTACTCGGGCGAATGAGACAATTTGATAAGTATGATGGTATTTGCCGAGGAGTTTTCAGCTGTAGGTGAAGGGGATACCTCCCGAAAAGAGGTATAAAAACCTATAAAATGTTGAAATTTACAATTCCGCGGACGCGTTTCAGGCCACTGTATCAAAATAGTTGTTCTGATTTTTGGAGTCTTTGGTGGAATGATAAGTTTCCTACTCTCGATTCACAAGGTCATGCAGGCTTGGCACTATGTAGCAGAAATCTTGGTAGAAAAAATGGAGAAGGCTGTCATCCTTGACACATGCACATGAATTTTGCACCCAAGGATCTCTTATCTCACGGTATGGAGATTGTGGCGCCTACGCACCATCGAAGGTGTTGTGGGTTCGGGGACAGGGACCAACCGGAACAACCACCAAAACCAGGGCACAACCAGAAAATAAAATAAAGACGATATCTCAGGAAATTACACCGGACGGAGTTCGGAGTATGTTCAAATCTTCATGAACAATAGAAAATTTTCATTTTCTTTATAATGGATTGCAGACAAAATGCACACATATAGCGGTTATTGTGAAATGTAGAAGTACTAGGATTTTTTTTTCATTGATTAGAGGAGATAGTTTCAAGGAAACGGAAAACAGTTAACTGTGCCTTCTACTGCGCGATTGCTTCACGCAGAGATGTTGATACAAAAATCAATCACCTCATAACAGTCACAGGCAACATGCAATCGGTGGTCAGAATTTTAGTAATTTTGATTGATTCGGAAAATTTACAAAATCTAAGGTTTGATTCTGAATCTTGACGGGTGTCTTGTATAGCACTTTCTGCTGGTTATTTAGATACCGATACATGTCTTTAGATAGTATCTGGCTAATTCAAATCAAATCAAATCATTTTATTCTCAAATATGAAATGGAAACCATACATACTATTTATTTTTAGACTTAGAATGTAAGAATAACAATTAATACAATTTTGAGTGATTTGAGAATAAATTCAAAATCCCACTGAGGTTACAAACCTGTGTGTGGTTAAAAAATTTAAAAATATTAAGAAATATATAATAAAATACGAAATACATATATCGGAACGAATAATAATATTAAGTAAATACAATAATAATTGGTGCGATATATTTTTTAGATTTTCCCAGTAACAACGTTACCAAAAATCTCATCCACAGGCGATTTTTTTTCAAACTATCATCACAAAAAATGACAATTTGGTTGTTATTAAGTTAAAATCGTATATTACATTCCGATAAATATTATTTCCAGATCGTATTCAACCTGCTGATCACTGAAATCTGCGATGAGGTGGAGAGGGTGTTTTTTGGCACTTTGGTTTTTGGCAACATATGTAGAAGGAAGTCGGCATAGAAACCACCGTCTGCAACAAAGATCTAATGACTTAGGCTCCGAATCATTACCACCAGGAGGGTAAGTGCACTTTTTGTATCGGATTTCTAGATAGGAATTCATCTTCTGTCAATAAGTTTTTTGAAATTATCTTCTTTACAGTCACAAAAGCGACTGATTTTGTATCTGAGCTTAGCTGCGAACGAGATTTGCAAACCTTATTTATTCAATATTTTTTGTCTAGAGAAATGAAATAATGATTGTTATATTTTTATCTCACACTTAGGTGTATTTGTGTATTGACTTTTTATATCGATGATATGTTTCCATGAAGAATTAAAAAAAAATATTTTTGAATCGTGCAATATTACTTCAAATGAAAAAAAATGTCCGTAACATTTATGTAAATTTACATCTCAAGCAGAAATGGGTGAGTTCACTGAAATCATCTTTGTTAGATCTAAGATGTTAACACGATATTCCACTTAGGATGTAGTGAAAATATTGTATCATAGTATTACGCAAATATTTAAAATACAAAAAATGTTTAAATCACTCTATTTATAGAGATTTTTCAGAGCTCTGCTCAAAAACTTGAATTTTCATTTCGCAAAATGTGATGTAAGTCAAAACAAATGAAAATAATATTCAATCAAATTCCCTATATTGTCTATATAATACAAGAAACAAAAAATCCTTGACCAGTTCTTATCACCGGTTGAGTAATAAAACGCAAGAGCTGATTACCTCCGTACTCTGAAATTGTTGAGAAAGATACTTGATACAGTTGAAAGTAACCGAAACAGCCAGAAACAACAATGCTACAATTAGGTATATCTAACTAATTCTCTTAAAAATTATTCTTTAGATAAATTAACTTAAAAACTCTGTTTCGCTGCCGTAGTTAGTCATATTGTGGCTTGACCGCGAATGTATTGTTAGTCTCAATTGTCTGTGAATGAAAAAACCTTCGCTTATGACCCTTAGTTTATCTTGAATAAGCAAGGTTTGAGTTTTCTGTTATATAATCCCACAGATAGCATCTTCGTGCGGGAAAATGCTCACTTAATACTCAAGCTTGTGCTTTAAGAACTGTCTAGTTCTAGTTGAACAGCGCATTCATGGTTAAACCTGGTATCACTTTGGCAGATCAAAACACTGCTGTCAGGAGTTCAATTATGAATGTTTTGATTCGAAGTTCAGGGTTTATCTAGTTTTCTTACAGTGAAAGCTGCAGATGAATACAATAAGCGGGTTCTCATTCAGATTTAGATGTCGAAGTTCAACTTTGAAACAGAGACCGCAGAGACCCTTTTTTGACTTGGAAATGAGCTTTGACCATTCTATCGATTTTATAGATGGCGTCTTCATGAAGGTTAAAGTTTTAGCCTGATAATTAAACCAAATTTTTCTACTTCAGACAAGATTTTGAAGGAATTGAGAGAAATTTAATATTTGTCATAATTTGTTCGTGTTTTTTTCAATATAAAATCCTGTATATTAGAGTTTCTGAATGAACTTCATTAAATCTTTTTATACCTGAAAACGACTAAATTTAGACTGAAGTAAATTTCGATAAACCAAACTTGTCCATTTTCATCAAATGATATTTGAATTCGTTGCTTTCTCTTGAAGATAAGTCACAACGTATGCTAAAACATGAAAATTATAGTATTTTTGTTTGCCTTTTTATTGCCACACTATATCGTGAGATTTTCAAAGAATAGTTCACAAACTACACAACAACACAACTTCCTTCCTTCCAACACAGTTTCATCAGATATGTTCAAACTGACTAAATTCTTCATTTTTAGTGCTGTATGTAACAATATGAATCACATTACCTTCTACCTACTCAATGAATAATAATTTCACCTGAGTTCAGGTATAAACCAATTAACCAATTATAAATTGAAATTTCATGAACTCATTACATAAACATATCTACAATAAACAGATTTAATCGAGGGGGAGAATACAGTTATATTTGGTCATTCAATAACTTCTCAGAATCCTTACATCCATTGATTTCCAATCATTCCAAAACAAAGAGTATCAAACCTGTCTCCTCTAAAGGCAATACGTCATATTTCTGGTTGAACTACCACTCTGCTGTGAAGCAGAAAAGAAAAACTTAGCTTACGGAACAAATGATGTATAAAGCAAATTTATTGAAAACAATAAAGACAAACTTCGATATATAGGTTGACTTGTGGTTCTTGCTCAAAACTTCAATTCGATCAAACGAGGAAAATCTTTTCCCGAAGAATAAAACAACAAACCCACTAGTAGTTTCTCCAATGTGAAGACCAATTCCCACAGTTGAAAACCATCTTTTGGCAAAAGAGCTCTCACGACTATGTAGTGTTTCATTTGGAAGGGAAAGGTTCTAAACTGAATCTTTTGAAATGCTTGGAAATTATTAAATTTGAGAACTCTGAAAATTTAGTGAATGGTCGAATAGAATTGAATCTGTGGAAATTGGCAATCAGTTCATTACAATATTCAGTTTATATCTACCTATACTCAAGTAAAATTGTTTTTCCTAATCAGGAAAAATTATCAAACATCAAGTGGATAGAAGATCATATAAAGTACCAATTAGGTAGAATTTAATCAGTATGAACACTCCTGGAAAAGCTCTTTTATAGTGAAACACGTGTCGTGATTTTGAGAACTGAAAATTTCATAATTAAGTGTTACTTGAATGCCTTCGAATAAATGAATGCTATAGAAACAAAATTACATATTAATGTGTTTATATTGTCATTTATAGTAGTGAATTTAGTGAATATCAAATATCTGATACAGGATATATACGAACGATGATTTTTTAAATTTGATCATGGTGTGATCGGTTTTTCGATCGTACATGCGAGTTGTTCGAAAGTTATACAGGAAACTAAACTAAATCATAATAAAATGAAAATGTGGTTGAAAAATAGTGTTCGATTTGGCCCTCTTCCAAAAAATAATGAATCGAAGCCTCCTGGATATTCTGCTGCTTATCCAAATGCGACATCGAGAGTTTGAGAAAAAGAAACTTTCTTTACTGAATTTCAAGTCCATATGGAGTGATGAGGTTTAATTAACCAAATGTGGATTATTCGATCGCCACAATATTCATTTTAATTCTGACTAGTATCCACATCGTACACGTGAATGATATTTTCAAGCTGGAATTTTGTTATTTAATCTGACATCATCTCAGTCCAAGTCCTAGAAACTATAATTATTTAGAAATTGACCGCAGTGGTAGTGCGCCCGACTCACGATCGGAAGACCGTGGGTTCGATTCCTCGACCAGATATTTTTCTCGAGAGAATTTATCTGGTTGAAGCTGGGATGATTCTACAACCGTGTTGAGAATCACACGTTAAAAGGTAAGACCTCGTTAGTCCTTAGCTCACACAAGTTTCTCAACTTCTGAGAGTTGTCGTTCGTATGGGGGCGACAGCTGATTAACGGAAAAACAGATTTAAACAGATATAGATCCTATGACAACTAACCATATGGTGAAGAAAGCTCAACAAGGTTTCAGTGAATCAGATGCCTATGAAATTAGTCGTTTTGAAAGCATAGTATTTTCTCTTCTTAAAAATACTTTTTCATTCGGTACAAATTTTCATCGTCCTCAATGCAATGAATTCTAAGAATTTTTTTTAACTAAAATAAAATTTCGTAGCAGTAGAACGATTTTTGATAAAATGAAATTCAACAAGTTTTTATTGACATCAGAATTAATTATTTCGATTGATTGGAGACGCGAACATCACTGCAACTCTGATAGTCTGGAGCATCGAAGAAAGGTTGGAGATTTATTTCTCTTTTATAAATACTTTCATGGGAAGTGTTCAAGTGACTTGGCACTTGGATATAATCTCCAGCGATTCAAAACCAATGTGAGTAGCTACTTTCGCACAGGAACCGCTCTGAGTGGGCCTTAAAAATGTTACTGTAGTGCTTTTGTTTTGTCCTTGAAAAAATTTTAATAGAGTGAAACAACGTAAAAACATTTATATCCGCATTTTTTTCAAAAAGTTCAAAGACTCCAATAATCCCTTATCCTATATAATTTCATCACTACATCAAAGTTTATTTTGAAGTGGGAACAACAAAGAGTGAAAAACACTTTCTAACGAACAACGATTGTATCCGGGTAATAACAGTGGAAAATGGAAATATGACTTGAATACTAATCAAGATTTCTAAAATAAGATGTGAATTCATTGTTTATAAAATTACAATCCTTTGTAGAGTATCAAATGATTTCCTCATTCAACTATGAATATTCATAGGAACGTTTTATTTCACTTCATATATTGTGTCTGCTTTGCATTCCCGGAAGGTAGTCATCCCAAATCAATTATGAAGTCATGAAGAAAAACGTTTTGTCAACGATTATAATAAATAGTCTCTCAGATGTTTTGTTTTCTCTGATAGCTGAGTCTCATCGTTGAAACAATTCTAATATCAATCAGCATTTTACTATCACTTATGCTAATGTTGTGTTGTTACTCAATGGATTGCGGTTTATTGATATTGTGTATTAATGCAAACTAAAAATTGGGTCAACTTATCGAAATGCCTCAACGTTTTCGACCAATATATAAACATTATATAAGTTTTTTGATAACCCTGCGAACTTAGAGGTTCACTTAGTATTGTCAGAAATGAAATTCATGTAATTATAACTGTTCATTCATGTCACGTAGTTAGTTATCCAATCATTTATGCATTAATAATTTTCAGAATCTCCAGAGGTGAACCTTCAGAATTATGAACAAAGTTGGCCTACTAATTGATAACAAGTTTGAATAAAAATCAAATATTCCTTCTGATTACAATTAGAGTTGATCTGTTAGGCGGAGTACTAGGTATCTATACATCAATGAGGTAATTGGGGTAGAATTATACATATTCTTGTATATACTCTTAGGCTTTCGATACTTATTCCACTACATCAAGTTCAAACTAACTATTTTAATAAAATAGGACAATGCGCATAGATAAATAGTAATTTTATATCCACTACGTTCAAATCATGTATATGTAGGTACTGCCGAAGGTCCACAACCACATGCAAAGTGTAATCATTGACCAGGACTAACAGATATGACCACTTTCTGCTATAAATTCACGTTTCACACTAGTGATTTGAAAAATCATGGAAAGCGAATCCACATGTTTTTAGAAATGATATGAAATCGAGAAAGGTTAAAGCAGTGAAGCTGCTGGAAAATAATTCTATGAAAATAAAAAAATAAATAGATAAGTACTATTCTGATCATTCCCATATTGAAATCAATATGTTCTTACAAAATGTTCAAATATCTCGATCGTTCAATTTGATCAAAATACTTCATATAGCACACCCTTATCATTCTTTAGACGCCACTTGAGGTGATTTGGAGACACCACAAAATCATGCCCGGCCTGGAACCGGCGTGTATGGGAAATTTTAGTAGTAGATAGTCCTATCAAATTGAATTCATGTTAAGGGAAGCAGTATAATGACACAACAAATACTAGGTTCTTGAGCGTTTCGTTAAAAAGTTTGCATCATAGGAGATGATAGTGCTCTAGTTTTGCTGTGTGAGAAAAATGATTTAATTAGATTCATTTATTTGATTCATTCAGTGGATTTTAAAGTTTATCGTTACTCTCAACTACATTTATGATGAAATACTATTATATTGAATAAAACATATTTAAACATATAGGATATTTTATTCGTTCGAAGAGCAGTTATCAAATTTGTGAGGTATTTTTGATTTCTTTTTCTTTCGACATCACGAATGGTGACAGCATATTCGAGTCCTTGAAAAGTATCTAGGATATTTGTTCAAACGTTTATTTCTTTTTGTAATCTGCTCTAAAAATTTCAGAATGGGTTGTGATATTGATACCCAAAACTGTTTTCATGTTGTTCAAAAATAGCTGTTAGGACTAAAATATTCACAAACTAGATATTCAGTTCCACATGTTGAACAAGTATAATTTGGAGCCTCTGATCTAAAATTAGTGTCTCCTGACCCGCGTTTTGCTAACCAAGTTAGCATCACCAGAAGGTGACTATACCACGATGAAAAGACTAATCTTCTACTCTCATCTCCTGAAAATGCTACTGACTTGGTTAGCTAAATGCTCGTCAAGAGACAATAATTTTGTTCTTTGGTGTAGGAAAAGTGTTTTGAAAGAATGAAGAATCAAATCTATTAATACCTTGGACATGTAGTTTTTCGTCTAGGAATAATTTGAAATAGATATTGAAAGATTCGATATCGAAAGTCAAAATGAGGCGATTTCAATCAAGAATGATTGCTTCTTGAAGTTATGAAGACGTCGATCAAAAGTAGAAAGGCTAAACCACAAGACCTGTAGAAACTCGTTTTGAAGAATGAAAAGTTCATATGCGATATACAAACAATCAGTGGATCACTCGATACGATAGTATCTGAACTTGTACAAAGCGCCAAATGCTTAATACTTTTGGAAAGCTAGTTAGGCTAATCTAGAATCATAATAGTACCGTCTTCAGTTTTATATTTCGGACATATAAAAATACCTTTGAGGAATGTAACCTAATAAGTAATTGAATTCCAATTGTTGTTGAGATATAACGTGTGACGTATCAATGTAGATGTTTTGTTGTGTCCTGAAAAAAATCATGTGTCAAGAAATACTCTTTTATCGTCGACTAATATATGAATGTCATGATTATGGATATCTACATCATCAATAAAACATCACTTTCCGGTATTTGTGCTGGATTTGTGACATAAAGTCGTACCTTCTCTGTAACTATTACTGTATTCTAATCAGCACACATTCATTGACTTCATAAAGTTATCTGTTGTACAGTATTCGATTTTTCAAAAATTCTGTAAGACAAATTTATATCGTCAGAATGCAATTCACAGTTGAAGTGATGTTACTTATTCATCAGAAAAGTTAATTGGTAGAGAACCACAAAATATATTTAAGCTGAATTAATTGTTGAAAAGAATTCTATTCTAATTGGCGGTAAACTAGCATATAAAAGTTGTTTTTCATGCGAGAATTTAACATTCATGAAATTACCAAAAATCATTCATGTATTAATCGTCAGCACTAAGGATTAATTTTGATGTATTTTATTCAGTAAATTGTGAATTTGGGCTCATTACTAAAAGTAAAAAAGTGTTTTAATGGCAAAATTCTTCTTTCGTACACAGCAAATTTATTTCTTTCACACATTTCTCTGACTCTCATTTTTTCATTATTATAAATTCATGGCAATCGAATGTAGAGTCATGAACTAGGATGATAATATTACAGAATCGTGGCTAACAAACGAAATAATAACATTTTCTGCTTTTCCTACTTCACTATTTTTGGAACTGGTACTTCATTCATCACTGTCCAATCTAATTTTGTAAAACTGATTCGCATTACTCAAACGAGGATGAATATATTAGTCAGTGATTACTCTGTCATTTCCACGATAAGTAGTGTATTTATCATAGCAGCGGAAAAATAGACATGCGAAGCACCCACGTTCAAGGCTGCCTTTTTACTACATGATAACTATCATGAAGGACAGCCCCATAAATAAAGTAGAACATATTTCTTCTATTAGACATATTATCTATGGCAATTTGAATAGTTTGAGTGAATTCTTCAGAGGCCCGATTATCATCCTACGCTGTTTCGACATTCTAACAACGTATGCAATAATCCCACAGAAGTGAACGACATTTAGAAATAATTATTTGCCCGAAAAATTAAATAGGTATATCAGCATTTAGAAATTTCAAAATATATGGTACACGAGTCATGTAATTTTTTTGTTACATTCAGGTGTTTTTCACTAAAGGTCTTGTCTCTTGGACGTTTATGAAATATCACATGTAGGCACCAGGTTTGTTAATAGATATTCACTCTATTTGATTTTTATCAGAATGGAGTTTCTTTATCATTTATTATGAAAGTATAGTTTGAATATAAAGAGGTTATATATTGAAAAATAGTATACCCGGTAAGCATTGTATTTGCAAAATATCGGTCATATGATGGTTTTCTTGAAACGTCAGTAAATAGATCAAAATAGTTCTAAACAATTACGTTCGTATTGACATGATCAGAGAAATGTTTTTTAAGTTATGTTTAAATGATCGTCGCTTTCAAAATACTAAACATTAGTATATCACATTAGAATATTCATTGGTGAAACTTAGAAAAACATCTCCTTAAATACACAAAAAACGTTGCGCGCAAAACTCATACACTTGCAAAATGTGAGGTGCTACATCCGGGTTAAGTGCATTCTGTTCTTTTTTTTGGGTCTCACTAACGTGGGAGATGAAATGTGGGAAATTTTAGTGTCAATCATATTCACCTGATTATGATATTCACAATTTTATTTTTAGAGAGATCAATTTCAGTTCAGTTTTTGAAAGTGATAAAAATAAGTAATAATTTCTTAACATATTAGGAAATAATTATGAATGCTGCTAATTTGGTTAGCAAATCGTGCGTCGAGAGACAGTATTTTTGTTTTGGTAGGGAAAAGTGTTTTCAATAGGTAATTTTAAATATGATCTCACTAAAAATGCATTTCTTTCATGAAAGCTCAATGTTTTCATTCATTTCATTTGGTTAACCCCTTCATAACGCTGGGTGTATTTATAGGATATCTTTTCAAAAATAGCATACATAGAGGTACAAACTGTCAGTTCCAGCGATTTATCTTCTTTTTGTCAATTATATTCATCATATAAGCCTTTGCCAGACCACCCATACGATTGTCAATTCTCGCTCCCTTATAAGGATATCAAATTAATTTTCTAATGCATGGACCCATTTAAGTGTCATGATTTCATCTTACTGATGAATGATATCGTTGTATCATGATGTGTTACACATATCAAAGGTTTGCAATGATGATTGTGATGTTGTAAAAATATATTACAATGAAGCGTGTTAATAATAAAGAAACACTCCTTATCCACCATCTTTCGGTTAGAGACGAGTATTCATTAGAGAGATTTCCAGTTCTGATAAATATTACTGTAAGCTGAACTCTCAGGCTTTAATGTTATTTTATTTTTATTCGTTTCAAATGGAGTCGCTTCTTGATTTCCAAATTTTTTCGAGTTCTCATTACTGACATCAGAAATGCTATAGAGAATATAAAATAACTATTTATGTCTTGAGACGGAGTCACATTAATAATGCTTTGCGTTGTGCGTTGTCTTTGACAGAACTTTACTCGTTCTGAAATTTCTGTTGTGGCTTATCACAGTCATACACAATCGGTTTATTAATAATCTTAAGAAATTTGTGCGTTGCACAGCAGTTTTGTTGTATTTTACTACTATATTGACTTGGCAACAGCACAGATACATATATTCACGCGGTATAAGCGTAAGCATATTCAAATTTGTGCCACGAATTTCAAAAAAACAACACACATTACAAATATATTTTAATTGCAATCGCATTTGAATGAAATCCGGGATAGACATGTGTATAAACAATCAACCTCAAAATAAGGCAGGACACCACAGGGTTTTACAGTTCATAAACGGAATCATCCTGCACCATCTACTTCTCCAAGGAAGAAAGCAATCAATTTCAAAAAAGTGATTCTATACACAGATGTGTAGATCAAAGACACCAACTGGAAGAAAAAAGCCCTCTCAAAACAGCTACTTTCAAATAAATATTAAATCACACGAAAGAAAAATACTTTCCAAACGAATACTTTCATATGAACAATGAATTATATAGAAAACCCTTTTCTCTATTCAGTTTATATAACATAACATTCGTTATGGAGTCGAATCAGAAATCATTCACAGGATTCCTCACTGGTAGACATGTGATGTTTCGCCGTAAGAAACTTCCATATCAGCTCTTCAGTACCAAATCGGGATAACATCATAAGAAAAAACACATAATTACGACTTCATGTCACGGATTGAGTTTGATCTACTCATGTCATTGATGATATCGTAATGACATTCATTCGCTTATTTGATTGAATTTATACAAGACTTTTTTCAATTTTTTTTTTATTTCTTAACATAGTCTCCTTTCAACTTCACACTTCTCCCTGCGATGCCCCCATTTCTGTAACTCGTCCGAATAGTACTTGGCCTTTTTCTCTGCAGAATAATTGTTCATGAAGATGATTCCCTCTTCATTTGATGAATATCTCTGTCCTCCGAGCGCAATTTTTAGATGAGGGAACAAGCAGGTTAAACCGTAATCCATAAATTTTCACCATGGTGACCGCTGAGGTGTGAGACGATGCGTTCTCTTGGTGAAACAGGATTTGCTTTTTTTGGTTCCCCCTATACATATATATATATATATATATATATATATATATATATATATATATATATATATATATATATATATATATATATATATATATATATATATATATATGGCGCCTAAACTGCGCCAACAGAGAGTTCGAATACTAAATGTTGATTTGATATGTATCAAACACGTTATTTTGACATAATCATAACCTCTGCTATCTCTCTCACTTCAATTCAGCAATCGTCTAGCATCATTTGATGAACTTTGGCGATGTTTTCGTCGGTAGTTGCCGTTTTGGACGTCCCGAACTTAAATCGTCTCCGAAGCTTTTGCCACTTTTAAAGTCAGCTACCCAAAATTTCACTGTGGTAAATGATGGTGCAGAGTCCCCATATACAGAATCCAACTCATCTTTGATTTGCGTAGACGTATTGCCTTTCAAAAACAAATATTTAATGACTCTCTAGATACTCGATTTTGTTCATTTTTATAAAAATACCTACATCAACTTACTCAAACAACTGTTACATAACAACTGCGCGACCAAAATGACCGAAACTTTGGTGGGTAACAGATGAACAACGAAATTCACTAGATTTTATTTACGAGTGCTGCTATATTTTTGTTGAGGTCGTAAACTTTTCAGACTATCCTCGTATTAATCTCAAGTATGTCGCCCCGAGTATATGTGGTGGATAAGAGCGAAAGAAAGGAAGAAAAATTAAAAATCGGCTACAGTCTGTTCATCGATCAAAGGAAAAAGGTTGAAAAATAAAGAACCCTTCAAATTTTTCAAACTATAATAATTATCATTTCATTGGTTCGGACTTCCATTGTCTAATATGATATACATTGATTTGAAATCCCTGAAAAAATCTATAAAACATTGAAAAGATTAGCTGAAAAATAACAATTATATCAAGCAAAAAATCTGAAATTACATTGAAATGAAATACACAAGCAACAATAAAAAAAAATTGAACTACTAACACGAGATGAAAATTAAAAATCATTAACAAGAAATGAAAATTAAAAATTGAAAGATTCCAAGCCAAGTTACTTCATAACGTTTCGATTGTTGGTATCCACAGTGAAATTCGTGGACTTATTCCTATGAGATTCGCTTGATTATAGCTATCCATATATTGCGTATCTCTTCGTTAGCTTGGCTAAATGCATTGTTCGATAACATATATGGGGCCAAACATGTTCTGCTATTCCTGATTTGCTGTTTTCTCCTGGCTGTGTGTGTTTTTTGTGCTCGGCAATGCGAACTGTCAATGGCCTCTTAGTTTTATCGATGTATGATTCTCCGTACTCCCTGGGTATCCGGTAAATGGAATTCCTGGAATCGCAGTCCGCGTTTGGTGGCCTGGTTTTCGTGAGGCTGCTACGGATAGTATTTCCGGATCTGAAGCAGGTTCTGATGTTGTACTTGCATCCAATTCTTCGTATCTTTTCCTGGAATCCTCTGATGTAGGGAAGTGTAAGCACTGGTTGTAGCGGCTTCTCTTCCTTTCGGGGCTCCTGCTGTCTTTTAGCGAAAGTCTATTCCATCATCGCTTTTGAGTAGCCATTTCTTTGAAGATCATTTTTGAAGATGTCTAGTTCCTTCTTGAGACCTTCCTTCGTATTACAAAGTCCGAAAGCACGGTCTAATAGAGTTTTGATGATTCCTCTCTTAGTCGATTTATGGTGGGTTTTCGGTATACAGATGTTTGCCATTCAGTGTCGGTCCTCTTCACCAATACGTCTAAGAATGGCAATTCGTTATGGCTTCTCCATTGTGAAAGTGATGGAAGGACTTACGTTGTTGATGTGCTTCAGGAAGGTGTCCAGTTCTACATGCCCGTGGTTCAATATTATGAAGGTGTCGTCCATGTATCTCAACCAGACTCGGAGCTTCTTGCGGGCTTCTTCAATGGCCAGAGGTTCAAACCGCTCCATATATATGTTGACTATAACCAGTGAGAGTGGCGATCCTATTGGCAGTTGCTCATCTTGCGTAAAAAATTCGTACTTTAGTTGAAAATAGCAGTTTTGTACACAACATCCTACTAATTCCATGTTTACTTGTATCCGTAAGTTTGTTCTATCTTTCAGGTCCCCATCCTCGAATAGTTTCATCTGTATGATTTGAAGTCCTTCTTCGACACGTTGGTGTAGAGGCTTTTCAAGTCGAAACTGATTAGTTGATACTGCTCTGTGACTTCGATTACCCCTAGTCTTGTATTTTATGTAATTGTAATTTCAGTCTTTTTGCTTGATATAATTGTCATTTTTCAGCTAATCTTTTTAATTTTTATAGATTCTTTCAGGGATTTCAAATCAATTCATATTAGATAATGGAAGTTCTAACCAATGAAATGCACCGCGAAACAATGTCAACTACCTTCAAACAACCGTATAATGATTATAATAGATTACTTTTCATTTTCTAGATAAGTCCTACTTCTCTGATTTCAGTAAAGAATCTTGTCTTTTCTTTTATATACGCTAAGTCTTCACTCTGTTGTCGGAAGAAACGTAATTTTTTGTCCATAATGAATTTATTATTATTTTGTGTCTGGGGGAAATTTCTGTCGAATTCAATATTTTCTTTACATTCAACAGATTTTAAAATAATTTTTGATCGTTTTTAGATTTTGTATCCCCTCGCTCCCATCTACCAACGGTTGGGAAATTCCGTTTATAATAAAAATCTCATTATGTATTGTAATAATGTGCTGAACATTTTCAAAATTTTCTCTGCATCGAAAAGTATCCTATGGACCTTGTATAGAATTATGTGATTATTTTTTCAATAGCAAAATAAACTGAGAAGTTATTAATTTTACGACACATTATGTTGCCATAATTCAATCGATTTGTCAACACTAAAGGTGAATTTATGCACATTCGATTAGCAAGTAATGAGTTTCATTTATTATCAATAAGAAATGAGTAAGTTACAAAAACGATGGCATTTGTGAATTCCCAATTAAAAAGTCACAATGAAATAAATAGTAGGCAAGCACTCAAGCTTTTATAGGAAAAAAATATGTAATATCGACTTTTGTTCTGTAGGGCCCTTGATTTTGTTTAGAAAATATAATGAAGAATTAATAAAAACTTCAATCAAAAACGTTTTTCAAAAGTAGTTTAAAAACTACTGTTCATCTATTATCTATAGGGAATTTTTAAAACAGTATCATACATTTCCATTTCAGCGATTCTGAAAGCAAATAATTTAAAAAACGATGAAACTGAACAGAACACAGTATACAAAGGTTATTCATTCCTCTTTTCTACTGTATATGTTCAGAAATGGGCCAATCAGCGGTCATTTGCGCCCTATATGACTACTAGTAAAAAATTGGTACGATCAAAAAGTAAAAAAGTTAAAAGTTGGCCAACTTCTACTCGTCACTTTTCACTCGATAATTGTTGATTTTTCTGCATAAACCTGTCCATTGGAAAGTGAGGAGTTCAACTTATAATTGATAATTGTTACTTGCTAATCGAGTGTGTATAAATTCACCATAACTGTTCAGAATATTCCCAAATTAATGTTAGTGAAAAGTTATCTTTTCAAACTTTAAAACAAATTTTTTCTAAGGTATATTTAAGTTCACAATTGTTTCTATATAAAGATATTCCTGCAATCATTCATGTATTATGTATATTGAATAAACATAGTGTTATTATAATTTTGTTCGTGACTTTTAAACTTCACACATATTCATATACCTACTATTAATGATGGACATAGTTAATACCGGCTTTACACGTGAAACGCATTCGTGTTTCCGATGAATTGCCCATTAGTTGTTTCAGTCTTTAATGCACTGCATATATCGTGTTCAAGTTGAATATAAAACAAGATAAATATCTGTTTCTAAAACCATTGAATTCCTGAAATGACTATCATTAGGAGGTACCTGTTTTTTCAGTATTCAACATATCATTAAGTTGTCAACAAGGTGGTCAAAGTATTCAAGAAATACAGAAAGTGTTTGTTGAAATGGTTTCCATAATATCATCTAATAGCCTAATTTATTATGCACATACGTTCAAAAATGGTTTTTTATTGTTATTCAATGATAGTTATACTTATTGAGAAAATGATTTAAATTTTTCAAGTGAAATTTATTCGTTCTTCCTATTGATAAATAAAAAATTTCTTAATTTTCCCGATTCTTCGTCAACAAAAGATATCACATAATTTGTATTGTAATAATTGATGTTTGTCAATTTTAAAATAAATTTTAAAATGAATTTTGATTAAAATATATTTTTTATAGAACGATAATTGGCAATATTGAGTACCAAGTGCAGAAATGTTTTGTGCATATTCATGATCATGAAAATGCAACCTGTTGAATTACGTGAACCAGTCATGTTATTAATAAAACAGATACACATAAAGAATATTTCATTAGTTTCAATAATCTACATATTTTATTTAAAATTTTTTGAATTCTAATATCATTTGGTGTACAGTGTTCTGATAAATTGTTAGCTCACAGAAATATGAAGTTGTCAGAATTTAATCACCAACAAGCCAGTTTGACCCAATTATGAATAGAAACAGATTTGCCGAATCATGAGAAATACAGATCAACAAAATTATAAACTTTTACAATTTTATAAACTCAAGTACACTCTGCATATGTCTCCGTAATCGAACGGATATATGACCGCAGAGGGTCAAAGAGAGTGGTCGCTTTCTGTAAGTAGAACTACTAATATAAAGTATAATGTAACTTCTCTATGACCGAATTCATTGTCGAAGGTATTTGACACAACATCGCATGAGCTCATCATGCATTCGTTCAGGTCATTATCCTTTTGTTGTCACTATGTCTGGCATTTATGTGTGTCTCAAATTGTTCCCAACAAATGAAAAATCTTTTTATAATCGGTTTGCCAGAAAATTTCACTACCCAAAAAATGTTTTGCATCATCTCAAATATTATAACACACATTAAATTGGAATAAAATTTTTTCATCATACAGGTAGAATAAAAAATTATCAATCGATGCAAGATTAAACTAAGCTCAAATTTTAAAATACAGAAAATATTATTCAGGAAAGTTGTTCAGATTGACATTATTTTCCTGAATATGAATTCCGTAGCTTTCAAATTAATTAAATTCACTCTTGATGAAAACCTAGATAGATCTAAAGTCACATTACATTTGTACAAATGAAAAATTTCTGCTATTTAAAGTTTACATATTCTTGTTACTATATCTGGCATTCCTACGGTATTCACAAGAAACAGAAAAGTCTTATGATCCGGTGTATATTGAGTTAATGAAAACTGCCAAATTATTTGAAGCTATTCACTCCCCACACTCTTGCTGATACAATCCAACACAATAAGCCAATCTATTGAATTGGTTTTTTCGATTATTGGAATCTCAATGTTCTTGATACTCAAAATCATATCGGCTTGCTGAAATACTACATGGGCTAAAAAGTCTCGGACCTAACACATACATGGCGCTGGTCTTATTGCAAGGATGGCAAAGAAGATTTATGAACTTCTGGCAGAATCTTCCAGGATTCGCTCACTCCAAGGCGTTTATTCACCCTTCGAAGCTTGATACCAAACAGTTTTTGGACTATAGTAGTGATGAACTACGATGTCTAACGGGCCTTCTTACAGGTCACTGTCATTTGAATCACAGTATGCAGTGACTCGGACTGTAGGAAGACACTGTGTATCGCCTCTGTTTGTGAAATGATGAAACAGCAAACATCCTGCCCCGCTGGAGACTAAATCAGGTTTTTAGTCTGTCATTTGAATCACAGTATGCAGTGACTCGGACTGTAGGAAGACACTGTGTATCGCCTCTGTTTGTGAAATGATGAAACAGCAAACATCCTGCCCCGCTGGAGACTAAATCAGGTTTTTAGAGTTCGGCAGAGCCATAATCTTACCATGTGACCGGAAAGACCACTCACCACCACTCACCACTCAAACTAATCGGCTTCGTTATGTAGCTGGGTTTATTTGATCGAGTGTGAATACGTGTAAGCCACAATAATCTTCAATACAATACTGACTTCCAAAAGAAAGCTGTTGAAATTTCATGATCTTCTTATAAGTTTGTGAATTATTGTGCTATGAGTGACACTATTTTTTGTTATTTTTGAAACAATGGATCAAAAACAATTTCGTGTTTTAATTTCTCACTGCAGAACGCAGTGGACGTGCAAATGAAGCAGTAATACCAGAAAACAAAAAATCCACAAAATCGTTTTGAATAATCGAAAAGTAAAGTTGCGTGAGTTAGCTGACATTGTGAAGATACAAAAGAACGTGTTGGCTCTACATTGCATGAGCAGTTGACCAAAACAAGAACGTCTTGATGATTCTGAGCAGTGTTTGGCCATGTTTAAACATAATAAACCGGAGTGGAGAGCAACTAGTGAACCTCGTCCAAAACGCCCGAAAGCACAACACTCGGCTGTAAAGGTTATGGCCCCGGTATTTTGGGATGTGCGTGGTGTAATATTAATCAATTATCTTGAGAAGGGAAATAACATCAACAGTGAATATTGTATTGCGTTATTGGAGCGTTTGAAAGCCGAAATTGCAGAAAAATGACCCTATTTCAAAAAAGGAAGTGCTGCTTCATCAAGACAATGCAGTGTGACAAATCAATGAAAACGATGGCAAACATGTGCATAAAATGGGCTTCGAATTGCTCCCGCATATACCATATTCGCTAGATTTTGCTCCCAACGACTACTGGCTGTTCGCAGGCCTCAAATAGTATGCTCACTCACCGCTCGAATGAAAAGGTAATTGCTGAAACTGAGGTCTATTTTGAAACAAAAGATACATCACTCTACAAAAGTGGTATTGAAATGTCAGAGCGGCGCGGCGCTGAAATGATCATGTCGCTTCTAATGGAGATTACGTTGATGCACAAAGCCAATTTTTAACGAAGGAAAAAAAAAACAAAACGCGTTTTCGTTCTCAAGCCCAAGACTTTTCAGCCAGGTGTTAAAACAGTAATTTTGGCTGGATAAAATCATGATTGTAATATCATAATTTCACATAATACGTAATCGGGCATTTATTTTGGACTGATATTAGAAAAAAGTTATTATTGTTCAATCCACAATAATTGATTAGGTTATACAGTAATTATTTCATGTCGACAAAGTCATTGTTTTATATGTGTTCACTCCGTCGTTCCGTATGTGAATTCTCTACACACTTTTCTGAAGAGTTTTTAGTATCGTCTGATAATTTCTTCTTCCTTCTGTTTATTGTGTCAGAAAATATATTTTAGATAGACATATGATACAGTTCAACCATATGTTTATTATTTTTACCATAATTGTTTGCGTCCCAATCCACAGGCGATTTTCTGGGAAACGCATCACTATTCCCACACTAGAATCCACAATGCCGGAAATTACTTTTCGACAACGTCTACTCAGGCAAATTTTGAAACAGCTCAATATCAACAAGGTGTTTGGTCCTGATGAAGTACCCGTCATCGAGTTGAAAAGTGCGCCAATGAACTCACACTAGTATTTTGCAGACTTCTCAACCCGTTTTACAAGGAAGGGGTTTTTCCTTCTTGTTGGAAAATTGCTCGCATTTAGCCCATTCCTAAAAAGGGCAAGAAAAATCTTCCACATAACTATAGACCAGTCGCTTTGCTATCAGTGATATCAAAAATCATGGAGAAAATCGTAAACCACCATATCCTTAAATATCTGGAAGGCTTTAACATCTTGAGCGATCATCAATATGACACCTATATTTGGAATAACGCAATCGAGAAACATGGAGAGCCAAGAGCTGTTGCGCTTGATATTTCTGAGACCTGTGTGGCTTGAGGGTTTGCTGGTCAATTTTCGATGCTATGGCTTGTCAGATCATTTTTGTGTATGGCTCTCCAGCTTCCTGAAAGAACCTTTCCTGCAAGTGGGCATCGATGGATATCTCTCGAATACTTTCACCATCATCGCTGGTGCTCCCCAGGGATCCTCTTTTTATTGTACATCAGCGACTTATTGAAAAAAGAAGAATCCAATATATTGCTTCGCTGACAACAGCACACTTTTCTGTCATTCCATTTGGATTCCAGGACATCGGCTACGGATGCACATCTTCACCGGCAGCAGGAGTTTGCATATTTTAATGAGGATCTAGAAGTGATTTCGAATAGGGGTGGAAGTAACCCGGTTCAATTCAATGCCACACAAACGCAGACATCGGTTTTCTCCAAAATGATAAATGTCTCCGAACCAGATATAATAGTGTCAAGACAGACAATTCAGCTTTCTGATTCTATAAGTTTGTTGGGGGTTGAAATGGACACCGATATATCTTGGCACAATCATGTAGCTGGAATTGCAAAAGCTGCTTCTCAAAAACTTGGAACACTGTTCCAAATCAGAAAACTGTACGAACTTCAGCAACTTTTGATGCTTTATAAAGCTCATCTTAGACCTACGTTGGGCTATTGTTCTCATGTATAAAGATCCGCCCCTAGGCATATCCTGAAGCTACTGGATTCCATCCAGAAAAGAGCCATTCGCCTGATTGGAGACGCGAATATCACTTGCAACCTTGATAGTCTGGAAAGGTTGGGGATTTGTCCCTCTTCTGACAGAATGATTTAGACTTCCACTGCTGAGGCTTTCAGTGTCATTGCTTTTCGAGTTTGAAAGCCGTGGATTTTTGGAATTTCTTCCTGACGTTTCGCTGGCGCGAGTGGCTAGCTTCTTCAGAGGTTTAACCATCATGGCTTGCTGTCCGATGACCTTGTGGCTACGTTACGTGGATAACACCTTCGTCATCTGGAAACATGGAAGACACGCCCTGAACCGTTTCCTAAACCACTTGAACGCCCAACACCCGAGCATAGAATTCACCATGGAGATTGAGCAATACCAACGGATAGCTTTCCTAGATGTACTAGTAGAACGATGTGGTACCAAACTAACCCACAAAGTGTATCGAAAACCCACACTCGCAAATAGATAATAGCACGCACTCTCGAACCACCATCCTAGCCAAAAGAGAGGAGTCATACCAACTCTAACGGAACGGGATCGGAGAATATGTGAACCAGAACATCTGGAGAGGGAACTGAAATACCTTGAAGTGACCTTGAGATCGAATGGATACAGTGCCTCCGAGACCAGAAAAGTCATGAAACCGAAGGGTACCACGGTTCAGAAAGCGAAAAAGGATAAGATGGTTGCACGCGCATATCTACCGTTTATCCCTAGGGTCACGGACATAATTGGAAAACTATTGGGCAAACACGACATCGAAACAGTCTTCAAACCCACGAGGAAGATACAACAAAGCCTCAGGTCGGCTAAAGACCCATTATAGCAGCGGGGGTCTATCGCATACCGTGCACTTGTGGAAAGGTATATATCGGAACCACTAAACGATCCATGGGAACAAGACTAAAAGAGCATAAAAGGGCCTGCAGACTAGGCCAAACGGACGAGTCAGCTATGGCAGAACACGCACTCAGTGAAGAAGACCACATAATTTTGTTTGAAAACCCAGAACTAATTGCCCCCAAACAGGGATACCATAGCCGACTGGTACAGGAGACAATAGAGATCCACAAATACACGGTTAATTTCAACAGAACAGAAGAAGCGGTGAACCTCAATCGAATATGGAACCCCATTTTAAGGAATTCTAGAATAACGAACAGGACAACAGGCAGCAAGATTGTTTATGTTCCAGGGTCAAGTGCAGGTACGGGTACAGGTACGAGTGCAGGTACAAGTGCAGTTACGAGTACAGGTACGAATATAGGTACAAATACAGGTACAAATACAGGTACACATACAGGTACAAATACAACTGATTACCTGACAAGGCATAAATACACTTTACGAAGCCTAAAAGGTAGTCATCGGACAGCAAGCCATGATGGTTAAACCTCTGAAGAAGTTAGCCACTCGCGCCAGCGAAACGTCAGGAAGAAATTCCAAAAATCCACGCCTTTCAAAAATTCGAAAAGCAATGACACTGTTCCTCTTCTATTGATTCCACTGGGAGCGGTACATATCAGAAATACGCGACGGACTATGCCTACTCATTGTTTTGAGGTTCAACTCAGTACACTTCGCATTTTACTATTTAAGAACTCTTTCATTTGGAGAACTGCGTTCATGTGGAATATCTTTGCATAGGCACCGCTCTTAGAGCGCCTTGAAGATTTTCCTATAGTGCTCGTGTTTTGTTCAAAAAAATTAAATAAAATACAAGAACAAAACAGATACATTCTTGAATAGCAAGAAGTATTAAAAAAATCAAGTGAGTGAACAAAGGAGCATGATGAAAAATAAAACAAAACAAAAGATCGATTGTATAGGGGTTAACTTCAAAAAGTAGTTGTTTTATTTTATATTCGAATACTTGTTCTTTGGTTATCATTTTGAAAAACTCCCTAAGTGCATAGTTTCAGCCCCAAAATCTCAAACGAGTTCAGACGTAGAGATTAACGTGTTTTGGGTATGTGAAAACGATTTATTATGCGGTTATTATATTCATGATAAAATTGGTTTTGTTTGAAAACTTTTTTTTATGGATGTACAACAAAACAGAGCACGATGATATTCGTTATGGTTCTAATATAATTTTTTTTTGAGTTATAAAAATATTGTGTGCAGTTGTAGAGTTTCCCCAAACAATAATCTCATCTTGCTGTATCTGCCCGTGGTAATATGAAAGTAGACCAGAGTTGTCTAAAATTCTTTTCAGGTTTCTTAACAGATAACACTACTATAAAATAATATTTGAAAACGATTGCCAGTGAATAATTTTGGTAAATATTCAGAACTTTCTGAAATATGTATAAATTGAGTAAAATGACTCACCCGACATTGATTGAATGCAAAATTCCTAACCTTACACGAGTTGAATTTATACAATTGTACCAAATCGAATGTGCTTCTGTATTATTACATCATCACGATTTTTCATACTGTCGTTATTATTATTTATTAATCATACCCAAACTGCCGAAACCCAGCAAATTTCGTGTTTATATGAATCGGTATCAAATTATTCCATATGATTTTCACATACTCTTCTGAATTATATAGGGTGAATCTGAGAAGTTATTTTCTATTTTTCAATCCCGATTTTCATATTTGAGAACGAATATTTTGAAGATGCTATTGCACTTTTTTGTCTATGCTTTCATACTCTTTGATATTTTTTTTTCGGTAACCTTCAAAAGTTCAAAATTCCTGAGGTGCGACTTCTGAAATGGAGGATATTGTGTCGATAGTCACCTCAAAAACGGACACAACCATCTACCTGACAGCTTCACCCGACGTAGCTTTCCTCAGAGAGATAGAGGTCAATTCAATGTTATACTTTGTTTTCTAGTGATGTACTTCAATTTACTCCCGTGTCTTCGTAGCTAATCAGCTGAACGTCAAAAATGATAATAGTGTCGTAATCATTAAACTTATCAGATTTCAATAAATAGTATTTAGGGCAGTTTCCAGGTTTCGAAACAGAAAGAAGTAAAGTAATTAAAAATCAATGAATCAGGCCTAAAAGATTTGTCATGAGCGTGTAATATTGTAGAATTTTCGCTGAGCAAACAAGTCTTGGATGAAGCCCAACCGAAAACTCCATGCAATAGTTTTTTATGTATAGTTTTTAGTCCAACATTATCAAGAACGAATGAAAGTAAAATTTCTATATCCAATATGCTCAAGCGAGAAACAATATTAGTCGAATAGTTCAAAATTCAGGTAATGAAATTCAAAATACTTCAACATTGAAAATCAATTCATATTTTGAAAATATTGAGATATATCTTAATATTGAAATCATCAATGATTCTGTCGACGAAGTAACAATACATAAACTGTGACACAATAAGACACCCAAAAACACCATCATTTACAGTTACTCAAATCGAAATGACTTGTGTAGAGGGTAACGTATACGTCAAAAACGAAGACTGTCTTTATCAACTTCGAATTAAAATTGAAAAAAGAAGCAGTTTAACAAAATTTAGGCACATTTTTATTGATTGTCCACAATTGTCTCTTCGTTCTATTCGGATTCCCAATTTACAGCTACAAGAGATTATATATCTTAACGAAGAGCTGGAAAAAAATTCAGCTTGATATTAGAGTAAAACTAAGTTTGATTCAACATGATCGGGTCATTTCGATCATCCATTGCAACTCGCAATGGATTATTGTGGTTAACACCAATTCAAATTCCACCAAACAAATACGAACGAACCTGACTAGAAACTCCTAATACATTTGGCCAGAAATATGAAACTCTTTTTACAGTTTTCTATTTTTACGGGTATTCAGTGTTGGTTTGGCTATACAAACAGGTTACAATTATAATGAAGTTACAGTAATCAAGTATAAAATTTATTTATACATATCATTTTCGTTATATTGCTCCCATATTGCTGGATTCTATCCATGTGATTGAAGATCCAAATATCACAAACAACCTTGATAACTTGAAACATCGAAGGAAAATTGGATTTTTTTTCTCAAGATACCTCCATGAGAAGTCTCCAACTAACAAAGTACTTGATTCTACTGAAAACGATACCTATACGATTATGTCAGAAGCGCGGCAAACTATACCTGCTCATCGCTTCGAGGTTCAACTCAAAACACCTCGGGCTACATTTTTAAGGAAGTTTTTTTTCTGGAAAACATTTTATTCGTGAAATAAACTTCATAAGACAGTGTTCCCAAATGGAAATAATGTTCATTTTCACAAAGGCATCTAGCTCGGAGCATTTTGTTTGTGTAGCAAAGCATGTGAATACTTATCTATAATTATTTGTTATCCAATCTATATCTGATTATTTGTTATTTAGACATTTTTTGCCTATTTTGACAATCAGCCTATAATAAATACAGTGCTGTTTTCAATAGTGGGAGTATCATAGATATTTTCTATGAAATGCAAATTGACGAAAGGTAGTCTTGAAAGAAGTCTTGAAAAATCCATCTGTTCTATCTTTTAATCGATTCAAAAAAAGCAAAAATGGCGATGACAACTCTCCTTGGAAATATTCCATCTAAGGAATCGGCTGAAAACCCGAACCATGAATCTCAAAGATAAACTGAGGAACCAACGGGGGTTCCTTTCAAAACCAAGATTGGATACCGCCACCGAATAAAAAATGGTTTTCTCTTTCTCTCTTGCTGCAGCTTTCATCGTTTGAGAGGCCTACTAGGTACTTTAGTTTTTTTTAACTTCTATTTTTGGGAAAGCACACATTCTTCAGTTCAATATATTTGTTCAATCAATGGGATTCCCTCTATTTTTTTTACTTACAGGAGAAACACCTCCAGTAACAAAATGAAATATTGAATTGAATTCACTTATTTGTTTCGTTGAATAATGGCATTGTACTCGAATATTTCAACAACAAATGCGTCAAAATAACATCCGGTAGAATACCATGGGAGGTCTTTAGAATTTTCTATTAAACAGCGTAATGCAAATAGTACAGATTTTAATATTGGCACGACTGATCGTGACCGCTTCCTGTAAGAATGTTCGTTCATGCCATGCATAAACACTGAAATCTCTTTATTGTGTGAGATAAAACGACACAGAGAAATTAGTTGAAAGATGCTATTTTATTTAATCCCTCTATAAAATAAATGTGTTTCTTCGCACATGAATAATTTATGCTTTTGAACTCCTGATTGTGGTGTCGCTCGATTCATGTATTTTCTTCCGTATGGGATGTGACTGGAGGATGTGTGGAAATTTGTCGAACAGTAAATTCCTAATATTTGTTCAGTTAGATGATAAAAGTTGCTTTGGAGCCTCTTGTGTATGTTATTTGAAATTACTTTTATCCAATTAGTTCTGTGAATTGCAAGTCTTGAAAAGTCGATTCATGGGATTTGCCCATCAAAACGCTCAGGAATTCCTTCGATATCTTTTAGAAGGTTTACATGAGGACCGCAATAGAATTACTGAGAAACCTAAACCGATCTTAACGGAGATTGACGAAAATTTGAGTGACACCGGCAAAGCGCAAGAGTCCTGGCTGAGATATTTAAACATAAACAACTCTAAAATTGTAGACAATTTCGTTGGTCAAATAAAATCCACTATGAAGTGCTCACACTATGGACACTCTTCAGTAATCTTCCATCCTGTCTGGGATATGTCTTTAGACATACCACAGAGAACTGACCAATTGAGTTGGTCACAATGCCTAGATTCCTTCACAAGAGAGAAAACTCTGGATGGAGGTGAAAAACCAACGTGTTCGAGGTGCAAGAAAAGAAGAAAATGCACAAAGTCCCTATCAATCCATAAATTTCCCAGTATTTTAGTAATTCATTTAAAAAGATTCTCTCCAACGGAAAGATTCAGAGACATATTGAATGTTGTCATCGACTTTTCTTTAGAAGGATTAGATATGAGCAATTATGCAACAGACAATGTGGATCCTTATCGTTATAATCTATATGCATTTTCGAATCACAGTGGGACTACTTACAACGGCCATTACACAGCATATTGCAGACACCCTTATAGTGGCACGTGGCATGAATACAACGATTCAAATGTATGCCCGATTTCACCTAATTCGCTTGTGAGTGAGAAGGCATATGTCCTCTTTTATGAACAGGAGAGAACGAAGCAGCACTTTTGAGGTGTTTTTTTCTTTTTTCTCTTAAATTATGTTAATTGATTTTTATTTGTATGTTCTATTGAGTAAAACTGTTGGGAGTTCTCATAACGACCAAAGGAATTTTGCTTCACAACGTCAGATAATATTGTTATGCCGAGAAAGATATTTATAAATAAGCTTTCAATCAACAATAAATACAACTTCTGAAAGAAATATTCAGAAAATCACTTTCGTTTTCCTCTCCTCGTCGTTTTCTGACTATTCATCGTTAAGTCGTCGCCATAATTCAGAGTTTGTGGAGAGCAGCAAGAACTTTATTTAATCACGATTTGATAACAATAGATAGACATCCATGCGAAAACTTCTAGAAACCCTATTTTTGTCTTTATGACAATTTTTTAAGGACAAAACCCAAGCACTACATAAAAATCCTAAAAGATCCTCTCAGAGCGGTGCCCGTGAGAAAGTAGCGATTCACATTGGATTTGAATCGCGTATTTCTGATATGTACCGCTCTTTGTGGATAAAATTTGCCAAGTCACTGCCAATCTTTCTTCGATGTTCCGAGCTATCAAGGTGGCACGTAATGTACGCGTAACCAATCAGGCGGATGGCTCTTTTCTGGATAGAATCCAGCAACTTCAGGGTATGTTTAGGGACAGAGCTCCATACATGAGAACAATACTACAAAAAGGTGTGATCTGAGCTTTATAAAGCATCAACAGTTGCTGAGGTGTGTACAGTTTCTGGTTCCGAACAGTGTTCCAAGCTTTTGAGAAGCAGCCTTTACAATTCCAGCGACATGATTGTGCCAAGATATATTTGTGTCCATTTTAACCCCCAACAAACTTATTGAAGCAGAAAGCGGAATTGTGTGACCTGACATTGTTATATCCTGTTCGTAGACATTTATCTTCTTGGAGAAAACCGATGCCTGGATTTTTGTGGCACTCGAAATCACTTCTATATCCTCATTAAGATATGCAACCTCCTGCTGCCGTTGAAGATGTGCCTCCGTAACCGATGTCCTGGAATCCAAATGGAATGACGAGACAAGCGTGCTGTCGTCAGCAAAGCAATATATTGAATTCTTCGTTTTTTTTCAATAAGTCGCTTATATGCAATGAAAAGAGGGTTGTAGACAATATGGATCCCTGGGGAGCACTAGCGTTGATGGTGAAGGTATTCGAGAGATATCCACCGATGGCCACTTGCAAGGAACGATCTTTCAGGAAAATGGAGAGCCATACACAGAAATGATCCGACAAGCCATAGCATCGAAGTTTGGTTATAACAAACTCTAATGACACACGGTTAAAGGCCTTAGAATCATCAAGCGCAACAGCTCTTGATTCTCCATGTTTCTCGATTGCGTTATCCCAAATATGGGTGACATACGATAGAAGGTCGCCTGTTGATCTTTGTTTCCGAAAGCCATATTGATGATCGCTCAAGATGTTGAAGCCTTCCAAATATTTGAGAATATGTTGGTTTACGACTTTCTCCATGATTTTTGATGTCACTGATAGCAAAGCGACTGGTAAATAGTTGTTTGGAAGATATTTCTTGTCCTTTTAGGAAGTAATCTTCCAACAAGAAGGAAAAACCCCTTTCTTGTAAGACAGGTTGAAAAGTCTACAAAATAATGGTGAGAGTTCATTCACGCACTTTTTAAATACTCTGACGGGCACTTCATAAGGGTCAAACGCCTTGTTGATATTGAATATTTCATTTCATTAAATTGCAACAATTATTCAATATAATAATTCACTAATAATTGTAATTAACAATCCAAGTGAATAAATTTATATTTACAAGGTGGCGGCAGGTTTCTTGAGGATATATACGACATTGAGTCAATAATGATGAGTTACAACAAAAATAATTTTAATTTTTGGAATAGGCCAATAGAAATGAAGTAATAATTGTTTCTGTCAGGAAATATATTCTCATCGGAATGTTTTCAGATGGCAAAAACTATATATAGCCAACAAAATCAAAGTGTTAACGATAATCCCTACTCCCTACTAATATTATAAATGCGAATGTAAGTTTGTTTGTTTTGGTTTCACGCGAAAACGATCATCATGAAATTCTGTACATGTTCTTGAAGGTATTAGAAGTAACATAGGATACTTTTTATTAAAAAAATATTTTTAATAATTGTTAATAAAAAAATATTGTAACTATTTGTGTGAAATTGTCTGTCACAAAACTCAATGTGACAAACCAAATCCTACGCAGGGGAAGCCGCGGGTAATAGCTAGTATTTTATAAATAGGTTTAAAAAATACCCACCTTTTCGATGGTATATGAAAAACGTCATCAACATTTGTTTCTCATTGAAATTTCTGTAATAATAATTCATCAGTTCTCATCACATTTCAATAGTGTCAAGAAAAAATATAAAATCACTGTTTCAAACGAAGATGTTTCAACAAAATCATTTGTCGTAAATTATCAAATTTGTTCAAACATCAAATGTTGAATTTTTATTAATCATCTTGAAATAATATTTTCATTCTTGAGAATACATAAAGTCTCGTATAAAAAATGCACATCATTAACGAACTATTAGAATTGTCAGTACTGGAGTGATAAAAATACCAGAATTTTTCGATAACGACTATCTCAGTACTCCCAGAAACGGAAATTATCGAACGTCATTATTTTTCAAATTTTCGAAGAAGAGAAATGACAATGACAAAATGATACTGATTTTACTAAGTTTATGCTGTTTACAAGTTGAATCAGTATAGCTAGTATATTACTCACATGACAATTTTCACATATTTAAATTCAGCACAGCGGAAGTTACTGCACATTTTTCGAACTTTATCTCTCAATTGAATCACTTTTGTGAAATCTTCGTAGAGGAATCCCCAATGGAGAAAGTAGAAAATAACTTTTAAGAAATTATTTTCTTATTAGTCAGTGGGCTATGGTTGAAGACTGGCAGTAAACAAATCTAAAGAAATGAACTTTTAACGTTCAAGCCAGTCTCGAATATACCTACAAACTAGGTTGAATAGACTGACGCCTATCAGAAAACAACTACTCCCCTGGCTAATACCACGAAGAGCGTTGGATTATATCCGACAGGCGTCAGTACAGGAATCTTCACAGAAAATTTCCTGCATATCCAATTAGCAATACAACTGAAAGATTCGACCTTCAATTTTGGAACGGGCACACTTGCAGACCGGTTTTGGACTCATTAACCACTCATGATATTCCATAATTGAAAATCGGAAATATTTCAGAGTATTTCATTTCTCTTCCTAAGTTGGAGCGAACAACAAAATGTCACTCCATCTAGTGGACGAGGTACTAACCAACTGCATATCCTAAATGTGCCCGATTTCTCTGAATAAGGAAGAAAAACGTTCCTATTTGTCAGTGGGCTATGCTTGAAGACTGGCAGTAAACAAATCTAAAGAAATGAACTTTAAACGTTCAAGCCAGTCTCGAATATACCTACACAGTAGGTTGAATGGACTGGCGCCTATCAGAAAACAACTACTCCGTGGTATTAGCCAGGGGAGTAGTTGTTTTCTGATAGGCGTCAGTCCATTCAACCTACTGTGTAAGTATATTCGAGACTGGCTTGAACGTTTAAAGTTTATTTCTTTAGATTTAAGAAATTACGCTAAAACCACGCTAAAACCATCGACAATTTGTGAGCAATTTGTGACATCCCGCACTTTGGAGTCCTATGACAGAAGACTCGAGTATAATTTAGTGATATTTTGATTATCAAATAAAAATTGAAATGTTCAAAAGTAAAGAATTTTCAATTTCTATAACGTAAACTACCTCGCCTCAAAACCATATTTTCAGTTGGATACGGTCGACATTTCTCAGACAGTTTCATTTGGCTATTACTACTGATACAATTGATGAGATGGTTATTTTGACTGTAGAAATCAAGTGAAAAAATTGATATACAGTTTCGAAAAATAGTGTGACGATTCATATAACAGTATTATGCTGCAATAGTTTTTCAAGTTTTCATTCTCATTCTCGTTGTGGGATCAATTGATCCAAAGTCATATCCATAGTAATAAAGGCATTCCTAAACTTACTCGATTTTCCCACTCGGTACTCAAAACATACAACACTCGCCATGATAATTCGCTCTTAGCGGCAATTAGTACCCTTTTGTCCAGATGAGTGTTATTTACGAATACTTAACGTTCATGATAAACAGTGCTTCTGAATTAATTATTTTTAACTTTTTCAATCGTTTTATTTCTGTTGTGGAAATCATGTATCTTCATTTCCATTGTGAAGAGTTTTGGGAATCTGTAATTTCTCATTAGTGCATCTTACGTTTGTCATTTCAATGATAAATTACCACAATTACAGCAACTTATGAAAGTGATACGAACGTGCCCATACCATTCAAAAAAGTGATCCGAGAGGGCAATTCAAACAAATAAACTAATACTGAAACCATTTTCAAATCTTTATAAATTCATCTTCAGTTCGACGAATTTCTTCTTAAAATAGAAAAATGTGAAATATTAGCCAGCCGAAACTATATCCAATATTTATTTTTGTAAATGAAATGAGATTGCTTTTAAGTCTCAGAGCACTTATAAAATCTGTTAGATACTGGAATTCTCACTTAGAATCACATCAATCTGTACTGGGTGTTAAGGAACTTATTATAGACAAGTTATAATTTCTTAGGTATTAGGTGTAATAAAATGAGATTTCGCATAAAAAATGGTATTTGTAAATGATTGAGGTTTTTGCCATTTTTTACTTTTCGGTGGCTCCGGTTTTGAAGTTTGAATGAACCACCCTTATATTTTCACATTTTTCGGTTTCTGAGACAATTTTGGAAATGAGTTTGTAAATTTTGAAAAGTGTTTTGCTCACTTCATCTTTTCAGGGTCAGTTTCAATATTGCATCTAAGTGGCCATGATCGGGTGTGAATTATTCTAAAGACCTCAAGTAATGTCAGAAAATCATAATGGATTTACGAAGTTTTAGTGACTAGTATGATAGATAGGAACAGACAAATTAACAAAATTACTTTTTCATCTAACTATTTTTTTTCAAGTGGCAGCCATTTTTTTTAAATCAAAACTATGAAAGTTCAACTTCAATAAGTCTAACTAGTCTTTTTGGAAAAGTAATTCAAAAAAGTAGCCAACAGACAATTTGGATTCTTGAGAACATTTAGAACATGTGTTCAAAGATGCTGGTTCGCGAACAATTGGCAACTGGCCCAACTGATGAAATGATATATAAAATCAATTTGTTGCTATAGAAAATCATAATTGTCAAATCAAAGTTATAGTGATATAATGTTTCAGTAAAAATTAAAAGGTATCCCTCTTTTCCTATCGACATTTCCTTGATCGAAAATGATTCATGACATATTAAAATCCATTATAATATTTTGAATTTGTTTGTAGAAATTATACGCATAAACGCGTCAAAATACGCTCATATGGAATATATTAATTACTGTAAATTGACTGAGCTGCATTTTTTGAAAACTTCGACTGAGTCTTCGGAAATACTTCTTTGTAGCCAATTTTGTAATGTACAAAAAAGGTTATATACGCTGCGAACGAAAATATCCCCCCTCTTAACTTTCAAACAAGGCAAGATATCAGAGGGGATCGTCTTGGACATGTCTGGCTACACTGTAAAACATAGGTCGAAGGTTACTACGTCTTTGTTATTATTCCTATTAAAGCAACCATTGAAAATAATAGAAAACTTCAAGATATTGACACTGATTTCTTCACACAGTGACAATTTATGTTCAATAGTGATTATTTAGTGTTTTTGTTGAGTTATTAATTCCAAGGTTGGGGATGCAAAACCCTATCAAAACTCCCGAGTAAACCATACAGTATTTTCATAAATTTCTGTATAAGGTGTCCGAATAAGAGCTTTCAATTTGATAACCCTTTTCAGGACTTATAATTGAATTTTTATAAAAAGTCAAGAACTGACCTGCACTCTTACCTCCGCAAATCAAAAGCGAATCGTTCCAACTGGGCACAGGTACTGCTTCCTTGCTCTAGATCAAGAAAAGAGTTGAGGAAAAGGTATACCTTCACGAAAAATATGTGGGTTTATGTCTGACCAATTTTAGAAAAAGATGAAGTTTCCTAAAAAAGGTCCCACCTCCCGGAACTCATATCACCAATATTTTTAATTTTAGTTTAGAGGTGAAAATAGTGCTAAAAGCGGGCGATGCGCGTCTCGCACGCGCTAACCGATACGAATCTTTTAACAATAAAAATTATTTCAACCCATTAAATACCATTATTATGAAAAAAAATCACAGTGTCATCAATCCGGCCCGCGACAGCCAATGATTACCTAATTGTTGTTACTATTGCTGTGATAAGTTGAAGAAGAAAACACAGAATGATAATTACTCGGTTTTATTTACTTGCAAGGTAAAACTTAACGACAGAAATGATGACAAAGAAAACTTAACTTAAGTATCTAAGTTTAAGCTGATCAATAACTAACAAATAATTGAAATGAATCACAGTATAACAAAACACTAATGAGATTTATTTAATTGTGATTTTCAACCGACAATACTTTGTAGTTGTGGATCAATTTTACTTGTACCAATTATCAAAAGAGATTTTAAGATGCTCATCGGTTAATTGAGATCTGTAAACATTTATTGTGTACTTCATCTTGGAAAACGTTTTCTCACACAAGTAAGTAGTACCAAAAACAGAAAACAACCCACGAGCAAATTTATGCAAATTATCAAATTGTTCCAAAGATGAATTTTGATATTTGTTCTTAAGCATATCACTGCACCGTAAATCAATAATTTCCATTTGGACTTCCGGAGCGAGGGTTTCAATGTCAGAATCAAAAGGATTTTAAAAATGCTTCATTTCATTCGCAATGACATCAAAATCTGAAAAACGAGTATCAAAATTTATCTTCAAAGCACTCAAAGTTTCGATTGCAAAATTGACGAGAAATTCAGTCTCTGTAGTGTGGCTGAATATTTCACATGTTTCAAAATGTGTGAAACATTTTTTACGTAATTGCGATTGAAATAGTATTATTTTGTGCCTGAAGGATTTGATATTGGTGTATAAATCAGAGAGAAGCTGATTTCCTCCTTGCAATCTCAAATTCAGTTCGTTCATATGATTTGTCAAATCGACATAGAAGGCTAACTTCCACATCCATTCACTATTTTCTAAATCGGCAAAAGGGCGCTGCTTCTCATTTAAAAAAATTTCGATCTCTGCTCGAAGTTAAAAAAGCGCTCAAGGACTTTTCTGAAGTAAGCCAGCGTACGGCAGTATGATATGGTAAATCATTTTCTCCAATCTGTTGAATAAACTCGCGGAATTGTCGGTGATTCAGCCCAGTAGATCTGATGAAGTTAACAACTGATATGACTGGTTTTAGAACTTCAGACATATCCAAATATTTTCCGCACAAGGACTGTTGATGAATGATACAATGTAAGGCTAATGGTGTTGAACCACCATCATTTTCTACAGCCTTTAATATAAGTGCAACCACTCCTTTATTTTTACCATACATATTTTTGCGTCCATCAGTTGTTATAGATTTAAAATTCCTCCATCGAAGGTTCTTTTTATTAATGGCATTTTCAACTCCCTTAAAAATATCTGCCATAGTTGTCGTGCCGTGATTACTATCAATATCAAGAAGTTCTTCATACACTTCATAGCTTTTATCTACTCCGCGAATAAAAATCAACACCTGAGCAGTATCTGAAACATCCGTCGACTCCTCCAATGCTAGAGAAAACCACTCATGATGTCCATTTTTGTCAGACAGTTGAGATGATATATTTTCTGCGATGTCTTGCACCCTCCGAGCCACGGTGTCTGCTGACAAACTGACACTTTTAAATAAATGTACCTTTTCGGGGCATATTTCTTCGATTACTGCAATCAAGCATTCTTTTATAATTTCTCCATCGGTAAATGGTTTGCCACGTTTTCCGATTTCAAGAGCCACACGAAAGCTGGCGCGAATTGCAGACTCTTGTTCAGTATTCGCTTTGGAAAACAAAGATTGCTGCGATTTGAGTCCGCGTTTCAAAGATTCAAAATTTTTCCTTCCGCAAACTTCCTATATACTTGGGGTAACTTTGAAGATGTTTCGATTCATAATGTCGTTTAATGATATAGTCTTTGAGAACAGCTATGGTTTCATTACAAATTAAACATAGCGCCTTATTACTGGACTCAATCACAAAATACTGAAAGTTCCATTTTTCTTGGAACGTTCTGCATTCACTGTCGATTTTTCGCTTCTTTTCCATACCAACAAATCACCCATAAAAATAATAAGTCGGGTGTTACTTTATTTCACAATAGACAGTTTCGCTTCCTTCGTCTTTCCTACGCAGACTAACTCGCAGTTGCGCCACTAGCCTTTTTATATGCATTTATTACTGCCATCTCGAGGTGATCGGAATACACTAGCTAGAACCAGAACTTTCTCGAACCAACGCGGTAATTCCAAATATTTAATTACGCCTAATGCCACCTAGGGGATAGCTGAAAAATATAGTACATAATACCACTACTCGCCACTAGATGTCGTTAAGTGTCACAATACACAATAATGATTGAAATGCAAAAAAGCGTAAGTTTGCTTAGGTCACGCACTTTGCGACTATCCTAGTCTAGAAATATAGTTAAGGGCAGAAATTGGTCCTTGTAACAAATTGAAAAAATCATTATGGCCCGAAGGCTTCAAAGTTTGAAGACCCCTGTTCTAGACCCTTGAATAAACGAAAATCCATGGAAAAAAATGTTTCCGTGATTATTTTATTAGATATACTTTAGTTAATTAAGTAATTTCTACAAGTTTTAAATTTACATAGAAACCCTGATAATTTTTAAACTGAAAACTTCAATTTTTGTTCACTTCTTGAAGCTTTTCCTGGAAGCCTTCAAAAAAGATTACTGTTGAAAAAATTAAATAAACTTGATCTTCCACTTTGTTATCAATAAACAAAGACGTTAAAAAGTGAAAAAATCAATTAAAGCAATTTTTTTTATATTTAAATTTATTCGTATTCTTATTATTTGAAGTTACATTAAAATTATTTTTCATATTTTTTAGCTCTATTTGTTTATGAAATTGTTATAAACAGATGTATTGTTCTTTGTTATATTATACTCGTACATCTGAATTATATGGAAGCACACAGCGCCCACATATTTTCATTATTTGTTTTTTGGAAATTATGACTTTTGATCTGTAAATTAATCTGGTAATTTCGAAACTACGACCTCCAACTCGAAATTTAAAAATTATGACTTTAGTCTCGTAATTTCTGAATTACGACTTTAAAATCGACTTCGAATTCAAAGTCAAAATTTCGAGATTAAAGTTGAAATTTCTTTTCAAAGTCATAATTTCGAGATTAAAGTCGTAATTTCAGAATTAAAGTCGTAATAATAATGATAATAATATCGTCTTTATTATTTCATAACAAAAAATAAGAAACAGAAATTAACATAATTATATCCTTAACCTACGAAATGAAATAAAGGGCGAAGTTCATCGTTTGTAATGCAATGCATCACAGAAAATGTTCTTCCACTTAACCCTGAAAAGAACACAAAAAAAAACAAATCTAAAAATGTGATTATTATATATAATAATACAGAAGTTTGAATACGAGCAAACACCTTACATTAGAACGTTTAATTCGCCTATTTTTTACAAGTTTTTACTTTTATTTCAGCAGAACAAATAGTCCTTATATTTACTTTTGAATTTAGTGGAATTTAGTTGTTTGAGAGAGGGGGGGACAGAATTATACTTTTGACAAATTTGGTACCTAAAGGACCGTCTGAACATTTCTATTTTGAATTTTGGCACGTCTAGCATATTTTTATGTCGAATATTCAAATTGTGAATATCTGTACGATATGTAATTTTTCTATGGAGATATGAGGGTTTTTTTGTTGTAATTATTTTATGGAAAAAACAAACAGCGTGAAGTAACCTCCTTTTCTCCATGTTCAACCACCCAATTTCTTGAAGTTTATATGAGATCCTTTGTCGCCGACCAATACCAAAGTTTAATCCAAGGCACGAGTTTTGAACTTTTTGAATTTTATTTTTGTATTCATTGGTTAAACATGGACCATAAAGAACATCACCATAGTTGAAAACCGAAAGTACCAAGGATTCACATAAAGATTTTTTTACATGGTAAGGCAGAATATGTCTACTGCCATAGATAACGATGATACCTTGGATGATACCTTGGACCGAAGATCATTACATTCAATGATCCGTTGCCAGTTCAACAAATCTATTTATATCTGCATTATTGACAACTTGACAAGCATTGTCTACGATTTTCGCTGGAAAACTGTGATATATTTGAGTATCATCAGCGTATAAATGCACTTGACAAGTTTGAAGAACTTGTAGTAAATGAGAAGTATATATAGAAAACAATAAAGGGCCAAGTATAGAACCTTGGGGTACTCCTGTTTTAATATATAGAGGTGCATTCCTCTATACTGACCATCTGCTGTCTATCTTTCATATAGTCTGCCAATAATGCCAAGCATTAACAGAAAAACCGATATATTCCAAAATATTCAACAAAAGATCATGACTAATAGTATCAAATGCCCGGCTGACTAACACCGTACATTTGTTTTCGTCTATTGCTTTCATTATATCATCCGCAATATGTAGAAGAGTGGTTGTACAGATATACCCTTTCCGAAATCACGATTGAACAGAAGGCAACAGAGAAAAATTCAAAAGATGGTTTTTAATTTGAAACTCCATGGATCTTTCTAGGATTTTAGACAATACAGGCAGAATACTTATTCCTCTCAAATCTTTAAATTCCATTGGACTTTGTTTTTTAAGCAGAACCTTCACAATGGCTTTCTGCCAGACCGTTGGGTAGACATTCTCGGTTAGACAGAAATTCATGATGTGGGTAATTTAGGGTTTGATATGGGGACAACACAACTTTATTAGCTTTATACTCAACCCATCGCCTCCTTTAGCATTCGTTGTTATTTCACAGATAGTTTTGTACACAAGCAGATCATTAATTTCTTCAAAATTGAATTCACTATCGACCCTTTTATTGTTTTTATAAAAGTTCAGTAAACTTTGTGGTGGTTCATGTTGTGGAATTGACTCTATAAAATACCTGTTTAGTTCCTGAGGATTTTTTAAAATTTCAGGTATAGTATTTTTCCTTTCAGATATAAATTTGTTAGCCTTGAGAATTTTCCACATGTCCTTTGGTGAATTATTGTCAAATGCATGGGCGAAATAAGCTTTCTTTTCTCTTTTAATAGCCTGCTTAATTAAATTACGCATTTGTCTATAGAAGTCCAAATGTCTTTGTAATTTTGTTCTCCTAAATTTTACTAGAGCTTTTTCTCTTTCAGCAATCATGATTTTTATCACTCCCGTCAGCCATGGAGCTTTCGGCTTTGTTACTCTGGAAGTAGTTATTGGCATATGTTTATCAAATATGTTGTATAAAGAATTTACCAAGTATGACACCTTCTCTTCAATCCTTTTCTGGTCATATATCCTTGAAAAAGAAGTATTGAACAGATCTACCTGAAAAAGGTCTTGGTTAAAGTTTTTGAAGCTCCTGTATGTACGGAGTTTGGGTTCACACTGCTCTTTACGTACCCTTAATTTACAGTACACTATATCATGATCAGAGATGTTGTGAGGTATAATACCGCTCTCCACTTCAGTTCCCTCTTGAACTATAACATAGTCCAAAAGTTTTGCCGACGTGGCCGTAACTCGAGTAGGAACATCTGTCAACTGGCAAAGATGCATTGTATTCATTATTGAGTGAAACTTCTTCACGCAATGATTTTCATTATCCAATAAATTTTAATTGAAATCACCCATACATACAATTTCATCTGTCACTGTTCCTATTGCAGCCAAGCTATCCTCAAATTCATCTAAAAATGCATTTGTATTCTGCTCATGAGGTTTATAAATTACACCAATAGCAATAGCCTTTTTTTCAACAGTAGTTCTTATCCAACACTGTTCCCATATATAATCCTGCCCACTATCAATTACCTCAAAACGCAATTTGTTACTAACATATACACATAAACCTCTTCCCCTGCAGCGATCTTGCATTACAAAAACCTATATTCAGAGAATACATTTCCAAAACAATTTATTCGTATCCAATTTCAAGAAAAAAAAAACCTAAAACTAACAAGAAGCAGATTCTTTTTTTGTCCTTTTTCTTTTGTGTTCTAAATGAGGCTGATAACAAATCAAAGAGAGCATCTCAACTGATCGCACCGCTGCCCATTAATCTAGCTATTGGTTACATTCCTCCGGTATTTTGGTGATATCTTCCATCTTACACATTTTCAACACGTGTTGCTGATCATTCAGCTTAACAAAAAGTGTTCCATTAATTGTCCATACTTTTCCAGCCAAGCCCATTCATTTAGAAGCTTCTCGAACAATTTCCAGTTGTTCCTTTGTAAGATCCTAAGATACTTCTAATCACCAGTTTGCTGCCATTTAGGAGACTCTCATTATTATACACAAGATTTTTAAAATAATTCGTGGAAAATTTGACTATTATTGCCCTACTTTTATTCCCATCTTTCTTCCGGTAGCAAAATTCAATACTGGAATCGTCTATTTTTAATTTATTATTGAAGATATCCAGGACAGTTTTAGTAACGTTTTCATTGGGTATTATTTCGGTAACACCATACAACCTCAAATTTTTACTTCTTCCTTTCTGTTCCTGTTTCTTCTGCTGATTGACCAAACTATTAATGGTCTCCTCCTGTTGCTCAAGTTTTTCAACTTTTTTTTCATTTTCCCGTTTCAGTTCACTGAATCTTTCGTTATATTTTTCCTCGACTATTTGAGTTATCGTTTCAGTGAGCCGACTTATGAAATCATCTGCTGTGTCCAATTTAGTAACAAGATTTCTTATACTTTAGTGCAGTTCCTCCTCGCCCTTACTGCTCTGGCTTTGTTTTCTTGTCTCCCTACTCATGACTGAGACAGAAATCAAACTCAAGGCCATTTGGACAAGTCAATCAGTTTCACAATCAAGAGTTGAACACTTTTTCACTATTATAACTTTCACAGAAATTACGAAGTTATAAATGTACACCTATATAGACTTTTTACTATGAATTAGCAGTACTGCGAAACACGTCTACTCTCTTCGACACATCAGCGAAACTCTATTTCGAAATTGAAGATGAAATTTTCAGTTTCAAAGTAGTAATTTGAATGAAATTTAATTTTTTTTTCAATGGTGCGTAAAGCTTATAGAAAGCTTATAGAAACGTAATAATTTTTATAGTACAGGATATAATCTGAAACTGAGAAAAACATTTTTTCCGAGAAGAAAACCATTGATAACATTCATATAAAATGATGCTGAAAAATCATTGAGCATTCTTGATTTCACAAGTTGAAAGTCAAGAGAAGTTCTTTTTGTAACCTGAGACTTTAAAATCGTTTAACTTTTTTAAATATGTTTTACAACTTTTCTGATTGGAAATGATTTGTCATTCTTATTGAAAACCCAAAGTTTTGAGATCATATGGCAACTTGTTTTTCTCAAGACAGTTCGAGTGCAAATAACTTTGATTATTCCTGAAAATACGGGGCTATTCAAATTCGAGTCTTAGCATGGGGATTTCGTAAAAGGTTAAAGATAGAGATTTCTGATTGGAAATGATTTATCAATCTTATTGAAAACCCAAAGTTTCGAGATCATATGGCAACTTGTTTTTCTTAACACAGTTCTATTGCAAATAACTTTGATTATTCCTGAATATACAGGGCTATTCAAATTCGAGTCAGCATGGAGTAAAAAGTAAAAGATAGAGAAAATTATACAAACACACACTTTGTTTTTTTTGTTTCGGAGATGTACGGGAAAAACCGGAAAATTTTTCCTGTGTCTGCTTCGTTTGCAGAAATATTGAAAATATAATCGCACTGTGACATAAGAACTATCATTGAACTATTTAAATACCTAGCACAATTTTTTATTAACGTGAACAATTTTCTCAATACTCTCGAGAGCTTCGGTAATTGTTTTTTTTTTTCATTACGAACCAGATTATTGCTCGAATGGAAGTGAGGTTTATAAAAGTCGTACAACTTTCAGATATTCAAAAAAAACTTTTTTAATCAGCCCCCATTTCGATGCCCGCGTAGTTCCATCGGGAGTGGAAAATACGCAACTTTGCTGTAGTGTAATCTATGTTATATCTCACCATTCACGAGATCACAATACCTTGATTCGAATTTGAATAGTCTTGTAATTCGAGTAGAAATCATATAGAAATTGAATTGAAAAAATATGTCTAAAGAAATGAACTTTAAACGTTCAAGCCAGTCTCGAATATACCTACACAGTAGGTTGAATGGAATGACGCCTATCAGAAAACAACTACTCCCCTGGCTAATACCACGAAGATGTTGAATTATATCCGTCAGGCGTCAGTGCAGGAATCTTCACAGAAAATTTCCTGCATATGCTATTGGCAATACAACTGAATGAGTCGACCTACAATTTTGGAACGGTCACACTTGCAGGCCGGTTTCGGGCTCATTAGCCACTCATCAGTGCAAGATAGTGGCCATCACCGAACTAAAATCAATGATATTCCATAATTGAAAATCGGAATTCTTTCAGAGTATTTCATTCCTATTCCTAAGTTGGAGCGAACAACAAAATGTCACTCCATATAGTGGACGAGGTACTAACCAACCGCTTATCCGTAATTTGCTTGATTCTTCTGAATAAGGAAGAAAAACTTTCTTATTAGTCAGTGGGCTATGCTTGAAGACTGGCAGTAAACAAATCTGAAGCAATTGGAACTTCAAACGTTCAAGCCAGTCTCTATATACCTGCACAGTAGGTTTAATGGACTGACGCCTATCAGAAAACAACTACTCCCCTGGCTAATACCACGAAGGGCGTTGGATTATATCCGACAGGCGTCAGTGCAGGAATCTTCACAGAATATTTCCTGCATATTCCCAACGCCAACTGACTAATAAGAAAAAAATATGTTTCGAACTAATTTGGTGGCATATTGATTTCTAAATGAGAACCGTGCTATAAAGAGCATCGTGAAAATGGTTTACGATCACTTTTATCACCTTGTTTTTCGGTTGCTAATAACATACCTGTTCCTCAGGAATGCCAGTGCAAATAAGAGGTATCGTGCAAACGAGATGATAATTATTTAACCTACCTGTAACAAATTAGCGAAAGATTTACAAGCGCATGGCGTGAAACCTGAGCTTTGCAAATAATTGCTTACAAAAATTCAACTCATTCAACACCGTAGGTGTTATTTTCAATTAAGTGAATTTCGCAGTGTTAAATGATTTATGTGCCGAAAAGTAAATTGCAAAATCGCCGCTGTTTCTTCCAACAGTTTTTGACCTAATGACCTTTAAAGTTTTCCTGCAAAAGATTTCATAGTACATGCTTATTAATTCTCAGTTATTTTGTATTATGTTGAATGGTTTGCAGCCTTTTCGGCTATTCTAAAAGATCTTTCAATTTGTTCAACAAGTCGTACATATTGTCTGCCAGCCCATCTGTGGCAATGATTTTATAAATGAAGTGAATTCGAATTTCAATGAAAGCACCCTTCAAAAATAATTCTATTAATTATTTGTTCTTTTCTATTCAGTATCATTCTAATCACTTCATACATACAGGGTGGGCCATCGAAATTTGACATGGAGGTTTTGGGTACTAATCTTGCAAATCCTAAAAACACTCAGACAGGTCGATTTTTATTGGGAGGGGAACATTTTTCCCATTTACAGCGTCGTCACCTCAACCCCGGAGCAGAGGGGTGAACGACCCTTGGAATTTTAATAGGGAACTGGGGGCGAGTCGCACATCGTTTGAAAGATTTTGGAATTCTCTAAACAACGGTGTAATCTTTTTTTTTTATTTGGATGAACCATATTAAATTTAGAGTTGAAGTTACTTACTTTATTCTCATGTTAGCATATCCTCAAAATGAGCACCTCCAGCTTCCATGCAATAATAGAGATTTTGCTGGAAACGTTCTCCAACATTGTGGAGCATTTCTGGAGTGATTTAGTGACATTAATTTGTGATTCGTTGCCGTAAATCTTCGAGTGATGCAGGAGTAGTACAGTAAATTCTGCTTTTCAAATGAATCCACAGAAAAAAATCTAACGGCGAAAAGTCTGGTGATCGTGATGGCCATTCGATGGTGCCCCGCGTCCCAATCCGGTGTTCCGAAAAAGTCTGATGTAAATACTGCCGAACAGGCAGAACATAGTGCGGAGGAGCCCCATCTAGTTGAAATATCAACAAATCCTCCCGATAGTTGTGGTCATTTTCAATAATATCAGTGAGAAGGGGATTAATAGTATCTTCCAAAAGCTCCAGATACATTTGTCTGGTTAAATTGCCTTCCAAAAGCAATGGGCCAACAATACGGTCACCAAAAATTCCAGCCCATACATTTAGTTTTTGTGGACGTTAAGTATGAAAAACGTGAGGATTTGAATCAGCCCAAAAGCGACAATTATGGCGATTAAATGTGCCATTCAGAAAAAAAGAACATTCATCACTGAAGCAAATGTTGAAAACAAAATGTGAATTTTCCACCGCTCGTTCACTAACCAACTCGCAAAATTGCAAGCGTTGATAGAAATCATCTTCATTCAGTTCTTGTGATAATTTAATCTTGTAAGAATGCATTTTGTGGGTTTTTAAAATACGCCGAATGCTAGTTCGTGACACCCCGGAAACAAATTATAACTTTCTTGTGGTCATGCTCAACATGGCCCCGAATTGCCACTTGTGTCGCCTCATTTGTTACTGGTGGTTGCTGTTTTTTTATTTGCTACAGATCCAGTTAAGCGAAATTTTGCAGCTAAATCGAAAACATACTATAGCGACACATTCTTCCCATGTTGTTGATTGAACAGTTCAGCGGTTCTCGCAGCACAACGTCTATTTCCATAATACAGTTCAATCAAGTCAACCCTCTCTTCAATTGTGTGAACCATTGTTTCTTTAGCAACACTTTACGGCACTCACTACTAGTAATAATGTAGATATCACTTTTAATATAAAAATGAGAAATAAAAACAGCATTTTTAACCATTTCTCAATTGTAATAGTCCTCTAACCAGAGGAGAATTGAAAAATTAACAAAATAGTAGCATAAGAAACAAATAAAAGAGTTTTGAATACATTCCAACTGAGCAGTGGCGTACAACAATTTGTTGCTATTAACAATTTTGAATAAGTTAATTATCGGAAAGAACTCTTTTAAATACGTCCAAATTTTAAAAAATGTACACCACCGTTCCCTAATAAAATTCCAAGGGTTGTTCACCCCTCTGCTCCGAGGTTGAAGTGACGACGCTGTAAATGGGGAAAAAACTGTCCCCCTCCTAATGAAAATCGACGATTTCTCTGAGCGTTTTTTCGGATTGACAAGATTAGTACCCAAAACCTCCATGTCAAGTTTTCCATGGCCCACCCTGTATAATGTTTTATAGTTTGTTTCAAAAAATATCGTCCGAAGACAATTGCATTCAAAAACAAATAAAAATATTAATATATATCGATATGAAATCCGTTCCTTTTTTTTCACTTCAAGAGTCAGTTTATTGAATGCAGAATCCATAGCTATATGAATAAGCATAACTTTAATGAATATAAATAACTTTAATGAATGGAAATCACATTCCCCGCTGAAAACTGCCACTATCATTATTTTATCTTTTTTTTTTTTCATAAATAATAAAATTCATAAGGTGGTTAATTCAGGTGGTAGTTTTAAACATCGGAGGATCCGATGTAGCGCCCATAAGAAAAAATAAAGTTGATGATGGTGGCCGGAAGACGAAACGTCGAATAGCAAATCTGAAAACACTATTATGTAGCAGGGAAAAAGTGGCAATTTGGAAGTGTGATTTATTAGGTTTGTTCTAGCAAGAAATTTCGGATGGTTTGAAGCTGGTGTTATGGACTGGCCAACTGCGCATGTATGTCGTGAGACTGGTTGAAAATAGTTTAGGATTCATGTCCTGCTAGAACGCTTATTTGTGTTGATAAATGTCAATTGTCAAATTGTCATTTAAACTGACTTATTAGTTGGAAATTTATATTTTGTGCAGCGAAAAGTGAAGGTGAAAACCGATAAAAATGAACATATTGAATTGGCTTGAATAGTCATCGGCTTGGTCAAAATGGAAAAATTCAAAATAGAAGAAATGTAAAAATTGGAAAAAGAAAAGTTATAAATTAGAAAGAAGATAAATGAATTATTAGAAACAAGAAATAATTTGCTCAGACAAATGAGCAAAAATAAGAATTCAGATGTTTATAAATATTCTGAATTCAATGTTAGTATGAGGGATTTAGTTTGATATCTTATGACATACATAGGGTTCCTGTTATGTGATTTTATATAGAAAGAAGTTATTCGTTTATGTGTTAGGACGAGTACTTTACGACCTGATTAACAGCCCGTTAAAATAATCAGTGCTGGGGCTGTGCTGTCTCTCTAGCAAATGACAGGATGTGGTGTCATTCTCAGCACCGATTACTTTAATTGACTCTTAATCCGGTCGTAAAGTACCCACCCTTGAGCAAATTATATTTTTATACTGTTTTAAAAGTCATTCTTATTTTACCTGAATGGATGTTTATTTAACTTATGCCAAACAATGAAATGAACATCAATAAACAGAAATATTACAATTTTATTGCTATCTTAAAACTTGTCAAGCTACAAAATTTCTGTGGTCTGCAGCATCTCTATTGATGTGATTATCTTCATCCTCTTCCTCATGGTGATGAAACAGCATTTCGGCAAGTTCCTCATCATTGGATGACTCAGAATTATTTCCCCAATTTGATTCAGAGCTTGATGACTCTGATGACATTTCGGCTAATCCTACCTGTAATAATGGAGTTGAATAGTTGATGCATAGTTGAAAATCACCAAATGCTTGCTTGATTTTCATTCAAAAACATAAAATCATTTTACTCACCTGAATTTCCAAACGCAAATATGAAAAAATTGATAGTTTTGAGGATTGCCGTTCTATAAAAAACAAGATTTTTAAACCAATTATCAGGCCACTAAATATTTCTATTTTGGTTTATCATTTCTTTAGTACATAACATAACCAACAAATCCATATTCCAAAATCATAACAAACGTGATATCGGATCACTCGATCACTCCGAATATTTGCGCATGTCACAAACTGAAAATCCTTACGAATTCCTCTGGACTACTTCGACAGTTCTCATACGGTTTGCAAACTGGATTTCGTCTTCGCTAGAACATGCGACTATTAGTTCGAATCCTGGATTTGCTTTGCTAGAACGCCTATATTCGTATGCGCATGCTTCGTACGATTCCGTATCGTTTGAAATCGCTGCTAGAACAAACCTATTATCGAATCCTTCAAAAAATAAAGCCATACAAAAATAAAAACCATTGTCTGAAATTTCTGTTTTTTCTGAATATCTCCGTATATACTCGGAATTTCAGAACTTTCTCAATTGTATATTTTTAGTCAGGTAAATGCGCAACTTTGCTCAATTAAACCACCTTCATATCTCTCATAGTTTCCGAGATCTCAATGGTGACAATTGAAACGTTTCAGTACTTCGACCACGCCACTGAAAATGACTGCCGCAGTTACTGTTGAAACGTTGGGAGATTATAACCCCAAAACAACCAAAACATTAACGCCAGCCGTGAAAGCTTGCATTCCAATATTGTCTGAAGTAGTCTATAAAAGATCATATATCTCGACTCGTTTCCAATCACTGCTTTCTCCGCAAAATTCCACTAACCTGGAAAAGTGGCATCTCGTCATATATTATGCGAATGTGAGGCACTGGTTTACAGGATACAAACAATTTGTGGTCAACCCAAATTATGTCCAGAATAATATGACATACATCCAGCAAGGTACCTGTACAATCTAGTACTAGTTACGAGTTTGTTGGCAGGGGTGTCATGAAAAAGATGGAAGAAAAACGCAGTAAGCCCATATAACGCTGCAGTTTTCCGGAGACTTGGAAGAAATGAACAAGTTAGCCGGCTACCAAGTAATAAAATAACAGAACGTTACGTCAATTGAAAGGTATCATAATCTGATTAACAAGTTATTCGATGTTTTTTACGAATGGTGTGAACAGGATCGCGCCCGTTAATGAAAAAATAAGACTCGAAAACTTAGATTCGCATATCTATGAATTGGATAGTTCAAACCTGATTTATTCATAGCCTTTTCTGGAGTTACTTTCATATAGGGTAACTTCCATGTGCCTCCAAGCTGGAAATAAGACTCGATACGCAGAGTAGCTGAAATCTGATTTCTGTTGAGAGAACAATCGACTGTTAAAATCAGCGGAGAAGTTTCTCCTCTCTGATGGATCGTAAGGTGATGTTAGCCAACGAGTTGGCCCACCTTTGTTATTCCTGTCCTCTTGCGTAGCCTTCCAATCCTATTCCTCCTAACCGATCTCCCAGCGAGGAAGTAGTTGTACAAACTGTGATATCTTGTATAATTTTTTTCTGTACAATTTATCTATACTTATAAATGCAAAACACTTAACACACACTTCTCGGCTTTTTCGTACTAGTAAGTCCTAGGAAGCTAAAATTTGGTATATAGGTGCTTCTTAGGTCTTAGATGCGCACAAAGAAAGGATATCCAAATACTCCAACTGAGGCGCCCCCCGTGGTGGGGGGGCGCTTTTTCTCCGTTTCGCTATAATTTAGGAGGCAGAAATTTCGTATGTAGGTTCGTTTCATATTGTAGATATGCAATAAGAAAGAATTTTTGAATATTCCAATTGGGGCGCCAGCCGCGGAGGAAAAAGGTGTGTCCATAAAATAAAATTATTTTTCAACACCGGTATATTTTCGGAGGCAGAAATTTTTGTATTTAGGTTCGTCATACGTTCCAGATGTGCAAAAAAAAGAATTTTTAAATATTCCAAGTAACGCGCCAGCCGCGGGGAAAAAGGTGCGTTTATAAAATTTCTTTAATATACCCTTTATCTTATCCCCCATATAATTTGAATGAATATTTTCGAAGATATTACAGATTTAAAACGCAGGGACATAGCGGTTGCGGCGGTACCGGGCCAATTATATGTCGCTCTTCCAAAAGTAACCTCTAGAGGAAACATGTTTGTATTGTCCACTGACAAAAAAGCTGTGAACGTTATATATAAAGACATTCTGTAGTATATTTAGTATCAGCATTGCAACCGTGCGGTGCCGGGGTAGGTCGCTAGTAGAGTTATACTTTCAGAATTGTAACAAATAAATATGTTTGGATTTTGAATTCTTGGTCATCTATTAACAACTCCAAAGAGTCCATTGAATTCAAGATCTGTCATTTGTAGATAAAATAATGTTTTTCAGATGTTATGGTTTTACAGCTTTTTATAATAACATCGAACATCAGATCACCCCATATTATGTTTCCTCATGATCGATCATGTGTTATCTAAAACTAAACTGATAAGATCATATTTCTGATAAATACGATAATATAGGTACTACCTTACAATTCGAAATAATAATACCTATAAAACACTATATAATAATAATTTTGCAGAAATCACTGTAAGAAACAAACACCCTTTTTCCGTTATTGGTAATGTTACTTATGTGATAAGAGTGAAATAAATCTTGGAAGTTTTGTCAACACTCAGTTCAATCAGTACGGATATACAAATCATCAATAATTAACACCTAATGAAGAAATTACTGCAAAAAATTATTGCTCATTTTTATCTCACCTGGTATTCAATGTAATGTTTTATGAAGTTTGAAACTTCTCTTTCAAAACCATTTAACTTTTCATTCATTATAAATTAATGTGTTTTTCATACCGGGTAATTAAAAAGACTTTTTTTTAATAATCCGAAGATTCGAATAATTCTGAATTGAAAATAGATAAACCACACTCTGTCATCATCACTCTATCTAGTGTTCTCATTACCTTGTTGTTTGTCTTAAATGATTTACAATGTTTGATACTAACACCTCATAAACATTTTAATAGGACCAGAAACACATGTCAGCTCTTGCTGTTAATTCACAAAGCTATGTTAAGTGTTCATAAGGTGATTTAGAATGAAATTAATCAGCAGATAATCCCTTTCGTCATTTAACCATGTGTTTGATTTGTATCGTTCAGTTTTTATATACTATAACACATATGGCACAAGATACGATTTGAAATAAATTCTAGGAGCTTCATCTTGATATTTTTATAACGAAATTAATCAAGATTTAGAAAAATTGATACATTTACTTGACTTTTACACTATATAGATAGTTTGTCATTCTTAGAAAATGTGAATAGTTGTAAAGTCATAGTGATACGTTGATTAATGAAGATAAACAAAGCTCTTCTCATTTTGATTGATTTTGATTGCATACAAACCGTTTCTTTTATCGTGTGGTAACATTGCTATATTCTAAATCACAACAGATATGAAGACCATTAAATGGGAAGAAAATTTACAGGGACTTACGTCGTTTTCAATTTATACAGAAAAAACAAAATGGGTATTTTTGATTTTTCACGAAAAGAATTGTAAATTTTAAATTTATTTTTGAATGTATTATTCAGAGAACGCACCTATGAACTCAATATATATTTCAAACGCATTTTGAATAATACAGATCCAATGAAGTACTTTTATTCTCAAATTAAGGAATAAATCACGACAATACTCTCCGGTACCTACTACGGCTAGTAGGCGTGTCGCCTATTTTTGAGGTCTACATATTTGTACAGAACGGTAACAATGGTCCTATAAGATTGTTCCAAATGAATCAAAAATGAAATATATCAAACTATTAATACAAGGCAGTCTCTTTATTAGCGGTCGTAGCGCAAACCGCGGAGCAACCATTCATTTGTTTTGTGATTTTTCGCGCTTTCATAATATTTTCTTACCTATGCTAATATGGATTCTAAAAAGCGTGAAGTGGACAGTGAAAATAGGAGGTTTTTGGCAGAATGGACTGAACAATATTGTTTTACGCTGCCTAATAGGCCTCAAGCGGTTCCAGTGTGCCTTATATGCAATAAAACTGTCGTTATTGTTAAGAGTGGTAATTTGAAGCGACACTACGAAACAACTCACCAGCAATTTCACAAAACCTTTCCTCTTGGCAGTAAGGCTCGTAAAGAAAAAATGCAGTCTCAGTTCTCACAAAAAAAAAATACAAAATTACTAGTTCGTTGCAACACTACGTGTGTGCTGGACGCTTGATAAACAACAGAAACCATTTTCAGATTCTGAGATGGTGAAAAAATGTATGTTGAAGTAGTCACGGCACTTTAGAAGAAAAAAAGATGTCGCTGCATTTCAAAGTATTCAATTATCAGCGAGAAGTAAAACACGAAAAACGGAAATTTTTGCTGCTGATATTAAAACCACTCTTTTTGAACTTCTGTAAAAGGTACCTTGCTACGCCATAGCACTTGATGAATCATGTGACATTGTTGATGACGAACAAATGTCCATTTTCTTAAGATTTTTTGATATTGAGTGTCAGATTCTAGGGAAGAGTTACTAGCAATATTGCCGTTGAAAGGTTACACTCGAGAAGAAGATTTATTCAAGGTCATTTATGAATTTATTACTAAATTTAACATTAGTTAAGATAAAATGGTGTCGTCGCTGTCAACTGACGGGGCCCCAGCAATGATTGGCAAAGAAAAAGGTGTAGTAAAGAGAATCAAGGATAAAAACTCAGATCTAATATCGTGTCAGTGCATAATTTACCAGGCAGCCCTTTGTGGAAAACTTGGTGCTACACTGAAAGAAGTGATAGACAGCTTGGTTGAGTTGAATAATTTTATGAGATCTCATTCTGCTCTTCAGCACCGATTTCAGGGGGTTTCTTTCTGACAGTGTATTCTGACTTAACTGTAACACGACAAAATGTGGTTGGCTAAGTAAAGGTCAAGTTATTGAAAGTTTCTGGCTGATAAAAGAAGAAGTAACCTCCTTCTCACAAAATCTAGATACGGAGGGAGTCAGAAAGCACAATCAAGCGTAATATGCTGGAAGTAGCTTTTTCAAAAGATATTTTGAAATATTCAAATGCGCTCAACACAGAATCACAGGAAAATGGGAAATTATTATATGATCTGATACAAAACGTGTCTGCTTTTCGTCGCAAGCTGAATATTTTTGAAAAAAATATTGCAAGACAAGAATTTATTCATATTCCGACAATTCTTTAATATAAAAAGAACTCTGAAGAAGACATTGCAGTGTTTGTAAAATTTCTGACCGATCTTAGAGACGAATTTGCTACCAGATTCAAAGACTTTGCAGACTTGGGCAAGCTGTCTCCGTTTCTTAAATCGTCATTTGAAGTGGATGTAACAGGAGAATGGACAGATATGGCTGCCAAAGGCATCACTTCAAATAGAGATAATTGATTTGCAAGAAGAAATGTCTTTGCAAATATATAAAACGGTGTCCACTGAAGAATTTTGGACCAAACATGTTCCGGAAAAATATGAAAATTGCAAAAAACTAGCTATAAATTTGTCGACTATGTTTGGCTCGATATATGTATGTGAAACATATTCCTCAAAGATTAATTTTTTGAAAAACAAATATCGTTCGAGATTAACGGACGCCCGCCTAGAAGACACTTCGAATTTGCTGTTCCTCTCTAGAACCAAACAATAAAAAGCTGGCTCAAGACCGTAGGTGTAATTTCTCACCTGAAATTAATCAGGTCTTGTATTTTATAATTCAGAATTTGATTTGAAACCAAAATAATACATAGGTACCACCTAATTTTGGTGGTCATACAACAAGGAAATTAGAAAGGCAAAACGGGAGTCTTGGAGAAAGTTCTGTGAGAGTATCTCTGATTTACCTTGCAGCGCAAGAATTCACAAGATCCTCTCTAGAGAGCCTACTGCTGAAATTGGGTCGCTTAAACCACCCGATGGAACATTTACGACCTCTATGAAGAAACGTTAGAGCTTTTGATAGAAAACCACATTCCTGGAAATCTGACTCTTGATAACAACAGCCCGCCCGTCTGCGAGGGCGCTAAACGCCCAAAAAAGAACGACTGGGACGTCGCAAGAACGGTTATCACAGCACCGACAGTTAAATGGGTTATCAAGTATTTTTAGCCCTTCAAATCTCCTGGAGAAATGGTATATTTCCAGCTATTCTTCTAAACAGACTGGAAATAATTTTACCTATTCTCACAAAATTGTATAGAGCTAGTCTGGCGTGGAACTATATACCACCCAGTTGGTTGGCAGCAAGGGTGGTATATATACCTAAAGTGGGCCGGAGAGACCCACACCCCAATTGGTACGACCAATCAGCCTTACATTCTTCCTGCTGAAAGGACTTGAGAGGATACTGGACGGACATATCATGAGGGTAGCATTATATGCATCCCCACTGAATAATCACCAGTATGCTTATCAAACCGGCAAATCGACAGATTCAGCATTAAACAACCTCGTTGAGAAAATCTCCCAATCCCTTGACAACAAGGAGATTGCGGTTGCTGTTTTTCTCGATATTGAAGGAGCATTTGACAATGCACTACCTAAATCTATAGGATTGTCTCTGGCTAGAAAGGGTATAGAATAGACCATAACTATCTGGATCTATGCCATGCTAGTAAACAGAACTGCAACTAAGACTCTTCAAGGTGAGGCTATCAGGTTCAGGGTCACCAGGGGCTGCCCTGAAGGTGGGGTACTATCTCCCCTTCTGTGTTCTCTCCTGGTGGATAGTTTGCTTGATGCCCTCGACAGAAGAAAAGTTGATCTGCAAGCTTATGTAGATGACCTAGTCTTCCTGGCAAGGTCCACGTCGGGAAGGGTAGCTTGTAATATCCTCTAAAGCGCGTCGGACGTTGTTCACAGTTGGTGCCTGAGGGAGCAGATGCCTGTCAACCCCAGCAAAACTGTGTTAATCCCCTTCACCAAGAGAAGGAAATTGGACGATCCAACGCCACTTTCCCTCAATGGTGTGGTTATTCCATTTGGAACGGAGGTGAAATATCTTGGCACTGTCCTTGATAAAAGACTCACCTGGAATGCTCACATGGAAAAAGTTTTACATAAAGCCAGACTGTCTCTATGGACATGTCGAAGGATTTGTGGTAAAACTTGGGGTTTAGGTCCCAAACAAGTCCATTGGATTTATGTGATGATTGTCAGACCAATGATCACGTATGCCACGGTGCAATTGCTTGGTGGCCGAAGGCTTTACAGAAAACGGCCCAAGCGAAGCTCTCTGGTTTACAGAGACAGGCTTGTCTGGCTATCAGTGGTGCCATCAGTACCACACCGTCAGCGGCCATGGAGACCCTTGTAGATCTACCACATCTCCACATTTTTCTGGAAAGAGAGGCTAGATGGACTGCATACAGACTTGTGCACATTGCCAATTACACAAATCAATTCAATGCAGAGTGCAACAGACTGTTGGTTAACTTTAGAAGTCACAGCATTCTGGAAATGACCTCTGACTTTATGCCTCCAACTGTCAACTACGAACTGCCGTATGAAGTACTATTCCCGAGTAGAGAGGACTGGATCCTGCGGAAGAAGGAAATATTAAGAGCAGATAGTTGTTGGTTCACAGATGGATCAAAAACACCTTCCGGTTCTGGTGCAGGTGTTTTCAGTCGCAGACCCAGGACAGAGTTATCTACCTGCCTAGGAACTTATGCGACTGTATTTCAAGCGGAAATTTACGCTATTGTATTGTGTGCGGAGAGATTGGATAAATCCAACCTCACTCACAAGTCAATAAAAATATTCTCGGACAGTCAAGCGGCGTTGGAAGCTCTTGGCTCCCACCGAGCAATGTCTAAATTGGTAGCAAACTGCCAAAAAAGACTCTTCGATAGGAAGACTAAACATATTGTCTCTGGTCTGGATTCCTGGCCATACTGGCCTGGAATGCAATGAAGCTGCTGACTCTCTTGCAAAGGAGGGTGCTGCAAGCGGCTTCATTGGACCAGAACCTGTCATTGGCATCGCTTTGGGCTTTGCCAAACAAACACTTAACACCTGGATGGCAAGAAGAGTTATGGACTTCTGGCAGAATATTCCAGGATTGGCTCACTCAAAGGCGTTTATTCACCCTTCGAAGCTTGATTCCAAACAGTTGTTGGACTACAGTAGGGATGAACTACGATGTCTTACAGGTCACTGTCATTTGAATCATCAAATGCAGAGACTGTCGGAAGACAGTGTGTGTCGCCTCTGTCTGGAAAATGATGAAACTGCAGAGCATATACTTTGTGCCTGCCCCGCTGGGGACCGAATCAGGTTCTTTGAGTTCGGCAGATCCGTACTCTCACCATCTGACCTGAAAGACCACTCACCATACAAACTAATCGGCTTCGTTAAGAAGCTGGGTTTATTTGGCCGAGTGTGAATAGGGAGAGCCACAATAAACCCTTATGGGTTGCGGTGGAGGGTCGAATAGACCCAATCACTTCAGACCTACCTACATACTTACCTACCACCTAATTTTTATCAGTTGTTTTTTCTGGACCTCGTGAAAATTTTCCCAGTTATACCAGAGATAGACCTTTATTTAAATTTTCTGTATGGTATGCACTTCCCTACTGAGGCATGGTGGTATGGTTGTTGTAACTGAAATTGATTAATTTTTGAGTCTTTTGAAGGAAAAGATAATATGAATTAAAAATTGTTCGAAAATTAAAATTTCAAAATCTGTCATGATGGCTAAACTGTTGAGTTCCAAAAATAATGATTACCTATCATTTACCCTCATATATATCACTTTTCTAATCAGGTTGGAGCTGTGATGAAATATATCACTATCAATTTTAGTCTAAGATTCGAATTAGATCCGATCGTCATCCATCTGTTCAATCAATGAATGTATCTGATGGAATTGGCGGATACTTGATAAAAACGCCTGAAGGAGCTATCGTACAGTGAAACAAGTGTTGCGGTTCTATACACTGTCTAACACAGTAAAGGGTCACTTGAATACAATTTAAATTATTTTTTGTTTGAAAGTGGTTGACAATGTTTCATGGTGAATTTCATTAGTTCGGACTTCCATTGTCTAATATGATATGATTTGAAATCTCTGGAATAACTGAAGAAAATGAAATTAATATTGAGCAAAAAAACCTTGAAAAGGAATTACAATAAAATAAAGATCAAGCAAAAAATTGAAAAAATCAAAATGAAATAAAAATTAAAAATTAAGAGATTTCAAGACAAGATGCTTCACGACGTATCGATTGTAAGAATTCACAATCGTGTTCGGGTGATGACCTAAAGTATTTTATATCAAATTCAGTATATTTAAAAGTAAATCGTGAGTTCAAAAATAACCTTTTTAACATCACACTGATTATATAGAATAGGTATAAAAACTTCAGGTTGACTATTTTTTCTGAGTTGGTAGGTTTAAACAGGTCGATAATTCACACCCACACACACACTGTTCAATGAATAAATCTTATATCAAAATAAGCGCCATTTCTTTACAAACATAATGATTTTAGATTAACTGCAACTGGCGCTAGACTTGATAATGGCTAACAGAAATCAGACATTTTGGTCCCTCAACAACCACAGTATCGACGTGCATCTAGAAGTAAAGTTTTGTAAGGCCCTAGGTCTTTGATCGACCATAAATTAATATTTGGTAGACATATTTCACAAAAAGTTTCAGAATCTTTGAAAGCTTATGGTTTCATTGTTAGAAATTGCAGAAACTTTTATAATATCAAAGATATGATGTTGTATTTCACCTACGTACGTTCGAAAATAGAATATGTTGTATTCTATGAGATTCATACATAACCATTGAAAAGTTCACAGAAAGTTTTGTAAATTTCCAATTTTTAGAATAGAGGGTTCTTACCAGTAATGATGTCATATATGAACGTTTGGAACTTTTTAATGTGCGTCGCTCATATTTTTATTCAAATTAGTGAATGAGAGAGTTGACTGTCCTCAAATTCTGGAACAAATTGATTTCAATGTACTACGGCCAGTTTCACGATCTCAGTACATTTTTAGACCTCTCAGAGCAAGAACTAACATTATACTCAATTCTCCAATTATTATTATTGCAAGGTTCGCCATTTTGAAATACAGTTTTTTGGGTGTTCCCATGGTGCGATTTTGTCTGAAAGTTATATTTACCTATCGCTAACCCTCATCCCTTTCACTTTTCAGATCAAATTGAAGTTGTGGTGAATCTAACGATAAATCACAATTGTCAAACTTAAATACATTGCTAGTTGTGAGCTTCGATTAATGTTCCCTTGAATCAGTTGAACAAATCCAGTACATATAAGTCTAGTAAAACTCAATAAAAACTGCCTAGCTTTCAGCTTATTGATCGTTTTTCTGTACTGAAGGAAATAATTCCCAAAATACGACCGTAATTTCAAGGAGATTGGGACTGTAAGAAAAGTATCCATAGACGAGAATTATCATGAACCAGCAAAAAATGTCAATATCAATGTCAGTGATTGTGTTTTTGTATTTGAATCCCGACTATTCATAATCAGTAATCAAATCAGTTCAATACTATAAGAAGAGTTGATAATCTTCATGTCAAAAATTCAGTTATTTTTTATATTGAAAACACTTTTCATTAAACAGAACAAAAATGCTGTCTTCCTCTCGATGCGCGTTTCGCTAACCAATTTAGCACCATCAGGAGATAAATGAAAGAAAGTCTTAAGTCCTCAGGAAAATGTTCTCAATAGATTCATTTCAAGCCAGAGGTTCCAAATTCCACTTATCAAATATCATTTTCTTGTAAACATTTTGAATTAAATTCATATCAGCTTCAAATTTCTGTCAAGAATATACATTTGCTATATAAAAATATGTGCCTGTCCGAAATACTTTCAATTCCCAATAATAAGGGTTGGTTAAGAAACATAAAAAAGTAAAGAACAAAACAATACTCACCAGAAATCATTTTTTTTTTGTCCATTTAAAACATTCACAATAACAAACTTCTGCAGAGATTCAAAAACAAAAGATAATCGACTAGCAGATGACACGTCAATCACATGTATAGGACACAAACTAACTATAGGCTTTGTAATCGATGTGTCATCTGTTGGCCGTATATCTTTTGTTGGTAGATCTGAATTTAGGAATGTTTGTTATCATGCACATATTTCAAATAGTTGTGATACAGATAAGTTGTATTGATGAACTTCTTTTTCTAGTTCACTAGTCGACAATCATTATGTTATACCGTTAAATATATGGTATATAGATATATAATTTTAGAATAGTTATGCCTTACAAAACCATGCCGATATGAAGATGAATCAACCTTATTTCGAAACGTTTTTCTTTGGGCTCACTGAACTCAATTATTTCCTGGGGTGATAATTATGGTTTCGAATAGGTATCTAAACCCAGAAAGTCAAAATTTCAAACTCTTTAGTTGCATAACTGATCATTAATGTTTTTGGTAGTCTAAAAGTCTAATGATCCAAATCACTCATTTCTAAAAAGGTTTGTTGGGGAACAGGATCAAATTATCCCCGAAAAAAAATTGTTGTCTTGTCAAAGTTTCGAATTTAATTCAATTATTCTTCAGGGCTCGAAAAGGGGTTTCTCCATGTTGAAACTATTACATTTAAAAATCATCAGACGTGTTAGATCTGTCTGTCTGTTTTAAAATGTGCTTTTTCGTTAATCAGCTCGTTATCGACCATTTATAATTCTCACATACAGCAAACGCGCTTCATATGAAGGAGCAGGAGGAGTATTGTTTACGGCGATCAACAAGGAAAATACATGAAACGCGGAAATTAGACAAGTATTAGTATGAGATTTTATTTGGCGACTTGTTTTTGTCACGAGAAAATTCTGTCCTGATCCTTTTTGACTGAGAAATTATTAAGAGGTACCGTTTTCATTAAAAAGTAAACCTGTCTTAATCACAAAATCTATGATCTAATCCGTCATGATGAATTTTATATAATTATATGCATTACCTTTACCAGAATGAGAAAATTAACATGAATATTACTTTTATATATAAACGTATCCAAGGATGTAATAAGAAGAACTTTCAATTATCCTGTTGGGAAAGATATTTCAAATACATTCAATTGCGGCTCACTTTAGGAAAGGCGTAGGTGTAGATGACCCAGAAAGATGAAGAAAACAATTTTATTGAATTTAATAGCTCCTCTCATCAAAAGGTCATTATTGTTTAGAGAATATGAATTAAATTTAATTACAAAGCAACGAAAATAAAATGGTGTGCTTGTTACTGACCTATTTGGACTGTTTTAAATGATTTATGTCTTCACGCTTGTAACTATAGTAGTTTCATGAGCATTGTAATAGTATTTTTAGAAAAGAAATTCCCTGGAGTTTCCCACGATATTTATTTTTTTCATATTGTGGAAGTGAACATTCCACAAAAACTTCAATAAAAAGTATGATTCAAGTTATTCTAATTTCTGGTATAAAAATTAATTATCTTTGAAATCAGTCAAGATTTTGTAACTCGGTTGCAGATAATTTCCATAATTTGGAAAGTAGAAAATGAGTCCGTAAAACATTTTCTGAAAAACTATTTAATCATAAATAACAAAATACTAGTATGATATCTACAAAAGATCGATAAAGGTCTCATTCCTAATAACCTATTGTCCGCACTCTTACGTAATTCTTATACTTATATTGACATACTTCTAAGAAGTAGTTTTGGTCGCGCGAAACGCACGTCGAGAGATAGTATATTCGTTCAGGTGAAGGTGTTTTCAATAGATCGGAAATATGATTTTCATGTCTGCAAATATGCCAAAATAGTGCTAAACAATCACTTCGTGGTAATATAATAACAGAAATGATTTATAAATGATGCATATATCTAATCGATATCTTATTATCGTTTACATTGTTCTTTATAATGAAATAATATAAATTCAACTTATCAGGTAAACAAATACAAATACATATTTGAATATAAATATCAAATATATATATATATATATATATATATATATATATATATATATATATTAGCACAGGAGCATGAAGAAACTTTCCCTGGCACGTGGCACTAATACACCGATTTACACTTGTCACCAATTTCACCAAAATCGCTTGTGAGTGGAGAAGCATACGTCCTGTTTTATAAAAAGGATGGAATGAAATCGCACCTTTGAGATAACTGAGCAATATATTTGATATTTAAATTCAAATATCAATGTCTTATTCACTTTTTCCATGATTGACATGATTTTTAAATATTTACATATTATGATGAAAACAATATAAATACAAAATGATTTATCTTTAAATAAATATTTAGAGACATATTTTCAATAATGCAGAAAAAAATCATTTTCATTATGAAATTACCTAAAAAGTATGTATTTATAACCTTCATCATTCAGGATGTAACATACATTTCATTTCATGTTTGGAATATTTGGTAACACTCTGAACATCATGAATATATCTTATCTATAGATAACAAAACTGAAAGTTTAACGTTGGCTTCGAAATCATCGTAGTGTCTTCTTTTCACCTGACTTCATTTCAGTGTCACTCAGTTCAACAAATTGTTTACTTACTTCAATTTTATTTTTTTAGCTATGTTTTGAATTCTGTTCGATCATTACAACATAAAGTTGGTATATAACAAAATACACTTTTGTAAATGTAATTTTATAAATACACTACAATTTTATCAAAATAATATAAAAGATTGTGTATACTTTGAATAAAATTAAATCATATTACCGAAACAATGAATCATAAGGGGAATTCACAATTTAAAAAAATATATTGAAAATTTGAATAGAACATAACATTGGTCATAACTTTCAATGCTGAAAAAGTCTTCTACATAACATTTTCACGGATTTTTCGAAATGGAAGTAATTTATTCTCCTGATAGTTTTGAAAAAAATCGAAGTAACTTTCAAACGTTATTTGATGCAATAAATAGAAAATTCCATTTGTTTTACACTCAATGGACCACACTGTATATTTGAAATTTTTATGTAAAATCTTTCGTAACTTTTCAAATGGACATGTGATTGACAATCCTAGATTGCAACTAACAGCGGATTGATTTCAGTTTCATAAATATAGGATTTCATTTCTAGCGTATATGATACAATATTACATATTCGAAGTTTCACTATTCCGCACATTACTCAATGATTGGCAGAAATAACATAGATATAAATGATAAGTAAACCCATGCAACTGGAAGGTATTAAAAGATTAGTTTATACCGTCCAAGATATAATCAGCAATAAATGTCATTTCTTCGGATCTAGCAAGGATTATTTTCCCTGTCCCAGCAGTGATAAACTATGAGTTCTATATCGACTTTACCTTGATATTATAAAGTTTATTTGAACCATATTGACTTCAACATACCATTACTTATCAAAATCTAAGTGGTTTCATTAGTACTCATCTCAGATAATACATAAAGCCGGAAAGTTATAATAGCATTCGTCTTTTCTTAATATAGTAAAAACGAAGAAAATTATGAGTCATTATCTGTTACTCTGATCATAACAAAATCGTTAATGTATTTTCAGTAAGTGCCCAAAAACACCAGCGTATTTGTCTACGCATTTCAATGCATTACTTGTAACCTTTCTATCACTTTCACTCAGTCGTCTCATGTCGTCTCACCTTTGTTTCTTTTAACTTCTTCCCAAGATTATATTCTTAGTGAACCAAGTTTAATCGATCATAATGTTTACATATTCATAAATTTTAAAAATTCCACTGAGTTAATAATTTGAGTGTGTCAAAAAAGTGTCAAGCCGAAAAATTTTGGAATATGACAAAACATTTCGAACAAATTCTTCATTATTATATGGACACATGTGGTCACCAGTTCAAATTACTTACTGATGAGTTATTGGCCGATTATCTAGTGTGTAGGTATATAAATTTACACTTTAGAATATATTTTCCACAAAACTATGAAGAGGAATTTCTTAATTTAAAAGACTGTTACGAAGATAATTTTAAAGGTTAAAATAGGGCATAATAAATATTATTTATCAAAACGTAGTTGATGATAATGACTCTCTTTCATTTCAGTACGACCTCCTGTATAATAACATTTTACGAGTTCTACTGTAATTATAATTGAGAATGAAGTTTCGGTTGTTGTTGTTGTAGGACATGTTTGTATATCTGATGGCATAAGTAACTTTTTCAGTGTTGATGTATTATATTTTGCTTGAGGTAATTTCTGCATAAATGTATTCGTATATTCGCAAATGTCAAAAAATACTAGATAGTAACTGACGCCTCAGTGTTACATTCATGAAGTGATCATATATTAAACAAAATCCCGCACACTTTATTTGATAGGGGGCCTGTAGTATTCAGTCAAAACTTATGAGTTTTTATCAAATAATTCAAACGTTTGTCTAGCTTTTTCGGCAGAATTGAAATTACCGTGCTACCCAAATATCTAACGTGTAACTCAACATGTCTATACCTAATTGAGATCCATTCATACAACACACATATTAGAAATATTAATGATATTTATGTTAGTACGAATTTTCATTTGGAAACACACTTGTAAGATGGAGAAAACGAATTCGTACTTGTATTTTTCTATTTAGCTTTCTACTTCTCCATCTTTATACAAAAATATGGGAAACTGCCAATGGAAGGAAGAAAGCAATCAAGCTCAAAATAAACTGTTTACAAAGATGTGTAGATTATACATAGAACTTAACTCTCAGATACAAACTGGAAAAAAAGCCCTCCCGAAACATTTCTCATATGAACATTAGATCACTTGAAAGATTGAACATTTTCGAAACAACTAGTGCTCATGTGAACATTAAATTACACAAAAAATACTTTTTCCTATTCAATTTTCACTTCATTCATTCATTAAGGAATTGATTCAGAAAACTTTCATAGGAACGCTACAAAATATAGTAGGTACATGAAAGAGTTACGATATATCACTAACATGAAACACTATCATCCTCAATGGCGAACTTCTGAATTTCGGAATAAGACACTTAATACCTCGTCAGCTCTATTCTGAATAACATTACAAGATGGAGCACTCAATTCAAGTATGATCTACACATCTTTGTGAAGAATTTATTTAGAAATGAATTGTTTTCTTTCTTACATTGGAAGTTTTCCCCTTTCAATTGTAATGCCAAACCGTTATTTTTAACACCTCGACACGTGTTTCAATTAATTACCAAGCGATCATGTTCAAGAGGAAGATGAAACTAATTTGCATGTAATATTGTTCTTATTTCTACTATAGATACCTCTGTTAGGTACCTGCGTCTCATTGTCTTAAATTGATTTTACATATTGCCTTAGCACCTAGTCTTAAAATGATTTTACAATAATGCCTTATCTAACAGTCAGGTAAATCTGCCAATAAAATAATATTTAAAAAAATTATATAGTATAGGTATTGGTCCACTATCGTTATTCTTAATATTATTATGTTTACTTATTTCTACACTCTCATAGGCATCTAGATGCCTGTTGTTGTTAACTTGTCTAACTAATATTAATGAACTAAAGTCCATTCCATAAACTTCAGTTCATTGTTAAGTGGTTAAGCGGTAGAATAAACCTGTAGTGTTCTACACTGCAGTTTTGAACTTCACCTCTTGGATGTTATATTCTATTTCACCCAATAAAGACCATTATTATCAATATTATTATTACTATTATTTATAGACAATATTGTATGCAAATTAGTTTAATCGTCCTTTCGAAGATGATCACTTGGTGATCATCTAGTATTTACAATACTACATTTGACCCTTAGCTGCTATGGTATTTTATTGTGATCCAGACAGCACCAGTTCTCATCAGTGGTCATTGGCTGAACCAGTGAATTGTTCTAAAAAAGGCAGGCCTGAAATTGAAGGCGATGACATGTCCCCCTGCAAATAAGCCATCTATCGGAACGACAAAAGACACAATCCTCGAATATAAAATAATATTTTTTTCAAGGACAAAACACAAGCACTACAGGCAAATCCTTAAGGAGCTCTAAGAACGGTGCCTGTGTGAAAGTAGCGATTCACATTGGATTTTAATTGCTGAAGACTAAATCCCTTTGGAAAAACGTTCTCAGTAAGTTTATTCCACATAAACGCAGGTCTCCAACGAGGCTCCCCAAGGCGGTCAGTTGCAAATCCAAGCTTCGATATCGATCTCCGAACGAAATTCATCCTCTGTCTTCCACTGCAACAAAGCTAGATGAACTTTTCGATCCACTGTTTCGATCCACCAGGTCTCATCATCAGTGGTTCTAGACTGACAAGCCTGAAAGCAATGTCGTCTTCGTAGTTAGAGATGTCATCGCCTTGTCATTTGTCACATCTTGTCACATTAGCACAGTTCAGTGGTTCATCTGCCTTGCAGTGAAAGACAGAGGACAAATGTCGTTCGGCGGTCGATGTCAAAGCTTGTCTTCGCAACTGACCGCCGTAGGGAGTCTTGTTTATCTTTAATATTCGAGGATTAAGTCTTCAGTCTATCCCATAGATGGCATCTTTGTAGGGGGAGATGTCATCGCCTTCACTGCTATAACATGAAAGAAAAACATCGGGTAACCTATATTCAATTCTACGAGAAAATCATGCATACATACGTACTGAAACAAATTACGTTGCAACTATATGAAAGTTATCGCGCATATAGTAGCTTTTAAAATAATACTTATAACATTTTCATTCACATATTCAGATTGTACTTTTTATATTACACTTTATTTAATTTTTTCAAACAAGGTGATAGTTTGAATCTGATATTCATTTCAATGTGCAACACTTTTTATTTGTAGCAATTTAATATTATTAATTCTTTTAGTTATAAATGAGGGGTTGGCCAGTTTCTTAAGTGATGAGTGAATTATTATCATCAATACGCTATGTAGAAACAATACTCAAAAAAATTATACTAATATGTATATTTCGAAATTGTAATACACTTTGACTGTAAAACACAGAAATCAATAAAAGATATACAATCTCTTATAAAAAAAATCTTGTGATGATCTATTCACAATTATATTAAAAATGTTAATGCCTGTCTTATTCACAATAATGTAACGATTATTGAAAAATATCTTCAAGGTAATGCTCATAAAGTGTGATAATTTAAGGTGTGAATATTACCTCCACGAAGTTAAAGACTTTTATTTCTCCTCACTGTTGAAGAAGATTCGACACCTTCCACTTTCTGTTGAATAATTTTTCCATATCCTCCTCTACCTGCATCAAAGTCTGCCCTGTATTCGTCACGGACTTGTCCACCAGACCTTCCTCGACCGTACTGTCTTCCTTCGACGAAACCGACATCCCAATCGGTTCGTACTATTCTATCATCAAGACGTGTACCGTTAACATACCTCATACAATTTTCGGCATCGGTCCTTTTATAATATTCTACGAAACAAAACCCACATGGAACTTTCTCGTATTTATCTAAACCCATGACGATTCTTTTGATATCTCCACACATGGAGAATAGTTCGTGAATTTGTTCCTCGGTCGTATAGTATGACAAATTTCCAACATACATCGTGGTCGATATTCTCAGAAGTCGTTCCTGCTCTGCCCTGGTGCCTTTGAAATGCTGATCGCGGTAAGCACTCAGACCTATTGATGGAGTAATCGTATTGGCCATTATGACTATTAGAAAATTTTAACCACACTTTTGAAACAACTGACCAATATTATATGCAAATGTCACTTGTCGAAAACTTATGATGTTGTTACAACCTCTTCTTCCATTCAACTACTGAAAGATTGGAGTAAATACAGTTAATATACAATTTATAATATTGGTAGACTCCTTAATCCGTATAGATATGCTATTATGTTACAGGTAGAGAGATGTCATTTGGTTTCCAGGAAGGTTTTGGAAATTAACTATAGTGAATATGGCATTAACATTAGAATTAGTAAATGTGAATTTTAAATTGAATTTGAAATTTCGTCTGCTTCCATTCATTTGACTTTATGATACCAGTATAGAAACGTCTTTCAGAAATTCCGAAAAAATAAGAAAAAGATAATAGTTAGACAGAATATAGTCTTTTAGCTCTGATAAATGTATTTTTCTCAATTTGTATAAAGACAATAATTATTTAAATTAACCTTTGAATCGGTTAAGTTGTGGTCCTTAAAGGAGAGGCAGGTAATTTTAATTTTACCTATCAAGTTCGTCGCTTATCAAGAAAAAGATTTTTGCATCTTCACAATTCATTTTATGATACTAGTAGAAATATCCTTCACAGATCTTTGAGAGAAGAAATAAAATTTTTAAAAATCCATCCGCAATCAGACTATTTTTCTCATGTTGCAATAATTCATTAAATTAATTTATACAATCGTAATATATTAGTCAGTTTTTTATTATTGAATAGTTTCAAGAATTCAGTCAATGACTGGTAAAAAATGTATTTTGCTATATATCTAATATTTATAACTCTCATCAATTGCACAATATCTAACAAAAGTACTAAATAGTAGATTTTAATAATGAAAAATGTAATTTCAACTATTTTATTAAGAGACCGTGGGAGCACGTGACTAAATTATTATCTGTCAACGATATTTTCATCTCTCTTCTGGCTTTACTCTCTCTAGCCAAATTAATCAAAGACGCACGTCCCTGCTGGCGGGTAGCGGAAGTAAGCACTCGAAATAAGTGCGACGAAATTAGATACATCATTTCTTATTGAATGCCCACATTTGCCTGTTCATCAGTTGGCAAAGCTGCGCTGATTTCATTCGTTTCTCAGTGGCGGGGCCAAAGATCGCAGTGGCAGGGTGCGTTAAAAATTGAAAATACGAAAATGATGTTCAAATTTTCAATCTTATTTTAGGTTTCCCTTGTTTGCAGTTGATTTTGTAATTCCAAAGAATGTAGCTTTGTGAAAAAGTATTAAATTTCTATTTTTTATCAGAGTAGGTTTGTGAAATCAGTATATTTGATGCATTTTATGCTTGGCCATACTTCTAGAATAGCTATTTATGTAAAGAGTTACGAAAAATTTAATTTTGTGTAACGAGCGCGAGTAGCGCAAGTTACAAAAAATGAAATCCTATGGTGTTACAAACAAGATTTTTTCTAATTTCATTAAAACATTGTTTTCATTATTTTCCAACAATGAAGTATCGAGTCTACAAATATTTTCACTAATCAACAATCGGTATGACTGATCGGTCCATAAGAAGAACGTTCCGCTCAGACCGATCATTAGCTCCAGAGACTCTGCTACACAAAACTTGTCTAGATTTTTACTCTCCATAATACAACCATTACAAGAAAAAACATCGTCTTTTGTGAAGAAATCAAGGCATTTTGTCGAACTACTAGGGTCAATTGAAGTCACACTGGAAGAACAACTAATTAGTTTCGACGTGGAAAGCCTTTACACCAACGTTCCGGTCGAAGAAGCACTCCCGAAGACGGGAACCTGAAAGAGAGAACGAATCTAGCTATAGAAGTAATTATGGAATTACTAGGATGCTGTGTACGAAACTGTTATTTCCAACTGAAGGACGGATTCTTTACACAAGATGAGGGACTGCCAATGGGATCGCCACTTTCACCAGTCATAGCCAACATATATATATGGAGTGGTTTGAAACTCTGGCCATTGAAAAAGACCACAAGAAACCTCGTGTCTGGTTGAGATACGTTGATGACACCTTCAGAATATGGAACCATGGAAATACTGAACTTGACGCCTTCCTGAAACACAACAACAGCGTAAGACTTTCCATCACTTTCACAATAGGGAAGGAAGCCCATAACGAATTGCCATTCTTAGACGTATTGGTGAAAAGGACCGACACTAAGTGGAAAACATCTGATATTTCACACGGGACAGTATCTGAACCACGAATCCAACCACCATCAATCGACTAAAAGAGGAATAATCTAAACTCTATTAGACCGTGCTTTCGGACTTTGTAATACGAAGGAAGGTCTCGAGAAGGAACTAGACATCATCAAAAATGATCTTCAAAGAAATGGCTATTCAAATGCGATGGTGGAACAGACTTTCGCTAAAAGACAGCAGGAGCCCCGAAAGGAAGAGAAGCCGCCACAACCAGTGCTTACAGAGTGCTACAGAGTGCTAGAGTGCGCCACAACCAGTGCTACATCAGAGGATTATCGGAAAAGATACGAAGAATTGGATCCAAGTACAACATCAGAACCTGCTTCAGATCCAGAAATACTATCCGTAGTAGCCTCACGGAAACCAGGCCACCAAACGAGAACTGCGATTCCAAGAATTGCATTTACCAGGTACCCCGTGAGTGCGGAAAATCCTATATAGGTGAAACTAAGAGTCCATCGAATGTTCGCATTTTCGAGTACAAGAAACACACACAGCGAGGGAAATCAGCAAATCAGGAATAGCAGAGCATGTTTGGACCCATCAACATAACATCGAATGGTCCTAAGCTGAGATAATATACAAAAAGGAACATTGGTTTAGGAGATAATTCAAAGAAGCCACATACATGTTATCCAACAATGTATTCAGCCAAGCTAACGTAGAGATACACAACATATAGAAACCCATAATCAAGCGAAAAATGGCCAACTCCCGCCAAACGGTGAAGCTGAAAAAGGAAAGCTGAGATAAGTGAAAGTTCTCAAATGACCTATAAATAGTCAGCTCACCGAGAAATCAGTCCAGTCATCACCCGAAGACGATTGTGGATACTAACAATCGAAACGTCGTGAAGTAATTTGGCTTGGAATCTCTTAAATTTTTAATTTTATTTTTATATTCTTGTTCAATTTGTTCCCTTTTTACTTGTATTTTATTTCACTGTTATTTCATTTCAGGTTTTTTTGCTTGATATAATTTTTTTTCAGCTATTCATTTTTATTCTTCTTCAATTTTTCAATTCTTCTTTTTTAGTTCTTTCAAGGAATTCAAATAATTTTATACAATATCATACAATGGAAGTTCAAACAAACATATATTTTATTTTTATAAAATACAATAAACTATAACACTAGAAAAATAAAATGAAACTGAGAGAATCTTTAAAGATGGAACACTAATATTCTGGGAAACTTATTCATTATCAATTTCAATAGAAATAAAATAGCAGATGGAAAAAGTGATGATGATCGTCTTTATTCATGTGAAGTTGACAAGTGGAAAATTAAAATGTGATACTTACTTTCTGAACAAAAGAGTGGAGTTCAACTTATACGAAGAATAAATAATAATAACATATATTTGTGAAGATATAGAAATGACCGAATTGATTAAACGAGATTGGATGGTGTAAAAGGTGAAACTTGTTATGGAGACCAATTATTACTTGCACTCGACGGGCGTTTCGCTAACAGCGATGTTGCCAAACCCTTCTCTGCTAATATGGGTTCAGTTTTTATTAGATGGCAGCACTTGAAAATTCATTGAATAAAGAAAACACGTTTTATAGATTAGTCAAACATTATTTCATATTTTATTTAGTGAAGAAGTTGACTATATTTAATCGTACAATGTCGATATCTTAAAAATTTTGAAATTCGTCAAAGGAATAAAAAGTTAAAAACATGTTTGGAAAAATAAATGGAAAACAATGAGTTAGCGACATTCTTCGTTACATTATCGACAACTTTTCCCTATACATATTTTTTATGTAACATCTCATTTCTTCACAAAGTGTTTTCGCGATTTTCAGTATGGCGCTGCCACTCCATAGGGCTCTTAAAAGTCACGATTTTTCAAATATGATCCATATAATTATATATGATGATTCATGTAATGCTTCAAATATTAAAAGCTTCTTCAAATCTCCAATTTCCAGAGTATTTTTTTTGTTGATTTTTGAAACTAATTTATCATTCACGTCAGAGAGAAAATCGATTTGAAATAAAGTATAGTTTTGATATACATTTTTCTTCTAAAAGTAGTCGGCACCCAAAGTTTTAACAGATCTTTTTTGTTTTTCAACTCAACCCTAAAACACTGATTTATGAGACCTTTGAAAACTGGTTTTTAGAATAGATTGGTTTTTCTTTTCATTTTGACATATTTTTATCAAAATATTTCATGAATTATTTCTGATTTGGATGAACGCAATTATTTATTACACCTTGTGAAAATTGAGTTTATTCTCTCTAAATAGAAAAAACGTCAACATTTTCCCATCAATGTTTCCAGATTTGATACCTTACCATTCAACTTCCCTATCATACCTCATTTGTAGGATATGATGGTATACAGCTGGATAAAAAGACTTATTTCTTTCTACATATTTATTTAAGTATAAAAAACAAACTTACTGAGTGGCACAGACATTTTGAACACTTAATGCAAACTGGAATATTTGTAAATAGTTGAAAAATTACAAACATTGCGGTCTCATTCTTCGATAATGAAATCATATATTTCGAAATGTTTACTCTCAGGATGAATATTCAGTCGCACTATTACATTATTATCACCGGCGTTTTTCATGAAGTTGCAGAAAAAGATATGTCAATAATTAACAGGAGCTTCGTCGGTGGGGCGCAGCGGTCTTGCTCAAAGCAATGCTACCACCCTGAGTCTCCTCGGGAGACCTTCAGATTTTGAAATTTACTTGGTTATACGAACCACCTTCTGGATACCGACTTGAATAAAGGGGCCCTAACTTCAAATTTTGTTGAAAAAATCACGTCTTGTTTGACTTCAACAATAGAAAATCACAACATATAAGGGAGCCCCGCGTACCTTCTGGTCGGACGTTACCAACACGTTGAAGTTTAACAATTTGACAGAGGAACGACAGAATTACCAAAAGGTCGTTTTTCTGTCAAATTGTTAAACTTCAAATGTCTCGCAGTGTCGATTATCAAAATGTAAATACTTCCTCTTTTCTCTCTCTCTCTCTCTTTGGTAGCTACCACGCCACTGAGTAAATGCCAAGCATGAGCCAGTGAAATAGTTTCTTAAAATTTTAAATAAAATAAGTTTTTATACTTTTTCTCTGTAATGTTAAACTGAATGTGTGACACTTTTCTACATGATGAAAAGTATTAACTTTGTTTTTCGCATTTCCACGTCTGACTTTTTACTATAACCTCAAGTTAGTAAGTACATTTTTTACCTATCTGTTTTACAATTTTGTTGCAATGTTAAAATTGTTTGTAGATGTCTTGATAAAGAGAATAAACATTCTCGAAAGCCGAACTGCGTTTCAATATATATATATATATATATATATATATATATATATATATATATATATATATATATATATATTCAGTAATTCAGTCACTAAATATAAAGATTTAATAATATTTTGTATTTAATTGTATTACATTGTAAATTGTAATTCAGACATGAGCATTCAAAAATACTCTACAGTTCTTCACAATTTGTTAAATATGTTTTTTGTGATTTGGATTTGCCGTTAAATGAATAAACATGTTGGATAATTAATTAATTTTAATCTAAAGGAAGTATGGTACACCTGGGTACACCCCATAATACCTTTTGTTCTCTACTCAGATGATAACCTATTCCCGATCTTTCATTTCCACTTGTGAAATAACTTTGGAAAAGATTCCGTGCGTGCAACTTCTGAAGTTTTCCCTATTTATTTCCGTGTAAAATATAATTATTGACAAACAGTCAAGAAATAATGCGTATTCCTGTTGAAACATCAAGTAAAATGTTGATTCAGGACAAGTTCTCTAGGGCAATGGATTGGAAGAAGAGGCTACCGTGACTGGTTTTCATTGATGTTATTGATTTTTATATTGCTTCTTTTGTTATTACTGTGATTGACTAAAATTCAATTACGAAAATTTATACCTTAAATTTAAAAATATTTGAAATTTGAATACTGGTTTGTGAATCATCTCTGTTCTTTCTTCCAATTACTTAAAAACCTCGAGAATTGTTCAAGAATATTATTTGAAGTTGACTGATGATTTTTGTAATAACACTAGTACACTTTTTTTCAGTTTCAGTTTCCCTGAAGACAAAACACTTCTATGAATCCTCACATATATAAACTGCATGAAATCTCCAGAAATTCAGAAATCAGAAAGTTTCGTAATCATGGAATAGATTTTGATATAAAATAGACAATTAATATTGAATACACGGTGTTTCAATGAAAACTTGACTCCCTCTGTAACTCAGGATCATACATGTGTTCAAAAAATCAAAGAATACGTCAATGTTTGTTTTGATAGGATCACACTTTGATATGAAATACAAGCTGTTGGTTGGGGGTAGATAGATACACCATTTGAGAGGTATCTTGTGCTTGTATTACCTCTGATAAATTCGATATCAAGCGATTTATATAAGCCAACATTTGCTCTCGTTTCTCACATTGAGAAAAGTTAACAACAAACAACAATGGAACGGAATTACTTATAATTCAGTAGATGTTTTGAAACATCCCTCACATTATTATTAAGTTGTCCGGCTTCAGAAACCAGCATTTCCTAACAATTATTTACCGGGTGTTTCCTAAAGTGGTAGTGAAACATTTCCATCATAGGGTCACTAGACAAGGCGCGGATGTTTTTCTTCGTTCTTGTCTTTCTTGGCGTACAAGACGAGGCACGTTTGTTTCTCAGTCGTCAAAATGCTAGACGATATTTTGAAATAAATAATCAATATCATGAGGGAATTGAGAAATATCTATTTCTGTATATGAAGTAGACCACAGTTGAGAATTTATAGTGAAATATAGACAATTCCGAAAGTATGGGATGCAGAAATTAGATTAAAATAAAAAATGGTTATTCCATTTTATTCATGTTGGTCTCATATTTGGGAGTTTGTGTCATTATAATTTGAATGCTCATGATTTATTGATCTGAATTTTTGATAGAGAATTTTTAGAACCAACAAAAATTGAAGATACATTTCTGGTATTGATGTATCTGAATTATAATGAATTTCAAACGATGATTTCATTGAGAAAAAGTATTTATTATTTGAACTCATTTACTAGTTAACTATCAAAAATGTAAACATATTCGTAAAAAAATATCAGCATTCTCAAGTAACAAACTTGAAATTTTTAGTTTCTTCTTTTCCTTCATCTCCTCATAATATTTTTTGTTCTGAAAATAATGTTTTTCAACTTCCTATAGTTTTTCGTACACGTAAGGTAGGGCGGGGTCAATAGATTCATTTTACGTATATTGCAAGATAACTTGTGTCCTGGAAAAAAGTTCAATTACATTTGTCTTACTAGAGGAGCAGTTCAGTTCACAAAGGGCATTTCACGTTCAATTCAAATTGATAGAAAATTATGATGTAGGTAGGTGTCTTTTGATTCGTAGTTTCACGCAAAGTAATCAACGATGTGAGTAAGTGATCACTGGGTCCGAGTATCATGTGCCCTGAGTAAGCGCAGTATGCCAAGAATGACAACCTTTTGTATTTGTCCGGCTAAGATTTCTGCTTTAGTGTGGCAAGCCGGTATGATTTTGAGATTCGAGAGTAGACAGGGCATCATTCCACTAAGGCCTCCAATAATCAGAACAATCATCTTGACAGAGTGATCTGGATAGACCCTGCGAATTTCGAATAGAAATGCTTTATATTTTATCTGTTTTTTCTTCTTTTTTTGGAAAATATTCGTTTCGTCGGGAACTGAAAACTTAACGACAAATATCGTCATGCTCTGATGGTCGGGAAAAACTACATCAGGCTTATTAGCTTGCATGAGCCTTAGGGTGGGGAATAAGTAGTTCCATTAAATTCCAATAAATTATTATTATAATTATAATTAGCACACGAAAAAAAATAGATTGAATACGTTCGAATCTTCACAAATTATAAAAATATTTCAATGGGATGTAATTTCAAAAAACTAATTTTCTGCATATCCTTGAATATCAGCTCTTTATCTAGGCAAGAATCTTCATTGGCAGTGACATGTTAGCCCGCGAGATTGGTACAGATTTCAATTCGTACGGTATTCCGACGGAACTCAATAGAAGATATTGTATAATTAAACATGAAGTCACTGAACTAGGCGGTGACAAAATTACAAAGCTGCAATAGAAATGTGCATTGCAAATAAGTTCCGGTATATGTATCGAGTGAGGTCTGCACTATTAGTGTAATTACAGGACACATCTTGTGTGGTCACCAATTATCAGCTTTTCAAGACAAGTTAATAGTTTACAAACTCAAGGTTTGAATTGAAATTAGGTCACCAATTTGAGTCTCATAAGTATAAATACAAATTTACGATACACAATTTGTCACATTTATCAAATGATTAGAGATACAAGAAGATAGTGCTATAAAAGAGAAATATTTCCAACTCGTGAAACCACTCGGAAACAACTCATTCAAAATTCTATCACAGATAATTCATTTGGATTATTTCTTCTTGATTGAAAGGACCATTGTTTGAAATTGTATCTAATAAGACAAAACGTAAGGAAAACATTGAGACAAAGGGTCACTAAACATATATGCAGTGGTTCCAGAAAATTCCATCTTGTCTGAATATTTATGAATTTTTTATAAATTACTTGGGTGAACAATAGAACGGAAGTGTACTTTCATAATACAAGCTATTCTTATATCTCCATAATGTTTACTACCATCTAACTTTTGCAATAACTGTTGTAAAACTATTTATAATAACTAAAAACAATGCTAATAATATGTGTGATTGGTGACTTGTTTATTTTGTGGCAATTCAAGTTTTATACGGGTCAAACCCGAAACCGGTCGTGTAATAGTTTATTATCAATATACTATTGCTTCATCGTGTCAGCCTTCTCTCACAATACAGGTTTCCATTCAAGAAGAAAATTCCCTCAATACATTTCTGATTATATTCGGAGTTATACCCGGAATTGTCTCCGTAATAATTATTTCAAAAGTTATTCGTTTGTGAATAGCCTTTGTTGATATACCTTTCCACATGACTAACCTCAGAAGAGAAAAATCTATTGGGGTTGAATCTGGCGACCTAGCTGGTCAAAAAACATCAGAATATCTTTGAATTACCCTTCCATAGAAACTGTTTTCAAAGTATTTCCTTACTTTCATGTTGCGTCCTCCTGTTGGTACCGTATCTGTTGGCCTTCATGTCTTGGAAGATCACGAAGAAAATCATACAACTGATTTTGTAAAAAAAATTAGATATCGTTGACAAGTCGTAGATTAAATATGAATATAACTGGAGTTTTATCCCAACACCAAACCGTTATTTCAACACCTCGATACGTGTTTTGATCACCAACTTATCATCTTCATCTTGAAATTGATCATTATATTCATTAGTACACCATAGGTTCCAAACAGTACATCACAAGTCATAGATTGTCGAAAAACATGACCAATTATTTTATTCTTGTAAATGCCGCACCAAACGTTGTTTTAAAAATAATATTGATGACGAGTTTTATTCGTAAAGTGAGGATTGGAGTTACTCCACCATCAAAAATTTTGCGGAGAGAATGTCCATCAGACGTGAATGTAGATTCGTCAGAAAAAAATATTTTATTAGTCAAAAAAAGATCGTCTAGCTTTCCTTGGATAAGAAAAAATCTAGTCGTCTCTCGTAGTATCCAGGTTTTAACGTATGGATATATTGTATCTTTACCAATTTTATCCGGAAGCGAAGATGCCCTTTTTCACTTTTTCAGGTTTTTCCTCTGCATATAACATTACATTTAACTTCACTTTCTCACTTGTAACAGGTTTTCGATGTTTGTTTGTGAATTTATTATATACATCTCCAGATGATTTGATTTTTAATTAATTCTCATTAGTGATATATGTTGTATATTTTTCTCTGGATGTCTGTTAAATATTTCAGCTGCTTCACGATTAGTTTTATAAATATCACACACTAAATATCACCGGTATATTATTGACGTTCACTGTCAAAACATTCTTTCTATCAAGAAATTATTTGTTTATCAGTGCATCCAAAATATTTAATTTGGTGTATATTATAACAACGATGAAAATAAAAACAACAATAAAAATTTATTGGCGCTCCGGGGCGACTTCATTGATTCCAGTGGCGCATTTGCTTTTTCAGCTGTAGGCAAACCCGGAAAAACCTGCAGCACCACATCATCTGAAGATCTTGATCTAGATTTCACGTATCTACAGTTACATTTGCAATGCTATTGTAGATATAAAAGGAAAAACATGTTTTTTCAGGTTATTGGATGAGATTGCATATTTGAATATAGTTTTTAGTTCTGATCGGCTTTTCCCAATAACAGATTTCGATATCGTCAAAAATAAAAGTGATTACTCTTGTATCAAATTCATATTTTTTGATAAACCGCATATACGACTGAAAAGAATTTATATTTGATGGTTGCAATTTAAGTTTAATACTATGCAGAACTTTTTATAAGGGCTAACTTTTTTTCGTAAAATGACTAATAAAACTTAGTATAATTGAATCCAATTTTGTTGTTCCCATGAAACAACAAAGTCCATTATGATAAACTACATAGCATTAAAGTATACAGCAAAATCTGACGAAATGAAAATGGAATTTTCATATAATCGTGGAAATTGCAATTTTGTTCATTAATAAATCAGATCAAATTTCGTAATAGACTTACACTCATTCTGTGTTTATGAATCGTATGATACTATAGGCATAAACCTACGGAAGGATTCTAAAAGGACGAAAAGAAAAAGACTCTCCGATTCCGTAAAACTTTTTTTCACTATTTGACAAGCTTCAAATTCGAATTATTACTTTTTCTTTTGCTACAACATACATTTTGACTTGCACGACCATCTACGAAAATTACGCATTTTCTTTAAGGAAATCTATATAATAATATGATACAATAGTTCTACGAAATAGGTTAATCTTTTCAAACTTGACCTGTTAATGTTCTTTGTGGAATTCAAATTTTATTGGCAAAATGTGACAAACCAGAATATTTCCATATTCATCAAAAATATTGATATATGATGGTTGCATTTTAGGTTTGAGATCATGCAGAACTTTTTATTAGGAATAACTTTTTTTCGTAAAATTGATAATAAAAAAGGGTTTCATATGGTGCGAACTTGAGCATGCACAAAACTTATGAATTATTTAAGTGAATGTGTGTCAAAAACTTGAAATTTCGGATATTAGAATAATCCTCTTCACCTTGATTATTCTCAAGGAACTGCATAGTTCATATAATAGGATGATATCTATACATAACAATATACTAATTTTGCATGTGGAAATTGACAGGAATTCGTCAATTTTTAAATAGATTTTTCTTCCAGAAAGGACGAGAGAAAAAGACTCACCGATTCAGTAAAAAGTTTTTTTTACCATTTGCCTATAGTTTTGTGAGACATGACTTTATTTGGACAGTTTTGTCATTCATTTCATATTCTTCTGCAATTTTTGAACTGCACGACCGTCTGCAAATTCACACAAATTTTATTTTATGGAAATACATTATAAAACAGCTCTGCAAGTTACGTTAATTTTTTTAAATTTGATTTATTGAGTGGTTTAGTTACTTTTACTATAGCTAACAAACTAAATCATCAAACTAAATCAATTTATGCATTTTTAGAATAGTTTTCATCGTTGAAAATGACAATTGAGAATGAAACATCTCACAAAAGAGACAAACTCACAAAAACATTTTTGAAGTATAGCACCGACAGTCTTGTTTGTTGACGGCCACTTATCGGGATAACGTTCAGACAAAGTTCAACACTCTCGAACTATTCCCTACATATAATAATTACGTTCAAACAATCTTCATTCGTATAATTAACTTGAGTCACTCTCAAAACGCATATTGACACATGAAATATACACATCTTTCAAAGTTATCCAAAAAGGAGCTGATAAGGAGTTCAAGCCAAGTGTTTTTACCCGAAAGTTCTATAAATCACTTGGAGAATGTAATAAAAATTCTTCATGAAAGTGAAACTTAATATCAATACTCTTTCATGTATTACGAAGTGTAACGTTCTTGTTACGATTCCATTACGAACTGTATGAGAAAAAGTGATATTCCAATGATTTGGCATTGATCTATTTCATTTCATTTTCTCCTTTCTTTAGCAGTTTCCCTCTTTCTCTACATTCATGGATCAGCAGAAAGCCAAAAATATTTTTCCACTGTAAGATGATCAGAATATAATTTATAGACTACATAATATATTATACGATGTAATATAAAGATTTTTCACAATATGATTCTGTACAGAAATTGATTATTGAATATGTCTCTGTGTCATATTGAAATAGGTTTCATATGTAAAATTCTTTTATATATTTTTGGAAAGGAAGCATGTCCATTCATAAACATTTTCAACCTGTGATAAACAGGGAAGGAGAATTGAAAACTATTGGTATTTTCCTTTGGAATGTAAAATTTCTCTTCTTAGAAGAATATTTATTCAGGTAATTTCGATTATTCAAGTAAAATGAAAAACATAGAACAAATAGGTATATCAACTTACAGGCATATTTCTTATGGTTAATTCTAAAATGTTCAAACTTTTACCTGAATCCCCTTCCTCATGACATGACAATTTTCTATTATTTCTACCTGTAGCATTTCTCATAGGTAGATTGGATAGGTATATCACAAATATATTTAAACCGTATGCACTTCAATCTTTCATCAGTTATATGATAAGAGATATTGTGACTACATCGTAGTTCTTTGACGAGTGACATTTGCATTCTATAATTTATAATGGCGTTCAATACTACATCTTCAGCAGGTCTCAGCACTTACCGTGATCAGCATTTCAGAGGCACCCTAGCAGAACAAGAACGACTTTTGAGAATTTCGACCACGATGTATGTGGGAAATTTGTCGTATTACACAACAGAGGAACAAATCTATGAACTCTTCTCCATGTGTGGAGATATTAAAAGAATCGTTATGGGTTTGGACAAATATGAGAAAGTTCCGTGTGGGTTTTGTTTCGTGGAATATTATAAGAGGGCCGATGCCGAAAATTGCATGAGGTATGTTAATGGTACACGGCTCGATGATAGAATAGTGAGAACCGATTGGGATATAGGTTTCGTCGAAGGAAGGCAATACGGACGAGGAAGATCTGGTGGACAAGTCCGCGATGAATACAGGACGGACTTTGATGCTGGCAGAGGGGGTTATGGAAAAATTATTCAACAGAAAGTGGAAGGTGTCGCATCTCCTGCACTATTTAGGAGACCTAACAAAAGTCTTTGACTTCACTCTTTGTTTTTCAATAGTACAAGTGGATTTGTCTTATGTGTTTTACTATGAAAATATATCAACATATTGAAATTAATGTATTTATATTAATTTGTATTACTATGTTAAAAACTGTTCGCGAATTATTTTATGTTGGTCTCACATGTACGGTAAGTGTATATCCTAACAATGAATTATTATAGCTGATATGGGGATAGTGAAATTCTTTTTTAAAAATTATTGTATATCGTGAAATCGTAGGTTACCTTTTTTATATTTTGTCCTCATTTCTGGTGAACCAATTAATTTTAAAGCTGAACAATTTTGTATCATCAGCGAGGCATTTTTTAGGGTATGTTGCTAATAAAATAAAGTTGAAATATATGTTGCATACGATTGAGCTCATATCTTGTACAGGTACATTTAGCAATACGATTTGTTCTCTACTGGGTTGTTCCAGCAATATTTATTTTGTGCTAGTGCGTTTTTATGTATTTTGACTGCGAAATAAAGACAGTCCTGTCGAAATGTAGTTTTTATTTACAACACGAAACGTGGCGCAGTCTAGTTAAATGCTGATTAAAGTTGAGAATTGAGTATGAAGTTTGTTCTATGTGGATATTAAAATGAATGTTCAAATAGAATATAAATCATGAATTACACTACTCATTTGGGTGTGATTTCTTTATTACTATAAAAATGAATGCTGGACAACAAGAACAACTCACCTTCCCCCTGTTATCACAAATGCGGGTAAGTGATGCGCATTATCAATTTTCCTCAACGTTCTGGATGTTCAAGTTGGCTTCTTCTAGTCAAGGAATTATATCGACGTTTGACGTCACTGATGTATTTTCTGGTATATTTTCGTCTTAGCATCAACTTCGCAAGTGTTTCCCCTGTTGTTTTTACGGGATGTTTGTTTGTGTAATGAACCAAGAATCGATTTATTATTTAAAGTAATTTCACAAACTACACCTTATGATTTAACTTTTTTCTGTCATGATGCATCTTGAAGCGCTGACTCCTTGGATTAAGCCAATTTCACAATTTTCTTGGAGGTCACTGTTACGTTAGAGGCATCTTATTCGCAAAATCTGTTCAAAATTTTTGTGTCGTTCATTCCCGGAACGAAAATGTCTCTCATGAGTATATCCAACATATGTATACTGAATATACAAGTGAAAACTAGACATTTTATCCTCTGCTACATTTTCATGAGAGTCCCGCTTTACTGTATAAAAGTTCTTTTGCAAAAATATATTCTTACCGGAGAAAAATGTTCCTTTAACGAATCGAGAGTACCTTATAGGTTTTTGTGTCTGGTAAATCAGGTGCACCTGATTTATAGTCGAAATAACCGATATAGTAATCTTAAAGCTATCGGCGAACTCAAAAACCAAAGAATTAATGCCGCTAGGAATTAGTCCACGTGGACTGAAGAATTGGCGGTTGGTATTGGATAATTTTTACTAACCGAGTTTTATGATTGGCTGAAGAGTCATAAAATTAAATTTGAAGTCATGTTACGGTGACGAATATAATGCGAGCCATCGTGTTGTCAATTAACCGAACTTGTTTTTTAAAATAAACTGTTAATGCCATCTATTTACGACTTGCGTCACCTTGACAGTCGCCTTTCACTTAGAGTTGGTCAGTGTCCTTGAAGCGGCCGAGCAGTGGCCCATGTTTTTATCAAGGTAAGTTGATTTTTACGAATTTTGATGTAAAAACAGCAAATTTTGATCTGCCTTCAGTTTTATTACGTTAAAGATATCAGGGATTTTGTATTATTGTATGATATATTGTTTGTTTTACTTTGTTTCAACATTAAATAGACAAGATTCCCCTCAATCTTAACCTCAAAATAATTTATTGTTTACATGCATACCGAAAAGACAAAACGGAACGGGTAAATGGACCACGTAGTCAGTTTTACCTTCAATGCAATTGGTTTATGATTATACATACATAATTTGATATTAAAAATAGGTATTTTCATTTCAGATGGTTAACAACTATAAAAAAAAGTCGGACCGACAATCTTGGCGTGAGGAGGATATGAAAAATGCCATCGAAAATGTAGCTTCATTTAATGCTCCAAAGACTACATTAATACGAAGACTTACCAAATATGAAAGCACTAAAGATTAAAGATTTTCAATGTTGAGCAAGAGAGAGAACTACCATCCTATGTCAAAAATATGGAAAACCAGAACCCACTTCAGCAGCTCGAGCATCTGGATTCAACCAAGTTCAGGTTAAACGGTTTTTCGATTTATTAACAGATATAACAACAAAGTATAAATTGACATCCTAGCGAATCTTCAATGTCGATGAAATGGGTATGACAACGGTACCAAAAAGTATGCCTCGTATTGTTGGTACAAAAGGAAAGAAACTTCTGCTGAGCGAGACCAGCATATTAATGTCGTTGTCGTTTGCTACTTCGGTGCGGACGGGTCTTACATGCCTCCCTTATTCGTGTTCCCGTGATGAAACCCGAATTGATGCTGAATGCTCCACGAGGATCTTCGGCGGTTTGTCATGAAAGCGGTTGGATACAAAAAAATAGTTTTACAGAGTGATTCAAGAAGTTTATTAAATTTTCAAGAGCGATCGTCGATATCCAGTCTTGCTTTTGTTTGATGGGCATGCAAGTCACACAAAAAACATGGATATTATCAATTTAGGACGGGATAACGGTGTGCATGTGCTTTCATTTCCGCCTCGCTGCACACATAGACTACAACCATTAGATGTAGGATTTATGAAACCTGTTTCCACTTATTATACCGAAGATGCAAATAACTGGCTGAGATTCAATTTGGGAAAAGTAATAATCCAATTTCAACTTTCAGAGCTAGTCGACAAAGCCTTCCAAAAAGCTGCAACTTTGTCAACTGTTTATAATGCTTTTCGAGCCACTGGCATCTGGCCGTTAAACCCTGAAGTGTTCACAGAAGCAGATGTTTTGGCAGCAGCGACCACTGATATTGAGATGCCAGAAGCAACGTCAAGAGATAACGAATCAGGACCATCGATAATTCAACCCGAAGAAGCGCTCATCATCGATGAACCTGAATTATCAGTAACTGCCGATCATGCAGCTATTCAAATAAATATGACACCAACTCTAGTCAATGATGAGACATTTACAGCGGAACCTGGCACATCTAGCAATGAAGGTGACACTGAACCATTGTTATCAATGAATGATAAAGATTTGAACACCGTTGTACCATCGCCATCAGCATCAAGTGATCAGAGCATTTCCTAAAATAAAGATCTAACCAGCAATGATGAGCAACAGCCATCTACGAGTACATCCTTTTCTATTGCTCCAAAAAATATCATGGCCATCCCTAGAACTTCTAAACGGACTAGATCTAATATTAAGCGAGGAAAGACAGTCGAAATCGTGAAGAATTAGAAACTACTAAAAAAACACAGGAAATGAAAGAAAACGCGAAGAAGGTAAAACAGAATCTTTTTACTGGAAAGAAGGGGATAGGGAAACAAACAAACACTCAAAAAGGAAAAGGGAAATCTACAAAGAAAAACTCTAAAAAGAAAAGCGAAGACTCATCTAGCGAAGATGAAGAGCCAGTCATCTAATATCATCTATATTTGTGATTTGATTCAAGTGATCCTTAATAATAAGTTTGATTAATAAATGCTCAATTATATAATAACAAAGTAAGAAGAATAAAGATTTTATTTTTATGTTACATTGATTTTTTCTTAACTGGTTTAATATATATATATATATATATATATATATATATATATATATATATATATATATATATATATATATATATATATATATATATATATATATATATATAGGGGGCACTATATCGTTTACTTGAACTATACCAGACACATAAACATCTTCATTTAACGTATTAAGTAGAATTACTTTTCTACGTTCTTCCCCATCAATTTTGTTTGTTACAAAAAACTATTTCAGCCTCTCTTAAAAAACTGCGAAGATTGACTTTTTGAGGTCGAACGTACTCAATGAGTCCGACAATTTTTTCCGAAAATTCAATCACAATATTACTTTTGTATACTAATTATACAGGCTGAGTCAACAAGAATCCCTCGGTTCGTTGCTATCAGGGAAAACAATTTTTCGAATTGTTCCAATTTTTTTTCGCAGTCATATCGATAAATACTCTCTTTCAAAATTATATTCTCGCATATTGAATGATTCAGCCGAGAGTCTTCAACCAATTTTTTTTTAATTGAACGCCCAGTATATGAATATGTACGTCATTCGAATTCCATATTTTTTTAGCCCTCTAAGGAATTTTTGTTTTCAAATTTCCATTGCGGCATTACCAAGTTATTCCAGAAAAACCTATTTTGCAGACAATTTTTTTTTATTCATCACCCGCATGTCTAAAGCAATTGAGTGATTTTTTTTTTAAATAGTTAGTCAACATCACTATGATAATTTCTGAAATCTCAACTTTCGGAAACAATATATAGGGTGCTCGGTGAAACCGGTCAAGTTTATTCATTTTAAAACAGACATAATTCAACTTTTTCAAAGGGAACACCCTGTATTTTTCATTTGTATGAAATGTTTCAACATTCCACCAAGTTTTTCATCTATACTATACTAAAAACAAATTATACACTTACATTCACTTACTCAAAATGTTTTCATTATGAAAAATAACGAGTAATTTTTTTATTGAATAGGGGAGCCCAAAAGATGTTCAAAATGGCGACCATTCTCTGCAACACATATTGTCAGTCTTTTTTTAAACGAATTCTCTACACGTACTTGCATATCCTCTCGGATTTCCCTGAAAGCTCTAGTGATTATTCGTTTTATAGACAATCCATTTGATACAATCCCATAAAAAAATCTATTTTCGTCAGGTCAGGTTCCATATGGAACCTCGTCCAGCAAATTCGAAAACTCATGCCGAAGAAATCTTACATGTTTTCTTCCAGTAAAATGCCCATCCAAAAAATACGGACCGATAACTCTTTTTCCGAGAATTCCACCCCAAACATTAAGTGACCAACGCTGTTGATGGTTCAGGCAACGAACAAAATGGGGGTTTTCCTTTGCATAATAATGCATGTTATGCCGATTCACAGTTCCATTATTATAAAAAGTCGCTTCATCAGAAAATAACACGAAATCAAAAAAATCATTTTCCCGAATGATCTTTTCTAAACCCCATCGACAGAATTGAAGACGTCTTTTCAAAATCTCTTCCTCTTAACTCTTGCATCAATTGCATATGGTAAGGATGAAATTTGCTTCCTCGTATCATTTGAGACACGCTGGTTTGAGAAAATTTTAATTCCCTGCTGAGGTCTCGGGTACTCACATACGGATTTTCAACAAGGTGAAGAGCAATTTGAAAAGTATTCTCTTCATTTGTTTCAGTGTTCGAACTTCTCGTGATTGACATTACCAGTTCTTTCACAGCCTGCGAATAGATCAAGCAATAATGTCGACAATTCTGTCAAATACAGATCCCGAGCATCCAAACGGGAATAAATATGAAATGAAAAGGAGAGTTACAAACAAATAAACTGACAAATAAACAAACATACAAACATACAGGTGAAGTTAAACATTTCCAACCTGTGAAGAACAGGAAAGGAGAATTAAAAACTGTTGTCAAATGTAAAATTTCTCTTCTTTGAGGAATATTTATACAAGTAATTTCGATTATTCAAATGAAATGAAAAACATTTCAGTATTTTACTGACTAGATATCAAATAGATATATCAACTTCCAGGCATATTTCTTATGGTTAATCTTAAAATTTTCTTAATACTTTTACCTGAATCCTGTTCCTCATGACCTAATAGACTATTTTCTAATATTTCTACCTGTAGCATGAATAGCATTTCTCTTAGGTAGATTAGTTAGGTATATCAAAAATATATTTAAACCGTATGCACTTCAATCTTTCATTAGTTATATGATAAGAGATATTGTGACTACATCGTAGTTCTTTGACGAGTGACATTTGCATTCTATAATTTATAATGGCGTTCAATACTACATCTTCAGCAGGTCTCAGCACTTACCGTGATCAGCATTTCAGAGGCACCCTAGCAGAACAAGAACGACTTTTGAGAATTTCGACCACGATGTATGTGGGAAATTTGTCGTATTACACAACAGAGGAACAAATCTATGAACTCTTCTCCATGTGTGGAGATATTAAAAGAATCGTTATGGGTTTGGATAAATATGAGAAAGTTCCGTGTGGGTTTTGTTTCGTGGAATATTATAAGAGGGCCGATGCCGAAAATTGCATGAGGTATGTTAATGGTACACGGCTCGATGATAGAATAGTGAGAACCGATTGGGATATAGGTTTCGTCGAAGGAAGGCAATACGGACGAGGAAGATCTGGTGGACAAGTCCGCGATGAATACAGGACGGACTTTGATGCTGGCAGAGGGGGTTATGGAAAAATTATTCAACAGAAAGTGGAAGGTGTCGCATCTCCTGCACCATTTAGGAGACCTAACAAAAGTCTTTGACTTCACTCTTTGTTTTTCAATAGTACAAGTGGATTTTACTTATGTGTTTTACTATGAAAATATATCAACATATTAAAATTAATGTATTTATATTAATTTGTATTACTATGGTAAAAGCTGCCTCATTTGATTATCTGTTCGCGAATTATTTTACGTTGGTCCCATGTACGATAAATGTATACTCTAGCAATGAATTAATATAGCTGATATGGAAATAGTGAAAAAACATTTTTCAATTATTGTATATTGACTTTTTGAGGTCATACGTACTCAAGAAGTCCGACAATTTTATTCGTCATTTCCGAAAATTTAATCACATATAAAAAGTGAACTAGTTTTTACACCAATATCTGGAATCCCGGTACAGGGTGCTAAAAGTAACGTTTATGACACGACCTTCCTATTTAATATCACAAATCAATATTTACAGTATATACAAGTATGTCAGATCGAGGAATGGTATCGACATTTGACGTCACATGTATTTCCAGAGACTATCTCTTTTGAGTTGATTCAAATGACGTTTCTATATGTGGCCATTTCATGGCCAATTCCATTCAGTGTACTACTATGTTTGAAAATTGGGATTTCGTTGCCTGTGCGAAAGTTGCGATTCACATTGGGTTTGAATCGCTGGAGATAAAATCGATTTGGGAAAACGTTCTCAGGAAGTTTATTCCACATGAACGTAGTTCTCCAAATGTAAGAGTTTCTAAATAGTGAAATTCATTCGAGGTGTACTGAGTTGAACCTCAAAACGATGAGCAGGCACAGTCCGTCGCGTATTTCTGATATGTAATGCTGATCTTGATGGAATCAAATCTGCCAAGTTTCTTGAACACTTCCCGTGAAAGTGTCTATAGAAGAGAGACATTCCCAACCTTCCTTCGATGTTCCATACTATCAAAGTTGCAAGTGATGTTCGCGCTACAATTAGGCGGATGGCTCTTTTCTGGATGGATTCCAGCAGCTTCAAGGTATGCTGGATGGATGAGTTTTCCTTGTTGGTATAAAGTATAAAATTGTTTGTTTTCAATGCAGGGATATAAATATACAACGGGTAATGTAAACATAAATTTGTTGCTTCGGTCGACCGTACAAAGGAAAATCACTTGAAATTGTTTACTTGATTTATTTATTTTCTCAATTGTTGCAAAATTATAACACCAAAATCATACCAATACCTTGATACTCTGATTATACAGGGTGTATCAAGTGTCCTTTCAGTTTTCATCCACTGTATTTTCAAATGCAAATCATATATACTACGGATTATACATCAAGTCGCCTATATAATAATACCAACATTTCATATCATTTCTAATGTTTTATCAAACAACAAAAATTCGAATTATCTATGACTTCTCTGGCTGGAAAATGACCAGAAAATAAAATAAAATTGTAAATGCTGACATTTGCTGAAAAGTTTGATAATTATGACTTTTTAGCGACCGCTAATATTCATATCCTATCGAGGCAATGTTGTTTGTCTTGGTGGTCAGCAGCACACTTTGAATCAAAGTGTGATCGATACGTCTTGATTTGGCGGCTATTTGCCTCACTGCGGGCATGAAAAGCCTGTTTGCCGCTCTGTAATCCATCCATCACACATTGAATACGAGGCGCGTGTTGTGTCGCCAAATTGATATTATTCTCCATCTTGTCATCTTAATCTACGAGCAGGAATACAAATTCATTTCCAACCGGCTGAACCAGTGCTAAACAAAATTATATTTTTACTACTCCCTTCATAGAAAATCAGTTCGACAATGACAAACTAATCAGGTTCCAGATTTTCCATTGGCAATGATTGTTTCGTTGGGTTGAAAACTTCTTCTGAAATGTCATATTCGTGAAAATGTTCATTATAAATCAGTGCAATCACTCAAAATCGAAGAAAAAAGATAAATACGTTTTGTACTACGTAAGTAGAAAGTATCGAAGACCACAATTTTATTTTTTGCGACTTTTGTTTTCCCATGTATGAATATCGGGAGTTGAAAAAATCTATAACAACTGCATTTTTTGTTTCCTAAGTTATGAACTTATTAGAATACTGACCAAATTAGTATTAGAATGAACAATAATATATGTAATCTCACCGCTAAAACACAAAAGAAATCAAATAAAGTCATCACCAAATACGGCCATATCATGTATGTCCGAAAAACTATTCAAATTCAAAATGGAAAATTCAGTTTAAAAATTGTTCTTAGTAATCCCAGTGGCCTAAGTAGGTTACCCCAATTTGTGGTATTCCTTATGGAATGAGGGCAATGAAAAATCTAGGTTAGAAATCTCCATCGCTAGATGTATAAAAGAAACGTTATTTATCATTTTTATGGTCCTCTTCATAACTCCAATAATGTAATATTCATATATCTCAAGAGCCCGGACATCTAAAGATATATACTACAGCGCATTCTTCTTTTATTGTAACTATCGATTACTATCCAACTCACTACCAGTCACGAATTATAAAAATGATTGCTATTTATTCTCATTTATTATGACCGTACGGTATCGATAAATGGACTCCTTGAGCTTGTGCCATGTTCCGGTCGTTCTGTACTGTGGCGGTCATTATATGTATTATTTTCAATTATGATTATGAGGTGGAACCCCGAGGCGTCGTGCTAGCTTTTTTATGTTCATTCAAGCTTATCTTGGGCGTTGTTAATGTAAACAATAGACACCATTATTACAGTCTTCTGGGATATCAGCGAAAGACGTCCTTTGCATTCTTTAATATTGTTTTCTCCAGTAACAAGGCATTTATTTCATACAAAGTCTCAGATTCAACTTAGAATTTTCATCATCATTCACTTCCGCTTCTAGAACTGCATAATCTTAATATTGTTAGTAACCTGGGATCCAAGAAGAACGTCGCAAAATTTCTGAAAATTTCAAATAAGTATAGGAATGTAGGCTTTCACATCTGGTATCAATGTTTTGGTTGGTTTCCGGGTTTTGCCGTGGTCTTTTTTTGATCACATTCTCCAAACGTTTCAACTGCAACTGCGACAGTCATCTTCAGGGGCGTGGTCGAACTACTCTTCTAGACGTATAAACTCCATTTTCAGTTGATACATCAAGATGAGTACTTCGACCACGTCACTGAAGATGACTGCTGCAGTTGCAGTTGAAACGTTTGGAGATTGTGATCAAAAAAGACCAAAGCAAAACCTGGAAACCAACCACAACAATTTTGAATAATATTTCATAATTGGTTGTGTTTCCCAGTGTTGTTTTTTATAGTTGTTTTTATAAAGTTTCCATTTTGTAATGCCTTTTAAAGATCCCCGGGGTTGGGTACCCTGAGATAGAATCTTCTCCACACGGTTACACAGAAGCTAGAATCTCGTCCATCCACTCCCCACTCATCCCTGAGTGAACGTCAATCTGCTGATGGGCCCTTCAGCAAGATGGACTTCTGACCTCTTGTGGTCGAAAGACAGCCTTTAGGTGCCTTTACTTTCGTTATCACTGGATGCGCTTCGAAGCAGTTAGCGCATTTCGCTGCCGTATCGCTCGTTTTTTTGCATTCTCTGCTCTCGTGCTTTTCTCCACATACCACGCAATGCACGGTTGCGTGGCAGCATCGTTGTGCGTGCCCGAAAAATTGATATCGGTGGCATTGGGATACTACCCCCCTGTTCGTTCTCTGCGGTTCATCCGGCACTATTAGGTGTACGCATGTTCTCAATGCGAATATTTTCGTCTCTGTCTTAGGCATTTTCACTAGGAATAGAGGAAGCGTCTTTTTCTTCCACGTGGAGTGGTATTTCTTTTCTAATAGAGTATGTATGGAAGTCCAGTTTCCTTTCTTTCAAAAATCAAGGCGCTTTCCTTCATTCGACTTTATTGATCGGCACCATTTCTTCAATAGTTGCCGTTTCCTGTGTTCATATCCTCAGTTTGTAGTTCTCTTCGAGATTCCGCTTTCGCGGCATTCTCCTGCGCTAGGCGCCGTCTTGTTTTGCGGTTAGGTCGTGCCCTTTCCACTAGTTCAAATCCGTCTTTCTCCAAATCGGTGTTTGACATGCTATTCGGGCCTCGTGGCCACTTGGCTTGGCGCGTTTCCTCTCTGTCCTTGATTTCGTTCTCGTCTTTTTGGGCTGTTCATCTTTGGAGATGTTCCTCAGTCTATCTTCCTCTAGTACATACAGCCTTTCGTTAAGCTGCTTGATGAGGCTTACTAATTCGTCTTTCTGTTGACAAAGCTTGTAGTTGACAACCATTGACAACCAAATATCTACATCATCTATACAGTGGCGGATCTAGGGGGATCACGGGGGCCTCCCCCAGAAGAATAAAAGTACACTAGATATAATTTGGCGAAATTTTGGGATATTAGCACAGGTTATTTCATTGATTACAAACTCAGGTACACATAAAACGTTAAATTAGTTAATTAGCACTGATTGGAACCTTTGGTGTAGTAATAAATATTACTGGAGTTTATTCTCAACACCAAACCGTCATTTCAATTCCAGTAATATTTGAAACTCAGGTACTTGAAATTTAGGTACTTCAAATTGTAAATTATAAATATAAATCATTGAGTATGTCAAATTTAGTTAGTAAAGACACGCCCTAACAAGTCATTTGATAAATTGATTCAATAAAATTTGCTATCAGAATTATAATTGAGGCCCTTTGTTTTTTTTTTTCATCTTTTTTTCGTTTTGTAAGGTGCAAGAGGAAAAATGAACTCTATTCAATATTGTATCGTATTGACAAAATTTGTTTTTTTTTTCTGTATTCTAACATGTCATTTCTGCTGTCAATAAATTCATTTATTATTATTATACTCTGGGTTATGAACTGGCCCCCCTACAAAAATGATTTTCCACCGTGGCCCAAAATGGCCAACAAAATTTACTTTTGAATCTGATGTAAATGAGCGAGAGAATTTATATTTCGATTTCAAATGACTGTTTGGATAAAAATGCAATTCATTTCACAGAAATTCGTATTCAACACGTATGTAAAAGGTTAAATTAAGTGTTATGAATTTATTTTTATAACTATCGGTGTGAAGAAATGTGTGTTTTTCAATAGAAAAATTATTCAACAGTAGAAAAAAATTGCATTCAATTCTATTCTCATCATCAAACAGTAGACTGGCCTGAACAAATTGTTCCTTCAGACGATTTGATTTATAGCCAGTCTTCAAGTATGCCCACTGATTATATGACTATATATGAAGTTTTCTTTCCATATACGAGGATTTGGGCAAACTTCGGATATGCGGTTGGTTATCTCCTTCACAGACAGATGGGGTGATGACAAAACGGTTGTTTGTTGTCTGTCTGCTTCAGCCTAGTTCGAGAAATGATACTCTGAACGAATTTGATTTTCAATTATCGGAAATCATCGACAGTTGTATCGCCTACAGCATATGCAGTAATAACTTCAGTGGAGAATCCTGTACTGACACCTGTCGGATATAATCCAACGTAGTATTAGCCAGGGGAGTAGTTGTTTTCTGATAGGTGTCAGTCCATTAACCTACACTGGAAGGGGGTTGAGACTGGCTCGAACCAATTGTTCCTTCACATGATTTGAATAAAACATTTTTTTACTTTTGAGAACACGAAAAATTTGTCAATATCGAGTTCGGTCAATATGGCGGCACAGAGCTCACCGAGCGAGTATCGTAGATGAAAAAAATTATGCGAAAGACCACTGACGACTCAAGGCCTGTTATGTCTAAAATGTTTAGAATAGTCCAGAATATTTGAGCGTATTCGAGAGATTTTCACAACATCTCGGACCTTCTGGAATGGAAAATCATCTCCCTAGTATCCCAAACAACTCGATTTATACGTACACTATATGTCAGGGGCCTGAACAACTAATTATTATAATATATGAGGGCACGCACTTCATAATCGTTTCAATAAGTGTGAACGATGTAGCTCATTATTTTTAATTTATTGTTGTCTACCTTCATTCTCACGAATTCATTTATTACACCGAACCCGCTGACATTTCGATTACATCATAAACATATTGTTGAGTGTCGTTTGTTCAGATTACCATCTTTCCGATCTTCACTTGGAACTGATTGTTCTCGACATGCAACCATAATGCATGAAACTCAATATGCTTGATTTGATTTATACAATGATGAATATAGGTGTCTAAGAGAAATTACATGAGGTATGATTAAAATGTGTCACGGATAAAAATCGATATTGCCATTGTATTTTATTCAATAAGGTACAACGGTTAAAATATTATAGTTGAGAGAGGTTGTAAATTATCCTTGAGAAATTTATATATCTGGTTTAACATATGACGAAAATATTGTACGGATTGCATGATCTTGAGCAGTAATTTCTTGAAGATATGAATGTTTCTATATTTTTCAAATTTTGTTGAGAAACGCATTTCATCGTACACTGAAAAACTCTATCATATACGAGTTGATGTTCTAAACTCAGTAGATATCAAAATTAATAATGAAACTATCGAATTAGTAGACGAAACCAAGGTTCTAGGAGTATGTTTGAATTTCAACTTGAGGTTTGAAAGACATGTCAATGCATTTGTGAAAAGAGCATACTTATCCTTACGAGTTATATACAGTGTCACCGATAAAGTCCGCATCAAATGGAAAACTTTTTTATTTATCGTTTTATGTGAAATTTGATTTTGGCAGTAGATTTTGCTTAAGAAATGATGTCAAATGGCGTCTACAAAATAGGTCACGTGATTTCCTTAACCTGTCAAAATTGACATTTAAAAAAAGTAACATCGAAAAATGACATTATTCTTCAAAATATCCAAAAATATCAACGGATAAAAACATTTTCTTTTGTAATTTTATACCCGCACACCAAGTTTCAAACCCATAATAAGTATTTTATATTTTCACTATTATTCCGCACTCCTGCTTTTTCTACTTTTCAAAATTTAAGCACACCTGTACTAAATCATTTATTTTAACTAAACTCGTCACCGACTTTCTTTTTTTGTAATATAATAATATTTTAAGAGCCTCTTTGATGTTAAAAACAAATTTTGAAAAATAAAAGTTGTCAAACTTGATGCAAAGTTCATCTAGTTTAAACGGGGCTTTCAAAACTATACACTACTTGAGTTTTTTAATGAGCAAATGGCCTCACAATATGAATTAGAACAAAACGGAACATTAGGAAACATCATTTCGTGATTCTTGAAGCCCATTCAATAAAAGAAAAAAACTCATAGTATTTACATTTACCTACTCCGCTAACAACACTAATTTAAAAAAACTGGGTAGGCTGTGAAAAAATATGAAACTACATAATGTGTTTTAGAAAACGCCACTGTCACTGAATAAATTAATGCCCGTTAGTTCAATGTAATGTATGAAAATTAAAATAATATGTTATCTTTACAAGAAAAAATTGAAATTGTGCTAATTTGTGGTGAAAACACATTGCATCGACAAGTGGCTGATATTTTTAACGCAAAACATCCTGGTAGACATGTACAGCAATCCACTGTGAGTAGGATTTTAAAAAAATTTAAACTGACTGGTTCAGTTGAAAATACTTTTAAAAAACGTCATAATCCATCACGCAATAATGATGAGGTTCAGTTGGCTGTCTGCCTGGATGTTATCGAACAGGGAAAATCAAGTATTACCAATATTGTAGATAGAACTGGCGTTAAAAGAGAAAGCGTAAGAGCAATTTTACATAAAAATAAATTCAAACCCTACAAACCCAAATTTATAAATACCTTTAAGGAAAGAGATTTCGATGTTCAACTAGATTTCTCTTTCTGGTACCAAGGAGAAGTAGAATTAAACAGAAAATTTCCTTACAAAATCCTATGGACCGACGAAGCTACCTTCACGTCAGTTCCCAGAATTGTAGGTGGTGGGCTCAGGAAAATCCTCATTTTGTGATAGAATGTCGGGACCAATATTCATTTAAAACAAATGAGTGGTGCGGTGTTTTGAATAATCAGGTAATGGGACCATTCTTTTTTAGACACAATTTAACTTCTCAGGATTATTTGCAATTTCTAAATACTGAGATCAGTGATATAGTGGACAATATGCCGGTTGAAATAAGACACAGTCTGTGGTATCAATGTGACGGGGCTCCTATTCATAGTTCAAGACAAGTCAAAGAGAAACTATTAGAAATGTTTAGGGGCAAAGTTATTGGGCGAAATATGGAGCAAATATGGCTGCCTAGGTCGCCAGATTTAACCCCACTAGATTTTTTCTTGTGGGGTTACTTAAAACAAATATAAACAAAGACCTTTTCGTGACGTGAATCACCTAGAAACTGTTATTAGAAACTCTATTTTAAACATAAACCCTGTGAGTATCAGCAACTCAATAAAAGATGTATCGAGAAGGACAATTATCTGCATAGAACGCGATGCAGACATACAGAAATGTAGTGTATTTAATGTCGTGAGTCTTTTTTTCGTGTTTTTTTTGCTATTAGGTATAGGTACATGTTTATTTTCAGTTCCTTTTAATTAAGATTAAATTCCACTGTATGTTTTGTTAAAAAAACAATAAACACTCTAAGATATTGTTTCCTAATGTTCCGTTTTGTTCTAATTCATATTGTGAGGCCATTTGCTCATTAAAAAACTCAAGTACTGTATAGTTTGGAAAGCCCCGTTGAAACTAGATGAACTTTGCATCAAGTTTGACAACTTTTATTTTTCAAAATTTGTTTTTAACATCAAAGAGGCTCTTAAAATATTATTATATTACAAAAAAAGGAATTCGGTGACGAGTTTAGTTAAAATAAATGATTTAGTACAGGTGTGCTTAAATTTTGATAAGTAGAAAAAGCAGGAATGCGGAAAAATAGTGAAAATATAAAATACTTATTATGGGTTTGAAACTTGGTGTGTGGGTATAAAATTACAAAAGAAAATGTTTTTATCCTTTGATATTTTTGGATATTTTGAAGAATAATGTCATTTTTCGATGTTTCTTTTTTTAAATGTCAATTTTGACAGGTTAAGGAAATCACGTGACCTATTTTGTAGACGCCATTTGACATCATTTCTTAAGCAAAATCTACTGCCAAAATCAAATTTCACATAAAACGATAAATAAAAAAGTTTCCCATTTGATGCGGACTTTATCGGTGACACTGTATAGTGTACGTCATTGTCTTCCTATTAAGTTGAAATCCTTACTCTGCGAGATCGTGGTTATATCTATTTTCAATTATGCCAACTCCGTTTATGGACCAACTTCAACCAACCAGTATAAACAAACAATTCAGAAAGTACAAAATTCTTGCCTTCGATTAATATATGGAATAAGGCGGCGAGAAAGAATATCCAACAAAATTTTTGAAGCTGGTTGGAGAACAGAAGAACAGAAGATTTCTACATTCAGGAAACCTCCTTCATAAACTCATCCTTACCGGGAAACCTTCCTATCTTCATCAGAAAATAACATTCCGCACTGACGTTCATAAGATCAACATAAGACATCGAGAAATATTGACCCCACCCCCATTCAAAACTGAAATCTTCAGGAGATCATATTTGCAAAAAATATATAATTTTATTTCACCAAATTTCAAAACAGACAGTATCCAAACTTTCAAAACCTTTTGTTCGGGACTTATCAGTAGGTTTTCATTCATTATTTTCACATTCCAAAGTTGAAAACTGCCGTTTCAACCAAAAACTGTATAGACAATTTTTTTATAGTTTTTATACATCTTTCTTTCTTATCATATCAATAGGTACGCATAGGCTCAGGTGGAAGAACAACAGAGTAACACTCTCCGCTGCCGAGTTGAAGTTCGCCCTTTATTTTCTTAAATATATTATAAAGTATTATTTTTATTAAAATGTACTGAAAGAGGAAATAATAAAGACATTATTATTATTACTATACGCTGCATGAAAAAGATATTGTATAGGTAAACACGTGTCGCGGTTGTTTGCGGTTTTGTAAACTGTCTAGTAAAAACTTCACAATTAAGTGTTAGTTGAACAAATATAAAAGTAGTTATTTCTAAAGTAATTTTTCTTCGGTGTAATTCAATGTTTATATGAAAGTAGTCCAGAGAGCTTTTTCTTCCAGTTTGTATCTGAAAGTTACTTCTGTGCGTAACCTTCGTATAGCTTTTTTTTTAATTATTTGCTTCCTTCTTTTAGAAGTTTCCCACAAAGTTTTGGATAAAGATGGATAAGTGAGAGCCAAAAATCTTTTTCTCTCGTTAAAATACCTCTTTGAAGTCATGTAAGAATAATTATTACAACTTAAAATACATTGATACAATACAAAACACAACAATACATTGTCAGATTTCGTAGTGAGTTATTTTCTTGCATTCAAACTTCAACAGAATATGAATCCAACCTTTTCTTATATTTGATACATCTAAATAGAGATTGCTTCTAGTTCAAGTGTTGAATTTGTGAGTGAACGTCTTCAACTATAACGCAACTATTCAGTATAGAAACGTTCTCTGATTTTTCAAAATTTCATTTAGTGGTTACCTCGACATACTACAATTTATTGAACAAGGACTTAACTTTGTAGCACAAAGTCTAGTCTTTTGAATTCGAATCATGTATCATTTCCCCATTACTTATTTTTGGGGACATCTCTTATGAGTTCGTATGATACGGGGTGCTTGCCATATCAATTCTGCCATTTAATGAAGAATTAGTCTAATAAAAGACGGGTTTTTAAATTAATCGATTCAGCTATTGGCGGTTCAAAACGTTAGCTCGTTTTTATTGTTAGAAGCAATCTATCAGAAATTTTCTGTTGAGTTTAAGAAAATGCCCAAAGAATTAAAAGAGTAATATTTTTAGGAGTGATTAATATTTGGGGAAAAAAGTTTTTGGCTTTCTACTACTCTATCTTCATACAAAAAAAGTTGGATTTTTTTAAAGAAAGGAAGGAATCAATCAATTCCAAAAGAAGTAACTCTATACTTAGTTGTGTAGATCATGCAAAGAAGTAATTTTCCGACATAAACTGGGTGAAAAAGCCCTCCTAAAACAACTACTTTCATGTAAGCATCGAATTACACGAAAAAAATATTTTTCAAATTTTGTTTGTATTTCAAACATGTGTTATGGAATTTAATCAGATATCATTCACAGGATTCCTTGACATAGTTAAAGGGTTATGGATTTCTCCTTACTAGAGGTACCCTTTGTCTAATGAAAAAACTATTTACATTATACCCAAAACAGAATAACTGGAATTTTTATCATTCATTCAGATATTGCTTTTGGATTAATTTGATGAGAGCAAATTATCTAAGAAATCGGGCCGGTACAGTTCGAATTTGGAACAAATATTTAATGTTCTCAATTACTGTTTCTGGCGATTACTCTAATAAAAGTTCACACTTTTCTTGTAAGTAAAATCTTTGGTTTTTTACTTTCTGCAGTGGAATATTTGTAGAGTACCACTGCTGTTCAAAACTGTTTAATATCGAGCTGTTTTTGAACATACCACATACATTTACCATAATATAACATTTTTTCAAGAAGCACACATGTCTCAGGTGGAACAACTCACAGAAAGAAGAAACGAAGGTACTTTTGTTTAATATTGAAAGAATATCGCCTCAACAAACAATCTGTTAGACCACGGGGATGTGATTGAACTACCAAATACTGTTCTAAGAAAAAAAATCCTGATACATATCGTATGGTTTCCCCGAAAATCATTGCAGATGTAATAATGACATCCAATTCCAATTCAGACCACTAATTCGATAACATGGTTGTTGATTTTTACGATTACCTGCAATGGAACCTATTATTTTGAAATGATTATCTTTTTATAGTGAATTTATTGATGCCCTGCTTGGGCAAGTGTGGGTTCTGAGATTCGAATTTTAATTCGTATTGATATACGAATTATAAAATTTTTCCGAAATACACACATAATTTCATCAAGTTAATTTTTCAATGCCTGTCTCGTCAATCATTGTTGTATTTGTTGTTATTGTGTTTGTGTGTTATTGTTAATTCGTCATTCACCTCTCTATATTTATGACAATTCTGATTAATATTCCATTCATTTTTTTAAACGTGATGAAAAGTTTTTCAAAATCGAAGATTCTGCTCAAGTGTAATGCAGGGCAAACCGAAAAGTTTACCCCGTAAAGTTACTGCGTAATATAAATCGCAGAAGATTTCAATTAGCCATTACCTTTTCACAATCATTAATATGACCTATTAATAAAATGTGTTATTACTGAAAAACAATATGTATGCAATTTTCTTTATTTGTAATTCAATTAAGATTCATATTTCCTTTTTCAACCTCTTGCCTCAGCAAGTCAATAAATTTCAGCAGAGTTGGTTGAAAAATACTACATGGATGAAAAGTTTCGGGCATAACACATAGATGGCGCTAGTCTTATTGCACTCACCGCATTTTCAGTTAGAACTAACCTTCAAAAGGAAGCTACTGAAAAAAATCCACAAAATCGTATTGAATGATCGAAAAGTGAAGTTGCGTGAGTTATCTGACGTAGGGATATCAAAAGAATGTGTTGGCTTTATATTGCATACGAATTCGGCTATGAGAAAGCTCTGTTCAAAGTGGGTGCCGCGCGAGCTCACTGTTGACCAAAAACAAGAACGTCTTGATGATTCTGAGCAGTGTTTGGCCATGTTCTAACATAACAAACAATTGTTGCATTGATATGTGACAATCATCACTTAACTCCTGAATCAAAATGATCGTCATCTGAATGGAGAGAAACTGGCGAATCTCGTCCAAAGCGCCCAAAAGCACAACAATCGACTGGAAAGATTATGGCCTCGGTTTTTTGGGATATGCGTGGTGAAATATTCATCGACTATCTTGAGAAGGAAAATACCACCAACAGTGAATATTATATAGCGATATTAGAGCGTTTGAAGGCCGAAATTGCAAAGAAACGATCGCATATGGCAAAAGAAAAAAAAATTCATCAAGACAACTCACCGTGTTACAAGTCAATCAAAACAATGGTCAAACTACACGAATTGAACTTCGAATGGCTCCCACATCCACCGTATTCGCCAGATTTGGTTCCCAGCGACTACTGGCTGTACGCAGACCGATAAGAAATTTTCCTCAAATAAAGAGGTTATTGCTGAAACTGAGGCCTATTTTGAGGCAAGAGATAAATCGTTCTACAAAAGTGGTATTGAAAAGTTAGAACGACGCTGAAATGAAGCAGCCAACTTTGAACAAAAAAAACATTTAGGCCCGTGACTTTTCAGCCCAGGTGTTACTATACCTGATATCTACTAAAAATGGATTCGTTGAGATTTCTCACTTTTTCGTTATTTGATGACTATTTTATTTCATTTCAGTTGATTTTAAAATAAGCTCCGCTATCTACGGTCATGTTACATGCCTTCTTTTTACGTATTAAGGATGTTCGTTTTGTCTAATATTTAGGGGTCTTGATATGTCACCTATATAACTTTTGTCGCGGAAACATATCCATATCAGTTTTTCATGCGTGTTATCTTAGGTTAGGTCCAAAGTGAGTGGGTCTATTCGACCCTGCACCGTAACCCGCAAGGATTTATTGTGGCTCACACCTATTCACACTAGACCAAATAAACCCAGCTCCTCAAAGAAGCCGATTAGTTTGTATGGTGAATCTTTCAGGTCAGATGGTACGTGTTCTTGGAGTTTGTTTGTATGAGAAGAGATCTCAATATGGCGGTAGTTCTAAAAGTTGTTCTGAAACCAAATCTGTAAGGAGATATGTTATTGTATTTATGTACTCAGCCTTGTTCTTTAAGAACAGTCGAGTCCAGCAATGCATTCGTGAAATTTATGTGATGATCATGTACTCTTTTTTATGTGGATTTATTGTTTTTCAATGAGCGCTCTTTCTACAAACTGGTCCGTATATGCGTTTGCCTTCAAAACAGTTCAAATAATAATTAACTTCATTTTCTTGATCACGTCCTATATTGCAAGTTGTCTCAGCTCTATCATATGAACATTCGAATTAAACTTTCAATTCAAAAATCGAACCCAAATGCGATCTAATCGAAATTGGACTACAGGAGCCTGATTTGAGCCTAGGATAAAACTTGATGTGTCTTCACTTGGCGGTAGATTTTGGCTAGCGTACGTTTTTGTGGGATACTTCAGATTATATTAAATAGTTGAGTTCTATCAGTTATGTTAAATAGAGTTGAATAACGATGAAATCTGTGGAATTATAAATTTTCATCGATTCTGTTATCAATTGCTTATCTAGTATTTCATATCGAAATTGTATAAATTTTGTGGAATGTAAAACGTATAATTTCGATAAAATTAGTTCTTCTGATGAACATTTCTATGAGTTAGATTTATGATTTAGATATCTACATTATGATCAAATCATCTCCTACAGTATATATACGATCTTTTTCACGTGCATTATTGTAATGGGTTCGAGTAAGTTGAGAATAAACATTAGAAGAAACCACAGTTTGCAACATATGGGTTCAACGTCTAATGTACATCAGATAAGCATTCATTAAATCCCAGAATGATACTTAAGCTAATAAATTAAACTAATACTATATGATTTTGTATATTTCGTTATAATAATTATGTGAACTATCATTATCCATACCCACACTCATCCGATATATTAGTAGGTAATTATTATTTTTATCAACACTAAGTACTTACTCAAAATATATATTTTTTCAGACCGAACATTTGCCGCTCGAGAACAAAAACCTACTGTTGCCCAGGATGGCAGAGACACAATTTATTAGGATTGTGTATAATACGTAAGTAGGAGAAGAATATAAATATTGGACGAAAATATTAAAATATTATTTTTATTTTAGCAATATGCTCGAGACAATGTGGTTCAGGGCAATGTGTATCTCCGAATATGTGTTTATGTGAAGGAGGACAAAAAGCGTCAAGCTGTACTAAAAGCTACAAGCAGATACAAGAACAAGGTAAATCCTATGAAGGATTCATAAAGATTACGAAATACAAAAAATAAAAGACATTTATGTATCATCTGTAAAGAAATAGTAACTGAAGATAGATAATTTCAAATCAAAACTAAATATCATATTCTGACACCCTGAAAACATTATATTGTTCACTATGCAGACTCGAGGCAACTTTTTGTTGCAGTGTTCCCAACAATTTTGATTTATATCCTGTTCTATACAGAATAATAATATTTTTCTAATCATGAATTAAAATTAGCTGAAGCTATAGCTACACCTCATTCTTTGTACTGTATTATCATTAAAAAAACATCAAATCTTTCAATGATTGAGTTTGAAATGTCGTACAAACTTGAAATTCGCAATAATATGCAGGGTATTCCATATTCGATGGTCTATTAGACGTATCTAGAGAACAAAAATAGATGGGAGTTTCAAATTTTGGTTACCGATGTAGATGGCTGTGATCTGTCGTTTGAAAATATTTTTATCGCCGCGTTGTTGCCACATCTACATGTAACAGACATCAACTTGGAAATTTCAAATGGAACACACTATATATTATATCATTTTTGAATTCTGCATCGAAATCCAATTTACTTTTGTGAACCATGTTCTATACCTATCTATCACCGTTTTCAAAATAATAATCATTTTTTATTTTTTTTTTGGCAAAAACATGGTATTTTGAATATATAATATCGCTTGAACTAACTGATACATCGAACTCAAATTCTGGCAACATTGAGATAAGGTATGGTGGTCATTATTTCAGAACGAAACTCAAATCTTATTTTATACAGAGTGTCTGAAAAATACGACTCAATTTGTATCTTTGAAAAACGACCATTACTATTTTTTTTCGAATAGAACACCCTGTATATTATTCAATTTTCGAATTCAGCCAAACAATGTGATCAACTTCGATCAACTATGTTCTATACCTATCTCTGACCGTTTATGAGATATGAATTCTTCTATAATTTTTTTGCTTCTATACAAATATAACATTTCAATCACAAAAGTCGGTGAAAAATGTATTTATTGAACATATTGAATAATGAATGATAACTTTATATTAGTTCAGAAAGGTTTAATGGAATACATGAATGAAATTTCATAGTGGGTGAATGACAAACGATACTATTTTGACCGAAGAACGAACGCTTTTCAAAATTAAATTGATAACAAAATTAATTCTACACTAAAAAACAAGAGATACTATTGTGAAACTATCTTCGCAATTATTTGACATTTGATACTGACATGACAAAAATTCACTAGCTCAGATGCTTGAAATGCTGACCATTTGCTTGTAAACATTGATGGATTGATGATGTTATTATGTGATTAGTCGTGGCTCTGCGGATTTCCGACGGGTCGGAAGATAAAAATCTAGGGGAGTCAGATTCGGTGATACCAACAATTCCGATACAAGTTCAGAGGCAAATTGTCTAGAAAATCGCTCATAGTCGATCTCAGAATATCTGAATATTTTTCGGAATTCAACTATTCTTCATAAATGCAAATGGAAACTTTATCATCCGTGAGCATACAAAAAACATTAAAACTGATTATTTCGACTGAATATTCCCTGACGTGAAATAAATGGATATAAAACAAATTTAGGATTTTAAGAGTTCGAATAATTATTATTATCCATCTTCACTATTCAATATGACAGTCGAACTATTATTGTCGAATCCATTATTTTGTTTTTTTAATCAGACTTAGATCATGATACACTTAGATTATGATTCTTGCCGAAATTCAGTTGCAAAATTGAAATTTAATGTTTAAATTAAAACTCTTTTGATGTTCGAGTAGATTATTGGAAAAAGATTCACCATATGTATTTCATTTTTCAGACTAATTCAATAATATTCAAAAGTATTTCTTTTGTATTATGCACTTGATTTTTAATTTCATTTAAAATTTTATGCTTGCATAGGAGCAAATTTTTTAAAAATAGTTCATATCTCATAAACGGTCAGAGATAGGTATAGGACATAGTTGATCAAAGTTGTTCACATTGTTTGGCTGAATTCGAAAATTGAATAATATTCAGGGTGTTCCATTTGAAAACAAATTAGTTATGATTGTTTTTCAAAGATACAAATTGAGACATATTTTTCAGACACTCTGTATAGAACAATATTTGAGTTTCGTTCAGGAATAATGACCACCAAACCTTAACCCAATGTTGCCAGAATTTGAGTTCGATGTATTGTTGATTAATGTATTAAAAATACCATGTTTTTGCCAAAAAAAAAAATTACAAAATGATTATTATTTTAAAAACGGTGAAAGATAGGTATCGAACATGGTTCACAAAAGTAACTTGAATTTCGATGCAGAATTCAAAAATGATATAATATATACGGTGTTCTATTTGAAATTTCCAAGTTGATGTCTGTTTCATGTAGATGTGGTAACAATGCGGCGATGAACATATTTTCAAACCATAGATCACAAAAATTTGAAACTCTCATCTATTTTTGTTCTCTAGATACGTCTAATAGACCATCGAATATGGAATACCCTGTATACAGCTCAGTAAGAGCGTTACCCTAAAGTGATATTATAACTTGTTCTGAGATCAAAAATTCATCAAGTAATAAAAAAATGTAAGAAGGGATACATTGCACTAATTTACAAAAAAACTTAAAAAATATGTTTCATCATTGAACAGGGTTAATCGACTGGTAGAAGGTGTTCAAGACAGAATTGGAATCTTTTTTAAAAGCTAGGTGACCGTTCCAGGGTTTCGTATAAAATCGTACAGAAGACTTTGTTCTAAAATGAGTGTGTTTTGAAATGAAAAGGAAGTATTCCAAATACACCCAGACACATTGTGTGAGAAACCGCGTGATCAAAATGGATAATTTAAAATATTTTACGTTGGCGCATTCTGGAATGATAGGCAATGATGGATTTTACGTCTCCGATATTGAAAATTGTTCACATGAAGTGAAATTTGAAGACTTGGCCAAATTTGCTGACAAAGTTCTAATAGGGTGCGCGACTTCTGAAACTGGGGTTTTAGCACCTATATTTGTCTAGTTCAAGGAGGAGCTGTTAACGCGGAGCTTTATACGAAAAAATACTCACCCACCATCAGAACGACGATATTGTATTTTGGTCTGACCTTACTTCGTGCCTTTATACCAGAAGCTCTACGAAGCGGATGAAACAGAGTAATGTTGATTATGTACGGAACGAATATGACCCTCCAAATCTACCACAACCTCGGCCAATCGAATCATTTCGGTAGCACATGTTTAGAAGAAATCTAGAAGTGGATCTCAACATCGTCCAATGGAAGATGATATTAATATTAACCAAATTGGGTGCCATTGAGGAGTATGGTTGTATTTCGACTTCTGAGGGTTTTTGTTCGTAGGGGTGCGACAGCTGGTTAACGGAAAAACAGATTTTTTTAAATATATTCCGTTGATCGTTCTCTCAAGACTCATACTCTTATACTCATGTCTATTCCTCAGGTACACGCTGCAAAGGTTTTCTGACTTGACGCCGGGGCCTCAATCTGCCTACTCCCCAGGCATCGTCGTTGGTCTCCGCAAGAGTCTTAATCTGCCTACTCCCAAGCATCAGTTGACGCTTGGGAGTGGAGTAGACCCAATAGTAATTTGTATTTGAATTAATAAAAGTCATACGAAAACTTTTGGTAAATTATTCTTCAAATTTTTAGAAGGTAATTACTCATAATCGACACTTCGATTTTTGAGAAGTGATCTTCATCGTCTCTTGTAACAAGTTCATGCATCTATCAGATTCAGCAGTGAATATTCGTAACTGTTCCGATTCTTTTGACTTCCAAGTAAATGTTATTTTACACAGCCTATCGAACAATTTCTGTTTATAAATTCTTGAGTCAAAAAAGTTTCATAAATCGTAGAGATACTGGGCGAATATTTATTCTAAATTTCAAATTTTATACTAAGTCGCATAAAAAAAACACAAATTGATCAAAATTTCCGAAAAATGCAACCGATGTAAAAACTGTAAAAAATTATGAAGTGTTCAGCCTCCATAATGCATTATGTACTCAGAACTGGATTAACTCTTGATGGAATGATCGATTTTTTCTTGAGGTATATCTCATTCCAAATTACTTGTACCTCGTGCCAAAATACCGCTGGAGTTGTGAAATGTTCCGAATATAAGGCAGAATATACAGTTCCACCAACTCCTAGATTTAAGCATAGTGGTCATGTTGCCTCTAATGAATACCAAGAGTAACCTGCTTCTATAAACCTTGTACCACAATTCCCACAGTGTGGTGCACATGCCTATCCATAGCAATTTGAGGATCTCTCATCTACACGACCACCATGCATGCCCAAACATAATCCCGAATGATCACTGATTTCAATGTTGTTCTATCGGAGGTCCCAATTGAGCCGTTCTTCACATCAAGTCAGTCGATCACTTTGGTGTCTAGGAGTGAGAAGCTGGACAAACTGAGGCCGGTATGGAGTGAAAAACGGTTCCCATGCTCTCCACACCATTGGTCTGGAATTGTCCTTGTAGAAGTGGAGCGTTTCCGTAGAGCCAAAAGCCTAATGCAACGATCATGGTGTGAGCCGTTTTCTGACACACTCTGTACCTACATCTCTCCGTGTACGACTTTCAGAAATCCATGCCCAACAACAAACCACCATCTTGTTTACCCTCGTGACTATTTCTCTGAAGGATAAACCAGTCTCACGAAAGCTCAATATTCGCCCTGTATCAAACTTGCTGAGCCGTTGAAAATTATCTCGTCTTGTCACTTTAGGCATGATGAACAGATTAATACAACTCTACACAACGTATTGCACAATGATCGAATGTCAATTGTAGCTGCAAAACATAACTACAGCTAACTTACTTGTTTTTATAAGAACAGACGATATCACAAAAACCACTTCATCGATATGGTTGTGAAATTGATCTTTTTTGTCCTTACTTAAACCAAATATTTATAGAAATGATTTGTAATGAATCAGTTATTACTAAATGTTCTTTTTTATGTCATTTAGATTTTAAACAGATTTATCAGTATTTTATTGTCTTTCACTTCATATTGCTCCATTTCAATAATAATACATCTTTAGAATCATAGTAGGTCTGAAGATGAGTATCTTACAGACTCGGCGCGATCATCAATGTTAGGGGTGATTATTCTTTCTTTAATCTCAGCATTTTGGAAAATTGTAATTTTGAATATTATTAAGCTATTTTAATTCTTTTCCAGGTTTTGACCGAAAGTCGTGTCGACTAATATGCATGAACGGTGGAACTTGTGTTGATGACAAATGTGTATGTCCAGAAGGATATTCCGGGGAGTTTTGCACAGAACGTAATGTATCAATTACTCTGAAATTTCGAGTTCATTGAAAAGTTGTACCGTTTTATCATTTCATTTTTTTATTAACAAGTTCAGCATGTGATTGTACATTAACAATTATACAAGATTATTACGTTTCCAAAAATAGTATTGAATGTGTGGTAATGAAGCAAAAAGTATCAAATTGTAGATTCTCATTATAAAACAGATATATCTGTGAATCACAAAAATGCTGACTACTTTCTTAACAAGAAATTCAAAAATTTTAATGCTATTTGTTGATATGGCAGTTTTATCGTCTGTAATATGAATACCAAAGTGTAGATTTGCGAAAATATTACAGGCGTTATATTTATTATATTGTATTTATGTTCAATTTATTTCATGCAATGATATTTATGCTATAAAATTCTGATGATATGTGAGCGATTCCAGAATGAAATAACAATTCAATCTTCAGATGCATAAAGATTAGTTATGTCTGCCATGAATAACAAATTTCATACTTTTTGCAATAACACTACGAGAGACAGATTAGAGTGTAGATGTGATTCGACGGTCATTTTTTTTGGCAGCTCCGATAGCGTAGTTGGTTAATACGACTATCTAGCGAAAAAAAGAGACGAATTCGAATACCAGCCGAGTCCCATTTTTTCAATAGTTTTTCTTTCCGTCTCTGCACACTGCAATTTGGTAATGCCTCTTTTCATTAATACGGAGTTCTTGATACCTCTCTATTTTTCGGTCCATTTTCTCACAGCTAGCGCATTTTTATATCAAATTATGTATTACGATAATAAATACGATGATAATACCCAGATCTTGATACCTCTTTTACTTTTCGGTACATTTTCTCAAAGCCAGCGCATTTTTATATCAAATTATGTATTACGATAATAAATATTTGTTCAAATAAACTTGATAACTTATGCTTTTCTTATAAACAAGTAATCTATTTGTGATTGTATATTATTGAAACAATAGACTGGCTCTCAATCATTCATGATTCTCTCACCCGCTCATGTTTCCATCACGCTAAGATCGTTTGAATCTTTAATAATTTGATACATCAAAAAACTTATTAATATGTTCGATATTAATTATAAATCGATAAAAAAGCAAGCAAGTTCAGGATAACTGAAGTTAAACGAAGTTATTTTTTGAAAGGCTAATTTTTTAACACTAACAATTGCAGCTATATGCGTGGAATCTTGTAAGAATGGAGGCCAATGCATCGGTCCAGACAGATGTGCATGCTTTTATGGATTTTCCGGCAATCACTGTGAAATAGGTAAATGTAACACTGCTTATGAATTTTGTCCATTGCTCAAAACAAATGTAGATTACAGAACTGGACCTTGTTATACGGGATATCGTGGTAACCTCTGTGTCAATCAACTGGAAGGCGTTGTCTGTACAAAAACTTTGTGTTGTGCCACTGTTGGGAAAGCTTGGGGACATCCATGTCAGCATTGTCCCTCAAGATTGGAATGTGATACTGGATATTTGAAGAATCTCAAAACTGGAGAATGTGTGGGTAAGAATAAGAAATTATTGAGGAAATTCACAAAGTTCTTGAACCCTGCAACATACTTTTACAAAAAAGGGAATATAGTTTGTAATCCAAATAAACAATCATTTTGTCAACAGATATTAATGAATGTGAAGCAATACCTCATTTATGCTCTGGCGGCACTTGCGTGAATTCAGTGGGCTCATTCACTTGCGAATGTCCTTCAGGACAAACGAGAAATCCGGCCACAAACCGCTGTGAAGATAGAAATGAGTGCGAAGATGAAAACATTTGCCAAGATGGACGATGTGTTAACACAAATGGCGGATACATATGCCTGTGCAATCCAGGATTCATTCAAAGTCAAGACAAAACCTACTGTATTGGTAAGTTCAAACAATTATCTCAATTCACTTTTCGAGATAAAGTTTTGTTACTTGACTGGGTCCTTCAACAAGAGAATAACTCAATGAATGCACTAGCTAATAGATCCATAAGCAACTTCCAAGTCAATTGCTCTCAGTAAACTTTACTCTTTGAATATTAATTTCATGCACCAACATCTTCAAAATAAAGACCTCATATTCTGACACTGACAAATTTCAATGCTACACAACTCTATCTTTTATTTTTTCATTCAAAACCACCCCTCTTGCTGAAGAGAGGAATATCTAGAACTTGGAAGCTTTGATATGTGGCTTAAGATAACATCACATCAGAAATTGCATCTTTCGTCCTACAATTGACACACATCTCACTATTTCATTTTCACTTGCGAACACAACCGATTTTGAAAAATCAATCATTCATATTTCGCTTAAATTTTCCAATATCAGTGGAAAACAAAGTCACGAAGTTTTTGCAATAAGCAGCAGTCTAACTCAAATAATAAACACATTTGCCTGATTTGGATCAATAATTTGTTAATTTTGTTCATCTATATACTAAACAATTTATCTCAAACTTTACATACTCATCGCGTAGTCTCCAAAAGTGTTGAAAAAAAACGTAAATCGTTCAAGTGTTTGACCCAAAAGATCTGCCAAATAGGCAAAATTTAATTCCGATTAGGTATTTTGAAAACTTTCAACTTTTCATAAGAAAACGCGTTCGTACTTTTTTGGAAATAATTTTATTGTGAACAATAAAGGTCATAATTCATTTTATTGCAACTCTCATAGTTCTGAAAATTACGTACATACAAGAACATGTAAAATTATTGTTTGACCTATTGAATTCTATTATTTGAATGCAGAATTTATTGACATTCAGTGACTTCCACAAGAAATAACGTGAAAGACCATGTTTTTAGAGAAATTTATGATAAGCAGTAAACAAAAAAGGTAACAACCCATTTCAACCTACGTTGATATGGAGAATTCTAATGATTCTCGAATATTAAATAATAAGTATTTGTTGTAAAGGTGTATATCTATCAGTTTGACTAAAAGGTGTAAAATATTTGTTTGTGAACACAAAGTCTTGAAATAAAAATAGCACTATTATAGAAAAAATAATATACAACCATGTTCGATCCATATAATAACTGTAATGAAAGATGTGGAAAATTGGATTCTAGAAGGCTCCAACTTATTTTTTATCTGAAACCATGAAAACACATGAAGTATGAAAGTGACATACATAGCTCCTCACTATTTCATATTAATAATTTTTAAAGGTATATTTTGGCGCAATGAAAGTAGAAAGTTATTGAGAGGTATAAAATTGTCCAGCATGATTTGTTCAGAATATTGAGAAACGTTGTTGCAGTGGTAATATTCAAACTTGTCAAATTATCCCATTTATTGAAATATTGAATAATTTTTTGAACTTGAAAATTCTAGCAGTTTCAAAAATTGAGATCTGGAAAGGTCTTCCTAAATATATCATTCAAGAGATTCTATTGTTCCTAAAGCTTTCATTGAGTTAAAAATATTTCATTTCCATAATTGGATCATCATTTTCATTTCAGATGGTCGTCAAGGAATATGCTACACACTTCGCACTCCTCAGGGCCGTTGTAGCAATCATCTACACATGCGATTGTCCAAAAAAGATTGCTGCTGCGGTGTTAACATGGGACAAGGTTGGGCCATGTATGACGGAGATGAGTGTTTGGTATGCCCAAAATTTGGAGAAGGTTTGTTATGATTCACAATCAACTCTACGGCTTGCAAAAACTGTATTTTCCAGATGAGCATAGACATCTCTGTGAAGCAGCAGTATCTCACCAAATCCCAGGTTCTGGTACCTTTCATCTCACTCCAGGAACTATACCGAGTATTGATCAAGTAGGACAAATAACTATTAATGAATGCATTTTGAGACCTGATATATGTGGAAGAGGCAAATGTGTTGATACTGTCCAGGGATATGAATGTCTATGCGAACCGGGATTCCGATTAGGAAAATCACATGTGTGTGAAGGCTAGTGCTACTTTTGATAACATTTTTAGTATTAAATGTTGATTTCAAATATATTTTCAAATTTTCGAGCGAAAACTGAAAATTCTTCACTGTCTGTACTTCATTTTGAAATGCACATAGATACTGATTCTCTTCTTCTTTTTTTTATATTATATTGATAAAATTTTGTTTGTGTGATTCGCGATAGTTTTTGAAAAATGATAAAGTACACTCAAGTATTTTTATACGCTGATTACAATGATGAAGTAGAAATTTGGCGCTCCGGTCTACTTTCAGAGTTACAGTCACTCAAAAGTTTTCTTAACACAATCGCTGCCTTTATTCACCTGCCACTTCCATTATATTTATAACCCCTGAATTGCTCTAAAACGAATTGTTACGAAACTTTCATTGCTGCAGATTATTTGAGCCCGCTACAGAAATATTTCTTCAACGTGACATGAACTGAGATATTGTCATTGAACAGTTATCTCTAGCAAAATAACTTTTTGTGATTATATCTGTCAATGGTTGAAGATATTATAAATGAGTGACCAGAGATTGATGTACACCACAGATTTATGTAATAAAATTAAAAAAAAAACAATGACATTTTTTTCTGGAATTTGTCAGGCAATCAACAAAAAATCCACACTGAAAATATAATAAATCAAAAAGTACCATTTTCTAGCTCCTATGGCTGCGATTTAATGAATTACTTTCACTGCAGGAACAGCAATGTTACAGGAGGGAAAGAAGCAGCACCTTTGATGTGATTTTTTTTTCTTTTCTTTTTTTTTATAATCTTAGTTCTTGAATTGATTTGTGTTTCATTATTGTTTCAAATTTCATTATTTATTGTAATATTCAATATTAACAAAGATGAAACTATCAGAAAAAAAAATGGAATTTCGCCTACCCGGTGACTGAATACGTCGAATATAGGACGAAAATGGGTGAGAAATAGAGTAAAAGTGCCAATGTTGAACAATTTAACTTTTTTCTCGAGTGAAAAAAAACTGATATAATAAATCAAATCGCATAAACTCAGAGTATACAAAATAGAATATTACATACCGAGTAGGATAAGACACCCAATTACCCACGAGCGAAAAATTGCCAGCACGAGGCGTTAGCCGAGTGCGATAATTCGCTAGTGGACGTAATTGGCCTTATCCTCGAGGTGAGTACTATACTTTTTCTACAACTGATTGTAGAAAGGAATAGTACAATATATTTGTTTGAGATTCAATCTAAACATGACACGTTCTACAAGAAAAACTGACAATAGTGAAGAAGTGAAAATTGACCAAAATTATATATTCGAACAAATGAAGACACTTATAGAGGAAGTTGTCAATAAACAAACCATTTCCCTGCTTGAAGAAATGGCTAAAATGAAACAAGAAATAGTTGATTTGAGGAAATCAAATATAAATCTAGTTCGAATGTTATCGAACAGAGACACAATGACTAGTTTTCTTGACAAATGTGGTGAACATTTTGAGAATGTACATGACAATCTCAGCGAACTGAATGAATCATCAGACGCGGTTGTAGAAATTAACAACCAAAAAGATGATCATGATAGAAAAACAGATCCGTCGAAAAATTCAAAAAACGGTGAATGGTCCCAGGTCAAAAACAACAAATCAGCAGGCCAGAGGCGTAGACAACATCACACTGGAAGGAATTCAGCAGTAGTGGGAACCAACAAAACAGATGAACGCTCAGACTTCAGTGCGGGAAGTCGACTTTGGTTGTATGTTGGAAAATGTAAACCAAGCTCTACAGCAGAAGGAATAAAATCTTATTTGGAGAATAAATCACCTGGATATGTATTTGACGTAGTGAAACTGGACACCAAAGGTAGGCTACTCTCATATCGAGTTGAAGCGGATAATGATTTACTTGACGCTATTTATGAACCGTCATATTGGCCAGCAGGCGTGCTCGTCAAGAGATTTACATTTCGAAAATATACCCAGAATACCGAAACTTATGAACAGCGACCCTTTTGAGACAGTACAAAGATATGGTCTCAATCTCAAAGTTATACATGTGAACTGTCAATCAATTATCAACAAAACAAATCAAATTGAAATTCTCTTATATGAAGAACGTCCACATATTTTTTGTGTATCGGAATCGTGGTGTTCGAATATCAATATACATACTATACAGTTTACAGGATATACAACAGCGACATATTTCAATAGACAAAATCATATTCACGGTGGCGTTATCATGTTTGTATCAGAAAATATCCGTCATAAAAATGTTAATTTTATCAACGATTTGTCAAGTGAAATGCATTTTGAATGCTGCGCTTTGAGCATTAGGACTAATAATAAAAAAATCTGCATAGTCACAATATACAGACCACCGTCAGGGTCAATAGAAGCTTTTATTGATAAACTCTCGAGTGCATTGAACTTTTGTGTGAAACAGTTCGAAACGGTCATAATTTGTGGTGATTTCAATGTCGACTTGCTTAAAGATAACTATGACAAATTATTATTGTTAGATGTCATGGAAAGCTATAATTTAAATTCAAAAAATAATGAACCTACTAGAATTTTCAGAGATGTCAGTGGTAGAATAAGTAAAAGCAAAATTGATTATTTTATCACGAACATTGAAACTCAATCATACAACGAAAAGGTAATAAATATGAACCTGGGAGACCATTTTGGATCTATATTCACGTTTTCTCCCACAGAAAGCCCTGAGAAAACGCAACAAGACTTGAAATCAGTACAATTCAGAGACACTTGCGATGACAATTTGCAAAATTTAAAATATATCATGTCCAAAGAAAATTTTAATTCGGTTCTACTAGGCTTTGATGTGAATTCTACATATGACAAATTTATGGATGACATTACGTATATAATAGACAGTACTTGCCCAGTGATAACGAAAAAACTTGTAAATACTAACAAAAACCGTTGGATAAATAACGAAATTAGCAATATGGGAAAGGAATTAAAAAAATTTTACTGGCTTTGTCGACAATTAGAAGATACCAATATGTGGGAACAATATAGGAATAACAAAAAAGAGTACAGACATAAAATTAATTTAGCAAAAAAAAATTATTATCAGCGTAAATTGAATAATCAAGATTACAGAACTTCACAGAAAACTATCTGGAGTATTGTTAGGGAAAAAACTGGTAAAGTCTCAAAATCTAATAAAATTATGTTGCAAAATGGCGATGATATTATATCAGATAACAAACAAATTGCAAATGGTTTTGGAGAGTTCTTCTCAAAAGCAGCAAAAAAAGTAGTTCTCTCTCATTTTGGTGAAGTTAGTTTTGGTAATTACACTACAATGTATGTAGATAAGACTTTTTATTTCACACCTGTATCTCCAGAAAATGTCATTGATGTCATAAGGTGTCTTAAAAATACAAGCAGCATAGGAAGTGACTCTATATCTACTAAATTGATAAAAACAATCGGTGCACATATAGCCAAACCTCTGTCGCATATAATCAATTTGTCAGTAACTCAAGGCGAATTCCCAGACTCCCTCAGAATAGGAAGATGTATCCCTATTTATAAAAAAGATGATCCCACCAACATTCAGAATTATCGACCGATCACAGTTCCCTCGGTTATGAGCAAAATCATTGAGAGATGTGTTTACAATCAAATGTTAACTTTTCTTATAAAATTTGACATCGTCTCAAAAAATCAGCACGGTTTTTTTCCAGGCAGATCGACAGAAAGTGCATCAAGTATGTTTCTTAAATATATTCATGATTCTCTTGATGATAGGAAATATGTTGGAGCAGTTTTTTTCGATTTAAGCAAAGCATTTGATACCATCAATCTTACAATCATTAAAAGCAAGTTATATTCATTGGGTTTTAGGGGCACTATTTTGAAGTGGTTACTGTCATACTTACAGTACAGAAGATTGTATGTAGAAATAGAAAAAGAGAAATCTCTTATATACAACACAGATCTTGGAGTTCCTCAGGGATCCATTCTGGGTCCGCTAATGTTTTTGTTATTTATTAATGATTTATCACTACATCTAAGTGTGCAACATACCATCCTATATGCAGATGACACAACAATTGCTGCTGACGCAAGGAATCCTGAGGAACTGCAAATCAAACTCAATACCATATCCATGGAATTCAGTAGATGGTGTAATCGAAATGGTCTAATCATCAATCCCAAAAAAACAGTTTGCATGCAGTTCTATGTGAGGGAAGTTACAAGAATTGATACTTTACATGTGATACTCAATAATGAATTGATAAAAATATCAGAGTCTACAAAATTTTTGGGGTCTTATTTGAATGCAAATATGAGCTGGGAAAACAATATTAACTTTATATCAAAAAAAATTAGTAGTGGGTATTATGCAATTCTACAGCTTAAAACTGCACTGGATAACATGCAACTCCTAAACGTATATTATGCCATAATTTATTCTCATATATCTTATAATATAATATTATGGGGCAACACATCACACGCTCATAGAATTTTCATATCCCAAAAGAGAATTATTAGGCTGATATTTGGTTTAGGTCCAAGAGACTCATGCAGAACATGCTTCAATCAGAACTCAATCCTGACTCTGCCTAGCATATACATCTATAAATGCATTCTATACCTCAGAGACCATCAGGAAATGTTTGAAAAAAATTCCAATTTTCATAGCTATCCCACAAGGCAAGGAAACTCTATCAGGCTTCCCAAACATCACACAGCTCTATATGAGAACAGTCCATTTTATATGAGCATAAAACTTTTTAATTCTCTTCCCACATACGTAAAAGAGATAAACAGTCAAATTACTTTCAAGTCCACTCTCAAAAAATACCTCTTGGAGAACGCCTTTTATAGTACTACAGAGTTTCTTCAACACGGGCAAAACTGATATCATTTGTTTTAATAATGTTTGTAATGTGTTTTACTTATATACATTCTGAATGAAATGTTCAATCATCTGTTTTAGCGACTGTTTTAGTGATGTTAGTAATGTGTTTCATATGTATATACATTTTTTATATTTATTCCTTAGAATACTCTATCATTGAATAAGATATTCTTGTGACTGTGACGTTTCCAATATCATGTAAATGATCCAGATGGAATAAAAGAATTATTATTATTATTATTATGACTGAATAAAAGATTATAATTTAAACAAGTGGTTGTTGAATCACGGATATAACTAGATTCATTACCGACCCACAAACTGTTGAACAATAAATTTAGTGAAAATATGATTTTCATTTCACAGAAAATTTGGAAAGAAAATTCACGGATTTTAGTTTTGGACAAATGAATGAATTCATGAAATATCATATTTATCAGAGTAAATGTTACATATCTCATTATTTTTTTTCGGAAGTGGCCGCCATTACCTGCCTGCTGTCAAACACGTAATGATTAGTTTAAAATGGAAGGAGTAGAAAAAAATACATGAACTGTATAATCAAACATAATCATTGTGTCTATAAAAATTCAGTAGTTGAATTTCTTAAATAAGGTTCCAAGCTATTTGGAATTGAAAAATATCATTCTGCCCAGTGTTGCTCCGTGTTGTACAATTTTATAACATGTTACACTGTTTTAAAATGCCTTTACGTGTTGCGCCTCTTTCAGAAAATATCCTAATTTACTGTACAATTTCTAATTTGATCAATGACAAAGAATTCTATATGGGTTCACTAATCAGCCCTGGAATCAAAGGCAAATAAAAACTGAAAATTGAAGGAAAATATCAGATAGCTGTCAAAATGTTAGATAGTTGCCTATTTTAGAAAACCTATGAAAAAATAGTCTCTCGTTGAGCTGCAATAAATTTTGATACTTTTAAAACCATTGCAACAGATTTCTTCCCGAATTTGAAAAGAAATGCGGCAACAAAAAAGCTATCAACAGACATTTGTTGTTAATTTTGTGTGTAACACCGTCAGTAACTAATCCTATACTATGTTGGACTACTTTTAGGTTGGTAACTGTACTAATTGAAATTCCATTGGAGCAACACTGGCTGTGCCCTACGTGACAGGTAGTATGGGCAATATTTTCAACAGGGAATACAAGTTGGGAAATATATAAGTATTGCGGCCACTAAGACCCCCATCTGCTCAGCTTGGTTTATCACATTCCTCTTCATTTTTCCATTTGATTCAATATTCTGATCCGGGTGCGTCCAGAATTGTTGCATACCTATAGAACAAAAATATTAACATTGCATTGTATCTCAAATACATACATACAATAAAAAAATGGGGTTGCAATTGCAATACAAAAATATTTCTATAGATTTCAATAACCCATCATAATCTTCCACCCATCTTGTATCACACATAGGGACCAAATTTTTCCACCTTGTCTTGGCAGAATTCTTGAGACAATTGCAAATTGACTTTACATAGTTTCTATTTTGTTGAATACCTATTCTTTCATTTATTGAATTCAAGAATGTTACGAATGATTTGATTTTTTGATGAGTTCCTTTTAAAGAGACATCTTAAGAAAACAAAACATCATGTCCTACCTACCATCAGCCGTGAAAATTTATCAAATCATTGTCTTCGATAGCGAAGATTTCGTTCTCCAGTTACTGGTTAAATAAAATTGGTGTTTGGAGTCAGGGAGTGGTTGAAAGTTAATTTTTCAAATTATCTTTCAATATAATCAAAGGAGTATACAAAGTCATATAAACTTGATTAGTGTCATTTTCATAAGCGTGGATTGCTTATGGAAATGTCTTAAATATTACAAGTTTTTCGCAAGACAAAAAACAATTAAGGAACAATGCGGCTCCAAATGCTACTCAGGGTTTTCGCAAAATATGCAAGTAATTTTCATTTGAAATTCTAAATAGTCTTCACTAGAAACTACCTGGTTATATAATAAACCAGAAAGTTTGGTTGTTTGAAGAACAACCAGACTTACTGCAATCATTGAGGATAGATATACTAACTGATCATCCCAATTTTTCAACATTTCAACATTGAGCAGTTGAAATAATGATCTAGTTCATGACTGCCAGTCTCATCAGCAAGAATACAAAAAACGGGGCCTTTTCTTGCGGTGTTTACCTGAAGATGGCCTCTCTTTCTTATTACCACTACTTGTTTCAACATTGTCACTTTCCATTGCATCATTCATTAGAATTGCTGTCAGTATAGAAAACTCAATCCACGAATCCTAACGATATTTCAGAATCACCATCAGTAAAGAGAACACAATCCATGAAACATAAAGATATTTCGACACTCAACAATCAATAACCAGTAACCAGCTGAAGGCAGATGCCAGACTGGACTCATAGATCACTCATGACTGAATAGGTTCTATGAGTGTACCCCCGAAATGGAATTGTCAATAATTAAAGAACACAACTAGTTGCTTACATTTAACTAGACAGTTGCTTACAGTTAACTAGACTGGTTTGTGATACCAGAATGTGCTATTAAACAATTATTATAATAAATGAACTAAACATTTTCTTCTCGTGGTGTCCTCAATTTCGACTTTTCGGTAGGCGTATCTCAAAAAGTAGACTAGAGCGTTAAGTTCGTGACGAATGAAAAAAAAACGTGCGCGCCGTAAAAACCGCTACTTGAAAAAACTACGTATTTTTTCAAGTTATGAAAGAAAACAGGTCATATAATGAATAACACAAATTGAATAATGATACAATTTCTCATTTATAGATCTTTAGTTGAATGTGAATAAACGGCTATGAATTTCAATTTTTTTTCACTAACAACGAACAACTATGTATAAGACTAGTATGAAAAAAACCAATGATATATTTATGTTGAATTTTTGCAAGAATATCGATTAAATTTTAGATATTGATGAATGCAGAGAAGGAAAGTGTATCAATGGAAGATGTACAAATCTACCAGGTAGCTTTTCCTGCGTGTGTCCTCCTGGATTTGATGTATCTCCTGATGGTTCCATGTGCACAGATCATGACGAATGTAGCGAAATAGGCATGTGTAGTAATGGAATTTGCATCAATATGGACGGCAGTTTCAAGTGTCAATGCAAACCAGGTTTCAAGCTATCTTCTACTGGATTCGCATGTATAGGTTAGTAGTCAAAAATACGTTCAATCAATCATTCAAAACAATAATTCTTTATCATGTTTAATAGTTCTAGAACTATTTAAAGCTAAACATTTATTATTCCAGAAACAAGCTACTTTCTAAGGTTTTTGTCTTGGAAACTAGTTTGATATTTTTTAATAATCACAAGAAACATACATATTCATACATATAAACAGATTCAGGGAAAATGGACTGAAAAAAAAAATATGAATCGAACAAAAATTATTCAATCAAATGAGACCTAAATCCGAAATTAAATTGAGATGAACACATCAGTGGAATCCTGTATTATGAATTCAATTGCAATTGAGATTATTTAGAATATTTAGATCGTTTATTATAATTTCATTGATTTTATTTTTATCTAATAGCTTGTAATTTGCTCAGATAAAAAAAATTCATGTTATCTGTACTTTATTACAATATGGCGCAGTGGGAAACCCACAGACTGCAAATAAATTATATTTTCCTCTCTTACCACTATCATCGGAGGGTGTATCAAAAGTAATCAGAATAAACCCATTCAACAATGAAAGAGACGACCCAAATATCTTAACTTTTGATAAAGCATTGCTCAGATAAAAAAAATTCATGTTATCTATACTTTATTACAATATGGCGCAGTGGGAAACCCACAGACTGCAAATAAATTATATTTTCCTCTCTTACCACTATCATCGGAGGGTGTATCAAAAGTAATCAGAATAAACCCATTCAACAATGAAAGAGATAACCCAAATATCTTAACTTTTGATAAAGCATTTGACAAAAATCCTCATCGTCGGATCACCATTTCAAATCTAATACGATTTGTTAACAATTGATCTAAATAACTTGAATGAGTCATCCTGACGATGTTATCTATCTTGACTTTGAGAAAGCATTTTACAGTGACCCCTCATGACGGACTATACTATCTGAAGTTAGGCAAGATCAATTGAAGATGTTCAGTTGAAGATGAAACCTTTTAAACTAGTTGAATATCAATATCAACTTTGCTGAATTTCACTAGTTCGGACTTTCATGTCTGCTATACAAAATGATTTGAAATCCCTGAAACAACTAAAAAAGAAGAATTGAAAATGAATAGCTGAAAATAACAATTATATTAACCAAAATGAACCTGAAATAAAATAATAGTGAAATAAAATACAAGTAAAAATAGAACAATTGAATAAAAATAACTCGGGTCATGACCCGACCTATTCATTTTCAATTCTTCTTTTTTAGTTGTTTCAGGGATTTCAAATCATTTTATATAGTAGACAATGGAAGTCCGAACTAGTGAAATTCATCATGAAACATTGTCAATCACCTTCAGTCAACTTTGCTATTTACTTGTTTTTTGCTGAACCTGGAGAAATAATAATAATATTTTTCACCTGGAAGATAAGTACTTATTATATTGAGTTGCACAATAAAATATCTGACCGTTGACAAATTGTAAAAATATCAATTCAGAATGTTTTACAAATACACAGAACGAAGGTAATTGATATCAATAACATGATCAAGAAAAAGAATAAAGATTAAAATTGGCTGAATTTCCTGTCTGATGACTATGTTCCACCTTCTCAACAAAATACCGAGTTTTTAAGGTAGTTTGCAGACAAAAAGAAAAAGATAGGTACTCAAAATGTACATCTCAAATAAGAAAACAACTTTTAAAGAAAATAATGGCAGGAGAAAAAGAAAATTTCAATACAGATCTTTTCGAAATATTACAAGAGAATTATAACTTGAGGGTTTCTGCTATTGTGGAAAAAAGTGCCTGTCTTAGAAACTTCAGGAAAAATTTATATATTGGTGAATGAAAATAATAAACAGTGTATGTTAGAAAGACCCTTTTATGCTAAATCGATACTAAATGATGAAAATGATGTTGAAAGTTGCTACATGACTGAAATACTTAATGATGCAACATATGTGATGGCAGAGTCTGATGAATGTCATGAATTCACTAATAAATCTTACAGAAGAAATTATTCTCATGTCAATAAAAGTGAAAATCAATATACTGAATAATCTGCTAGGGGCAATAAAGAAAGTTTTTGGCTTTCTACTACTCCATCTTGATACAAATCAAGATGGAGTAGTAGATGTAGTAGTAGATATATGTGTGTGCGTGTGTGTGTGTGTATGTGTGTATATATATATGATATATATATATATATATATATATATATATATATATATATATATATATATATATATATATATATATATATATAAGTGTAAGAATGGGCAACCAAGTGTTGCCCATTCTTACACTTGGCTGCACCATACTGATGATGGGCCAAAAGCCCGAAACACGTGTCTATGGTTTGCCACTTTCATGAGTGCTATGTCCGATATTAACTTTTGTTTCTATATCAAGACACTCAATAACTTTCATATTTGTATATATATATATATATATATATATATATATATATATATATATATATATATATATATATAAATACTAAATTTACATTATATTTTGTGACGAGTCCAATAAGTTATGCATTCTGTACCTACTCTTTTTTGTAATAACATCAGTGTCAAATTAAGTTCTATTCTATTCTGGACTCATCCATAGTAGACAATTTGATGATGTCATATACATTGTGTTGTTTTTTTATAAACGGTTTAGTCTTTTCTTTTCTTTACTAGAGAAACCAGATTAGAACACTTGTTTGACTAGACACTAAGAAACCAGACATGTCAAAACCGGTATATAAACAACAGCTCTTGTTAAATTATTGACACAGAACCAGCACTGTTGAAAAAACAGGTTATGAAAACATGAGCTCTGATGTGAACATATATTTACCTCAATGAGAAAAATGACTGTCATTACTATATTTTTCAGATATTGACGAATGTTACGAAAATCCAAGAATATGTCTCAATGGCAGATGTGAGAATACACCTGGATCATATACATGTTCTTGCTTACCAGGATTTGTAGAGTCATCTGACAAAACATTCTGCAGTGACTTGGACGAATGTTTATCTACAGGTATGGATAAAAAATATTCAACACTTCTACAATATTTCACAACAAAATATTTACCCATACTTATACCCATTCAGTTGCCCATAAAAACACATAGTATTTGAACGCATTATCACATTAAATTTTTCTTTTCGGATATGACCCAAGATGAGTACAAATTGATTCAACTTTAAATCTTTCTATTTTTAGGAATGTGTGATCACGGTAAATGCATCAACATGGAGGGTTCATTTCGTTGTGTGTGCGATTCAGGCTACAGATTAGGCCCAGATGGTAGGCACTGCACAGATATTGACGAATGTATTAATAACCCTTGTCAGTTTGGTACCTGTTACAATACACCAGGAAGCTTTCGATGTGAATGTCATGCTGGATTCAGTCTTGGTCCAGATGGACGCTCGTGTCTTGACACCCGAAGAGATCTATGTTATCAAGAGTATCGAGATGGATTATGCCTTAATCCTTCAACAGCAGCTGTCACAAAATCGAGTTGCTGTTGTTGTACTATCATATCTGGAAAGCCTATGGGGTGGGGTACTACATGTCAACCATGCCCTATGCCAGGAACAACAGATTTTGATGCTCTGTGTCCACATGGTCCTGGTTCTACTTTTGACGGGAATGATATCAATGAATGCGCACAAAATCCTAATATTTGTCAAAATGGGGCTTGTGAGAATATGATTGGAACGTACAGATGTATATGCAATCCTGGCTTTGAGGTAGACGAGACTGGCAAAGTATGCACAGACATAAACGAATGTGAAGTTGAAGAGCTGGTAAGTAATCTACCGAAACTCAATCTAACAAGTTTATTTATAGAAGTTAAAGTTGGTACTTCAAATCATTTATTTATATTTTTTGCATTTTAAAAAATATGCTTGGAATCGCACGTAGGAAGGTAATACCTCATCTATCCATAGCTCGCAAAAGTTTTTTGGGTGTTGTCGTTCGTAGGGGGCGACAGCTAGTTAACTGAAAAACAGATATTTTTTTTTTCATATATAATGAAATCCAATTTCACAACTCTAGTAATAATATGAAATTTCTACTTATCCTTTTACCTATTTTCACCCTAAAACAGATACACAAATCTAAAAAGGTAAAACTGGAACCTCTGGCGTTGAATAAATTCAAAACAAACATTTTTCAGTAGATGGAGTTTTCTTCATCTTTTGCATTTTAAAAATTATGCTTGGAACCGCACGTTGAAAGGTAATATATCATTAATCCATAGTTCGCACAAGTCTTTTGGGTGTTGTCGTTCATAGCGGGCGACAGCTAGTTAACTGAAAAACAATTTTTTTTCATATATAATGAAATCCAATTTTACAATAACTCTAGTAATAATATGAAATTTCTACTTATCCCTTTACTTATTTTCACCCTAAAACAGATACACAAATCTAAAAAGGTAAAACTGGAACCTCTGGCGTTGAATAAATACAAAAGAAACATTTTTCAGTAGATGGAGTTTTCTTCATCTTTTGCATTTTAAAAATTATGCTTGGAACCGCACGTTGAAAGGTAATACATCATTAATCCATAGTTCGCACAAGTCTTTTGGGTGTTGTCGTTCATAGCGGGCGACAGCTAGTTAACTGAAAAACTATTTTTTTTCATATATAATGAAATCCAATTTTACAATAACTCTAGTAATAATATGAAATTTCTACTTATCCCTTTACTTATTTTCACCCTAAAATAGATACACAAATCTAAAAAGGTAAAACTGGAACCTCTGGCGTTGAATAAATACAAAAAAAACATTTTTCAGTAGATGGAGTTTTCTTCATCTTTTGCATTTTAAAAATTATGCTTGGAACCGCACGTTGAAAAGTAATACATCATTAATCCATAGTTCGCACAAGTCTTTTGGGTGTTGTCGTTCATAGCGGGCGACAGCTAGTTAACTGAAAAACGATTTTTTTTCATATATAATGAAATCCAATTTTACAATAACTCTAGTAATAATATGAAATTTCTACTTATCCCTTTACTTATTTTCACCCTCAAACAGATACACAAACCTAATAAAAGGTAAAACTCGAACCTCTGGTGTTGAATAAATCCAAAACAAACACTGATGAAGTTTTCATCATCTCCCGAAGATGTCAACTAGGTTGATGAAACGCGCGTCGAGAAAAGTATTGCATTTCTGATGATTGAGAAAAGTGCTTAGTGTGGAGATTATCAATCATCAAAGTTCATTATGAAGGATTTTCAGATCGTTATGAGAATTGAAGAAAATGAACGAAATATCGAAATTTACACTTCAAACTTCTATAGGTCTTCACCCACAATATGAATGTCCTTCTTAATTCACTGCGTCAACTCTGGGAATATGATTCTAGTTTACAATTACTCAATTAACGGTTTTTCAGTAGATCCAATTCAATTCTTATTGAATTCATTGGTTTCTATATCTTTGGTCGATATTGTTAGTTAATGTACAATTGCATTAATAGATTTAAATTCAATTATCATTTGAAGTACATGAATTAGCTGAGAAAACATAAACGAAATGTATCATATTTATGAGTTAATGAAGCTCTCTGGCACTCTGATAGCAATATCAACAGATGCTGATTCAATATCATATTTCATGTTGCTGATTATGTTTGATATATTCACATATTATTGACGATTTCTTATAATAGTAGTCATTCACTTCGGGACCCTACCCGGATTCTATATTGTTTCGATTTCATAATCAATTCAAAATGATCCACAGTTAGATAGGTACCCTACAAAACAAAAGACCTCGTGTCACTTCGTGTTGGATTCGAACTCATACCATAAAAGTATATCAAATTAATTTCTTCGTGTTTGAGAGCTATTCTCTATTGTTTGAATAATTTCATTCAGTTGACGGTTTTGAAGAACCTTTCAGAATCTGCTATAATAATAGAAATTTATTGTCGTAATCTTATAACTGCTCTATTATATTCAGAATGAAAATATTTTGTTGAAATGAAAATCTATACATATTAACCCAATCCTGATCATTTCGCAGGAATGAACGAATGATATCAACATTATACTGATAATATTTCTAGGTACATTATCTTTTTGATAGAGCTTTCCAGCGAAGGTTTTTACTACATGTCAGTACAGTTACAGTTCATTATTCAGAATTTTGAAATAATTTCAGTCAGCCATCTCTACTAATATTGTGAAATTTTTTATATATTTCGATAGTGCTTGTGTGAATAATGGTAGAAATTTCAAATCGATAGCAATTACCGTTTTCAAGACATAAGACCAAAAGGGATTGTTGCATACTATGCGGTTGCATAGAACCGTATATCAAATAATATATCAAATATTGCAACATGGGGACTGGCTACTGAATTTAAGAGAGTTTTCACCTCTCAAAAAAAATAGACTATTATTTAGTTTTGAATACAGGCAGTCGTGTAGGACTGTGTTCAAACAACACTCTATTCTGCCCTTCCATTCTATTTTCATTTTGAAATGTGTAACTTTTTTGAAAAACAACATTTCTTACTTCAACGTGTTAGAAAGTCATCATAACTACCCATCAAGAAGTTTATACTGGAAATACCAAAACATAAAACTGCAACATTTAAAAAGTATACATTTTATAATTGCATATTTCTTTATAACAACTTGCCAAAATATATAAAGGATGTCAATAGCTATATAACAGCTTTAAAAATGCAACAAAAAAATACCTCCTGAAAAATATATTTTAATCAATAGGGAAATTTCTGGCATTGGAATCCAAACACTGAATGTTCACCGAGAAAGTTTTTTAATGTCTAAATACGTATAATATAGTTTTTTTACCTATATTCTAAAATTTTCAATTTCTATCTATTTAACGTGACATTTGTATATTCTTATAACTGTCAGCGACTTTTTTGATCTGCCAATAAATACCACTACTACTACTGAAATTGCGCGTTTTTTGAAAGCTAGTGCCACGTCGTGTGATAAGTATATGAGAACAGTATCCCAACAACGTTTGAACCTTTATAAAGCAAAGAATTTAATGTTCGAGGTTTCAGTTTGAATGAAGATGTGTTCAGTCCAGGAAAGTTTTATTGAGACAGAAACTAGTAATTTACCACAGGTGGACTTGTGGAATATTTCAATAAGAACTGAGATTTTTATCAAATTTTATAATTAAAATTGTTTCTGAAATCGAATTATTCAAGTTAAAGAATTTTGCAGCAATGAGAAATAAAGATGAAGAGATATATTTGAGTGAATTGGTATGTTTAGGTAATGAATGAGGTTTATTTTATTACTTTGAATTGAAATGATACAACAAAAACATTTCTGGTTCTACATCCAATTACTACACATACTTTTTTGGGACTTTTTTTCAGTAATAGTGTTGTTTCATATGTTAATTATCGCAGAAACTGAGAACATCAACACACGATGTTTTCAAGAAGTTTCCTTTTTGAATTGTTAGATCAATTGTACAGGTATGCAGTGGTGGCCAATGCCGAAATACTCCTGGCAGCTTTCAGTGCATTTGTCCTACTGGAACACAATTGAATCAACGAAATTACGTCTGTGAGGATATTGACGAGTGCAGAGAACTTGGTCCTGAGGCATGTTTCAATGGAGAGTGCGTGAATGTCCTAGGATCATACAAGTGTGAGTGCGATCCTGGATCAATACTGGATAACACAGGACGTATCTGTATAGGTAATGCATATTTTTAAAACTGCTAGGCTATACTTTCTAAACCCAGGGAGATCATTTACCCCATTGAAATTCAGATTTATTCGATTAGTAATACAGCATCTAAATTTGAGTTTTGCTCGCCTTTAATGTAACAAATATTTTTATAGTTGGTTCACTAAAGTATATGATATATCTGGCTACTTAGAAGTTTATATATATATATATATATATATATATATATATATATATATATATATATAATGTCACTCCATCTAGTGGACAAAGTACTAACCAACTGCATAGCTGAAATTTGCCCGACGAGGAATGAAATACTCTGAAAGAATTTCGATTTTCAATTATGGAATATCATTGACTTTAGGTCGATGATAGTCACTATCTTAAACTGACGAGTGGCTAAGGAGCCTGAAACCGGTCTGCAAGTGTGCCCGTTCCAAAATCGAAGGTCGACTCTTTCAGTTGTATTGTCAATTGCATATGCAGGAAATTTTCTGTGGAGATTCCTGCACTGACGCCTGTCGGATGTAACCCAACGCCGTTCGTGGTATTAGCCAACGGAGTAGTTGTTTTCTGATATGCGTCAGTCCATTCAACCTACTGTGTAGGTATATCCGAGACGGTCTTGAACAGTTAAAGTTCATTTCTTTAGATTTATTTCCAAAAGACTTTTACCGTTCATGTTCATGTCTGAGTAGTTGTTTTGAAAGATTTTTTTCTTCCAGTTTCTGGAAGAAACGTCAGTATAAAAAGTTTCTACTGTACTTAATTATTTTCTTTCTTCATTTCTCTACAATTTTTGTTCAATGATAGGGAAGTAGAAAGCTGAAAATATGTTCCTCTAAAAACTAATCTATCCTAAAAATAATCCGTTTTCCATTTGACTCAAGTTTAATTTTTTGGGAAACTATAAATATGTACCTTTTGTCCTTATTTTTATTGGGAAACTAACTTTACCCTTTCATTAATAATGAAATGCATATCTTTTTTTTGTCTATTGTTAGTTTTTTCATGGTTTATACTGTTTCTTGAATATTTTGCAAATTGTATTGTCCTTACTTCAGATACCATATTTATATAACATTAATTATAGGTACCTACTTGAATCATCACTTTTGAAATGCGCACACAAAAAGCAATATTACCACATTTCGCCCAGTACTCAAACTATCCAAATAACACAGAACAGAATAACAGAAGGAATCCATTATTTATCGGATAATTTTCAAGTTTGACATTATAGGTATGTCAAGGAACGTCAATACAACTTACTCGAATTTTTTTGAGATAACCTCACTTATTTGTTTTTAATTAAGAATAGTAGTACTGAAAACATGATTTTTTTCAATAATAAATCAATGACAATAATGAATAGAAATATTGACTATTGGTAACATCTTGCGGCAATGTCAGAAATACTACTGGTCTACAAGAAATTCTGAAATGAAAGTCCATCCCAGCAACCAACAGTGTATCTTATATATAGGAACCTTGCAGTATATCATCAGGCATCTTTTAATAGTGGGTTTTTGCAACACAAGACTAAGAACTGAAAGTTCGACCATAACAAATTTATGAGAGCGTTTATGGAAACTTGACCAAGGCTGAGAACTAAGAACTGTGCCTAGTAAGTTGGCCAGCATTCTACTAGCAACTTAGATCTTATATGATCTAAGCTTATGTCAAATCGAAATATTAACAACTGTCATCGACCCCAAAAATTCGAAAAGAATTATTTCAAATTTGTACCTATTAAAATTATGGGAAAAAATGAATGGAAGAGTGTTGAATATTAATTTTATTTATATGGAATTATTTTCAGTAGTATAGAAAAATCAAATGAAGAATAATTACGGTCATATTAACATGTGCATAAGCCAGACACTTTTTAGGTATAGTTTTCGGGTTTAGTTCTTAGGTATTGTTGCATAAACCCGCTATGTTCACTAGTTCACTCATTACTCCTCCTCAAGCTCGGAAAAACTGAAAACATTCAATTCACTAACTGTCTCAAATTGATTCAAAATAAAAGCATTCAACAATGTTTCAGTAGTGTGAGAAATTATTCGGTTTGGCAACTGTTTGGGAAGATCATGTACAAATGAAAAGTTATTAATTATAAAATTGATATTTCCAACATAGAGAGTGAGTAATAATTTCCTTCAGATAACCGTAAGGGATCATGTTGGACCACTTTGAACAGAGGAAGATGTGAAAATGACTTGCCCCAACTGAGTAGAAGATCGGAGTGTTGCTGTTCTGTTGGAGTTGCTTGGGGATCTCCATGTGAACGGTGCAACAGAAACGAATGCGATTGCCCTAAAGGATATGCAAAGAGTGATGGAAAAACTTGTACAGATATCAACGAGTGTGATTTGAATCCTGATATTTGTAGGGGAGGAGGCACTTGCGTCAACACCGATGGAAGTTTCACTTGTTCATGTCCTCCAGGTCTCACACTTGATGAAACTAGTAAGTAAATTGATATTGATTCAATTATTATTTGATACATTTATTATACAACTCCAGAATATTATCTTCAATTTAATTTTGAATTTTTATTTCTGTGATTTAGTCCATAATCAACTTGAATATAGCAATCACTGGCTCATAAACAAACTTCAATTCTGATGTTTTTCAACTTCTATTTGAGAAAAATCACTCTTTCATTTTGTTTGAACAAAAATTTATAGAAATTCTTTTTTTCAAAAATGTTACAAGTTAATAAATCTTAACTCTTGGGAAAAAAGGTTATTGGATTTATAGGGTCTTGATATGAACATTCAAGTGTCAAGAAGTAAATGTTCTTTTAAAATGAGGACGCATTGAACAAAATGCCTGGAATAAAGATAAGACCTTTGACTGCCTGGCTTGACAAGAAAAAGGCAAGTGGTATATGAAATTAGATAGTAAAAGATTTAATCAAATAGTTTTTCATTCAATGAACCTATACAAGAAAACTGGAAACAGAATATTAAAATGTATGTTTCCAGTGTTTTCATTTGAGAAAAATCAGAATTCCTGGTGCAATTGCATTTTAATTTTCCATTTTGAATAATATGGTCTCAGGATGAGAGTAGGTATAATTTCCATTACTAAACGTTTTTTCTGAGAAAGTTTTGCATTTGTAGGAAATAAAACCCCAACGTTCTGATAGCGCATATTCTAAAGTTACATTCAGTTGAATGTGATGGCAGTCACGAACATGTTCTATGAAGGTAGATGTGTAGTTATGCTTGATTCATGTGAATACTTCAAAGAGAGTGGATGTTAGAAACTCCATTTCCAAACCAATGGATGTTATAACTCGTTTAAACGTGGTCCATGTTTCTACGAATTGCGTCAACAACGTTCTAACAGTACAATCATTTTATTGACGTTAATAAATCTCTGCAGGAATCTCTATGATTGACATTACACAAACATCTCGCAGCTCTTTTCCGCATACCATTACAGAAGAAAGAAGGGTCGGTTTTGTCCTGCATGATAAATTGACTGAACTATTCGACTTGAATTTATTTTTCAATGAATTGTTTTGGATTGCCATATTGGTCATCGATAATTTGAAAGGTGGGATTCATTTTTCACTGAGAGAATAAACGTTTACAGTCATTCACAATGAGGCATTCACAGCGAAGAAATGTAAAGGTTTACTAGGTTTGTTTATATCGAATTAATCGAAAAAAAATTAACAAGTTTCAAAAATAGAAAACTTTATAACTTGAAAAATACCTTGATAATTTCATGCCATGTTTTCTTCTACATCCAGGCGAAATCCAGGCTACTAGGCCATGGTCAAATGTAATCTCAAGTACTAATCGTTTCGTCTGCGCTACTGCGGATGACATCATCAGTGGTATGTGCATTTACTGCGAGGACGAAAGTTATATCTTGAAGTCTCAGCAACGAAAGATTCGTCTGCCGGAGTAGCATAGAAAGCATTTGGTACTTCAGGTTCCATTTTGTTTCCTTCAACAGTAATCCAAGTCTTGAAAGTCTATATTCGTATATTTTTCATCTATATTTACACCTAAAAATTTTGACACTGAAAAATATTTGTATTCTTTTTCATAATTTGATAGGATCTTCTTACTGATTGAAATGTGGTTTTTAGAAATGAGCAGTAACAGACATTTTTCAGACTTAGGAAAAAGGTTCATTGCAAATTGATATTTTTCGGAAATACTCAAAGATATAACTTTTTATATATTTTGTTCATAATATATATATATATATATATATATATATATATATATATATATATATATATATATATAATATATATATATGTATATATATATATATATATATATATATATATATATATATATATATATATATATATATATTTTTTTTTTGAATATATTGATTGATTGCCTCACCAATACAGACGAATTGTTTTCTTTCCGGTAAATCATTTTGGACCAAATTATGAACAATGTTCCTAATATCTAAGCTTTATAATACATCAGGAATTATAGAGTCAAACATATCATTACTATTTTTATAAACGATTCGGTGTCTACTTTTACCTTATTACCTCAAACACATTCACCTACCCACCAACTTGATAAAAAGCACTGAGGTTACTGTCTCATATATAACAATTTCATAATAAATTTGATTATCAATAACCTGAATTTTAAATTTAGATTATAGCAGAGAAGATTGTAAATTTAATAATATTTTCAAAAAATATATTCTAGGAACGAAATGTTTGGATATCCGTCAAGAACAATGTTACACAAGATACAAGCATGGGAAATGTGTGAACCCAGTTGATGGTCTCTTCCACAGAAATCTATGTTGCTGCTCTCTAATTGGAAAAGCTTGGGGGGATAGATGTGAACCTTGTCCAAGAGCTGGAACAGCAGCATTTTCTGAGTTATGTCCAAAAGGTCTAGGTTACCTCGATAAGAAGGATATAAATGAATGTACTGATTTCCCGGGAATGTGTCAAAATGGAAGATGTAGGAATACGATTGGTGGATATAGCTGTAAATGCAATAAAGGATATGACTATGATGATAGCAAAATAAGATGTATAGGTGAGTTGATTTAATATTAACTATTATAGGTTGTTGAAGAAATTGATGTAACATTAAATTATATTATTTTTGTCATTTTTATGTAGGTGCAAACCAACTAATTACACTGAATTTAGAAAAAATTGAAATAGACTCAACAAAATAACTAACAAACAGAATCAAATCAGCATGTGAACTTTTTTAAATATTCCCACTACCACTGAAGAAGAAAAAAATCTATGGAAGCATGTATTATGAAAATTGGTAGATAAACGCCATACTCATTTTCACCAGTCCACTGACTCTAGAGAAATAACAAACCAAAAGGAAATTGAAATTGCTTCCGTTGGAGAAAATGTAACTCATCCTAGTAATGTGCAAAGGATAGACAGTATAAAGTGGCTTTTACACTCGGGAGCAACAGAGCATATGGTTAACGATGAACGTTATTTTACAAACTTAGAACCCCTAGAAGTGCCAATAGAAATTACTGAGGGCAAAAACAAACACAATAACAGTTACGAAGTCTGGAAATATCTAAACTTAAAAAATTCAATCATTTTTGTTTACAAGGTGTTATTTGTACCGAACTTGAAATTTAACACAATGAGTGTATGAAGGAAAAGGTTTTACAGTGACCTTCAGTCATGGAAAAGCTGTTTTTTCAAAAAATAACAAATTCTGCTTGGACGCTAAAGGGCTTGTTTCATGCTATGGAAAATGATACTGATTTGCTTATAGACTGATTGAGTTAGGGGTATATTATACTTATCAAGCCTAATCGGTCCCAAGATCTTTTTATATTTACAGAAAAAAGAACAATTCGAAAAGCAAGAATTTAAATTGGCCGCGTGTCTGTTGACCAATAAAATTGATCGTGTCTAGAGCGGAGTTGCCAAGTGTATTGGTTTTTAATATCCACTCACAGATCTGATGATACAATTTGACAGATGCCATTTTTGTTGTTATTGTTGTCAACTCTGTGTGAATACAACTGTTACAATTATCTAATTAAATAATTTTTTGTAAAAGATAGGTCTCGGCGGGTGCCTATTTTGCTGCATATTCCGTGTCATCAGTTTACATTCCGAAAAATATTTTTTCAGGTTATTTTTGGATTAAATTTTACCTTACAACCACAAAAATGGTTAAACATGTTTTATACCTAGTTGTAAAAACAGATCGTTCATACCATACAAAAAGTTTTTCAGTGTTCCAAGAGATCTATGGTTTTCTTTAGTTGGCCGAGCTAAAATAAAAATTAAATCTAAACTTTCCATCCTTGGTCAATCGAACAAGAAGCGAACATAGGGTCGTCACGTCACCACCCTACCAAATTCGATTTTCAATAATTAATTACGGGAAAACTACGGTACTTAGAGAGATGAAACAAAGTGCACTGTTTTTCAATTTAAAATTTCTATCAAGTGAACTTTAAACCAAAAAGCATGAAACAAGCCCAATGGGCCAGCGATATGAACACAAGAAAGCCTATTACAGGTTTTGTAATCAGAGTCTTTGGAAACTTGGTGCAGTGGTCGTCTCGTAAACAAAACTGTGGACCACATGACACCGAAATACATGTTTGAAACGACCTTTCTACTTGGAGCCTTGAACTGATAAATGTGGAAAATAAGCAGTATTTCCAAAAACATGCTTTGCAGGAACCCCTGGTATACAGATGGGTAGAAAACCAATCGGTATACAACAGTTACATCAAGACTAGTCTAGAAATTCTGTAGAGAACTGAGGAAACTGACGGACAGGTTTGTATATGTTTGGAAAAAACTTACAGATGGAAGTAAGAAGTTGCTTGGCACTCGATGGAAAATCAATATCATCATCAGTTACGAAAAAAACAAATAAAGACATCTTGGGAAATTTTTGAATTCTCCCTTCTCTTTCCATTATATATGAAACAAATATGTTTTTTGTTGCCATGGGTGCTACCATCAAAACCTACACAATTTTTCCGACCTTCCAAAACAAGAATACTCATTAATGGGAAAGCAAGCATGTGGTATTGAATATATACTCTGCGATACTGTTTTTTAAAACATGTTTTCCGAGTATACTTCAGTTCTTTGATATCAATAACTTTCAAATTTTCTAGTAGGGGTATTTTGAAATAAATTGAACTACTTCTTTTATTATTTCTGCTATTGTCGAAATTACAGTGAGAACATTAGTCCAGTAAATATGCACCATACATAAACATTTCTTCAAAATGAAAAGAGAAATGAAAATTTCTATGTTTTTCACCACTTTTATTTGTAACTAACGTTACTGCAGTTTCGTCCTATACGGACATTTTCAAACTTATACAAGTTTATTGTTTAAGTTTGAAAATGTCCATATAGGACGAAACTGCAGTAACGTTAGTTACAAATGAAAGTGGTAAAAAACATAGAAATTTTCATTTCTCTTTTCGTTATGATTTCCTAACATGTAGTAACCGCTACATCCATCAATTTATTTCTTCAAAAGATTCCGAACTGGTTATAGTTTCAAAAAAGAAAGAGCATTTTTATTTTGAATCAATATACATGCCGATCATTTGAAATAAAAAATATGTGGTTTCAGGTTCATTTTTCTGCCCTATTATCCGATATTGTATGGGAACAGATATCTAGAAATGTGTCGCATGTGTTTAAAGTTCAGGTTACACCACGTCTAGGTGTAATGATGAATGGGAACACTTTTTAATATTGAGATAAAGAAATTACTATTGCAGAATTGCTACTACATACTCGAAGAATTTCAGCATGAAACTTTCTCTTGATAATTTGAAAGAATTTGGTAGTTGCATTTTTATTCGAATTGTGGCTTGTTGCACAATCATATATTCGATGTAAATTTTTGTGTTCTTAATGTTTTGAATTATATCTATAAATTGATGTATGTAGCCATTACTACTTGGTAGGAGGATGAAAAATGAGAATCAAAACAAATTATATCTATTGCTTTCTTGTAATATAATAAGTGAATAAAATGACATTCTAGCTTGAAGAACTTCACTTTTATTGATAATCAGAAAATTGGAAGTTTATTGAATGATCAATTTCATCATAGGTTTGTGGATGTTTTGTCTTGAATTCTTTAAAGTTATTTTCATAAAAATTTGCTTTCGACTTCATTTTCATACTAAAAATTGAACGTTAAAATGTGAGACAAGACAGCTTGTTAACAGAAGAACCCATTTTGACTCTTTATTTGCTCTTAAACTTTATTGACAATCTTTTTCAGAAAAAAATGATGCAGAATTTGAAACCTTTTCACTTTGTAAAAGTAGAAAGGTGATTTGTTAACATTTTTCAGGTTTTATTTTGTAATGATATCAAAATATATTTTGTATACTGTCAGTATATGGGATATGGAATGTTTAATAACTGAGTAATAACTTTTTTCCATGATTCAAAGGTGTTATGTTTCAACATATTTAAGGTGATAATATGTAAATGAAAATCAGAGTGGTAATTGTGTTATTTAAATTAGATATCATTCTTATCATGTTTCAGTAATTACTAAATAACTATTTTGAACTCATTGTGTTACAGATATTGACGAATGTAACCTTACAACAGATAATGTTTGTGGAAATGGTGTTTGCAAAAATATACCAGGAGATTTCGTTTGTGAGTGTAACGAAGGTTACAGAACAATGGCTCCAATGCAGATTTGCATGGGTAGGTTCTCTGTTATTTTACTATTTCATGTGTAATTATTACTCAATTATAATTTTTATTTGTAGATATTGACGAGTGTGAGGAAATACCAGGACTCTGTAGAGGAGGTAGATGTTTAAACACTGAAGGTTCTTTCAAATGTGAATGTCCTATCGGCCATGAGTTATCATCTGATAAGGAGAGTTGTAAAGATATTGATGAATGCTCACGTTCTAGTGGTATTTGTTCGAATGGAGTATGCGAAAACATGATGGGAACATATCAGTGCATTTGCAACGAAGGATATCAACAGACTGGGCTGAAATCTCATTGCGAAGGTGAATAATTGATTTTGGAATATTTTATTCAACTTTTGGTTTTCATAAAGGTAGATGTGAAATTATCTTGATGTATGGGATGTTTCGTAAGCACTCTAGTTTCTTACAATATTTCATGAAGAAAAGTTCCTATGAACATTGATTCAGAGCATTAATTTTCAGAGATACGATGTGTTGATAGTCAGAGTGAAAATACAAATTTTTTTAGATATCTTGAAAGCTACTAACAATCAATAATTCATATATTAGTCATAAGAATGCCATATGATATTGATGATCTGGTGAAGATCGATATTGACAATACGAAGTCAGTGATGCATACATAGGGTTTGTGAAACTTAAAATTTTAAAAATTATCAGATTTAATGATTTTGTGACTTTTCAGAAAACCCATTCATTTGTATGCAAAACAATTGATCTTGTTGCTATTTGGTTAAAGTGATATCTTTTCTGAAAAATAGACTGATTTAATTAGGTGCACCTACTTATACTTTCTCAAAATTGTAAAAGTCAGATACAAAATTGGTCATTGGTGTTCATCTGATTGGAAATATTTTCTTCCTCCTCAATTTAATGATGTTATTTATAGATATTTTCTAGTCACACTTCAGTCGTATCACTCGTTAATATCTCGACAACACTTTCATGTCTAAAATATACTGTTTCTCTTCACTTGCCCGATTTTTATTAGATATTTAAAATTACGGTAATGAGTGATTATGTGCACTTATTGAATTGGTTTATATTTCTCGAAAACAGTCACTTCTACTAAAAAGTAGGATTGACTGTTCCAAGTAGTTCCAAGATATTTATTAACTTTGTTAATTTTCACTCTCAAAACCACGTCTCCCTAATGAAGAAGTATAGAATGTACTGAAAGACCTAATTTTTTATTTAATGTGTTATATTTTTATAAGGTAATAATTTTTGAGAAAAAAGGTGTTTTAAACAAAAAATACTTTTGTTACAACCGCTTCAATATGATCATTGATGTATACGAAAATCACTTTCCTATTCACTTTGTACCCCAAACTTTCTTTATGGAATTGAATCAGATATCATTCACTACTATATTTTGTGACATACTTTTACAGACAACAAAATTATATATTCTTGAACTATATGTAGATTTAAGATTTTGTATTTTGTGATAAACTTTTACAGACAACGTATTCTGCCACTGTTTTCATGTAGGACTACAAATACTTTGTGAAGTAAATAAACATATCTACCTGCCTACATAATATAAATATATGAAAGATTTACTATATTTAATTTCACTATCATCCCCAATTGCAGTCTTCAACATTTCTGAATGAATGGCCCCCTGAAATTAATAACAATATCTAACAAATAACATATATTAAGTAAATGATCCGATTATATTCAAACATTTCAGGGGATTCTGCATTTAGCAGTTCAAACAACTGCTGTTTTTGATTAAGTTACTAGCAGTAAGCATTAGGAAATTCTACAAATGGATATTTTCAATTGAGTGCAGAAGTCAGAATATGCCTTGGGATATTGAGAAAGGAAAACTTTCAGAAAAGATAACTTTTTGGAAATATGTGAAACTTACAAAGAAATAAAAAAAAACTACAATAAAAACTCCTTACGAAGATGTATAGATCAAGCACAGAAACATTTTTCAGATACAAACAGACATACTTTTTCTTTTAGTTTGTATCTGAAATAAACTTACCTGCACCATCAACATACCTTTGTGAAGAGTTTTCATTGTAGTTATTTTCTGTCTATCTTTCTGTGGAAGTTTTCCACAACTGCTGTTTGATGATGGAAAAGTAGAAAGCCAAAAAACATTTTTACCATAGTTTTGTTGAGCAAAATAAAATAAACTAATTACTTGTTCATGGTTTACATTATACTTTGAATAAGTCACCATTATTCAAAGTGTTTTCAAAATCAATTATCAATTTATCTCATTCTCAAATAAATATTGCAATAAATAATGAGTTCCATATTGTTTTAGATATTGATGAATGTGAAGACGAACCTTGCGACGACATTTGCATAAATTCACCTGGAAGTTTCTCTTGTTCTTGTGGGTATGCTTTTGATAATACTTGAAAAGTTCGCAGCATGATTCACTTTTGCGTTGTAGTTCTGGATATACTTTGAATTTGGATGGAAAATCTTGTGCTGATATAGATGAATGTAAAGAAAATCCGAGAATATGTAATGGTGGTAAATGTACCAATACAATTGGTAGTTACATCTGTCATTGCACTGAGGGACTTCTTGCAGGTGTCAGAGGTACCTCTTGTCTTGGTAAGAGATTTTTTTATACTGATTCAATAATTTGTTGAATTGATTTTCCTCAAATCTTAATATTTTGTAGATATTGACGAATGTAAGCAAAATCCAGACATTTGTGGGGCAGGTGAATGTGTGAATACCCTTGGATCGTTCCACTGTAGATGTGAAGAAGGATATTCTGTTAAACCTGATGGCGGTCCTCAGTGTTCAGATGAAGATGAATGCTACCTAGGAACCTATGACTGTGATGAGAATGCCGATTGTATCAACAATCCCGTAAGTGTCATATGTTTAAGAACTTACCTAATTAATGAATGCTTCAAAAGTAGAAGTGGATTTACAAAAAAACAATCATTCACATTCTGCATTTATTTTACTTAAAGTTCAACAGATTCTACTTTGCATCAAAACGTTTTTCCAGAAGTTATTGAGTTCACTAATCAGCTGCGGTTTTATTTGCCATAACTAGTTATCGTTCATAAACTACTGTTGTCAGATTTCATTCAGTTATGTCTGATATTATTGAAACGGAATCTAGACAAAGTTTTTTTGGTTAGTTTATTTTTCAAATCTAACAAAATTTTGTAATTATAGAATGTTTCATTTCCTCAATTATTATTCACATCTTTTTAATATTGAATATGGAATATTTTCTCCAAAATAGTGCTACGGTGCAAAATATATACTTTTGAATGGCAATAGTAAGCCAAATTAAGAGACAGCCTCCTTCATAAGTGTTATTTACATTCACTTATTCTTGCTTTCATATTGTACCTGATACCTAAGGAACTAATGAACACAGGTTATGAATCAATAACGCTTCAATGTTTTTTTTTTATTAAAAATATAAGACACTGTAAATATAAAATATGTTGTTATCCTCCTTAAGCAGCAAAAATGCTGGTCTCGGGATTCACTAACATTCAACATGACAAGTGAAACACAAAAACTAGTAAACCACTACAAAGCTCATAGCATCAACATATCAGACATGTGCCTCGAAGCTCAGATGTTCTTTTAAACTATTGATGAATGAACTATAGCCCGGCAACTCACGTATGTGGGCAGGTAATTCATTGAAGACTTTTATAGCCTGTATAAAAGGATTGTATAATCTTTTGTTCATTCTTACCATGCTCAGGTGTAAGTCATTTCTACCTCTTGTATTATACTCATAAAACTGGTTGTTGACTAGTAGATCGTTGTTGCTTTCGATTCTTTTGTTTTTTATTTTCCGTATGTTCTTGTATTGCTTAAGTTTAAGTAGATATTTAATTGGATGTAGTTCAGCCTGTGAGAATAAATCATTTGTGTGGGTTCGAGATGGAATTTGAAATAAAATGTTTATTGATTTATTTTGCAGCGTTTGAATTTTTTTAAATTAGTAATGCCACAATTACCCATATGATTAACAGATACCTAAGATTCGTCAATATATATGCATTGTAAACCAAGTATCTATTACTGAAACTCAAGTAACTTGAACACATATATAGAGCTCCTAACATTGGTACAATTTTATCATTAAATCGTTCTATGTGTCCTGAGCAGTTTAACTTATCATCTATTATGAGTCCCAAATACTTGGTTTTTGCAACATTCATTAAGGGTAAGTTATTTATTCTTAATTCAATATTTCCACAAATTCTATTTTTTGTTTAAAGAGCATGTAAACGGTTTTTGCAGAGTTCACCTTAAGTCTATTATGTACAAGCCAATTTGAGTATTTAGAGAGATCTTCATTAACTGTGTTCTCCAGTAAATGTAAATCATATCCGCTGTACAAAAGGACCGTGTCATCGGCGAACGTGTAATACCTTCCCTTAAGTCCGGCCTGCCTCAGTGACAGTACCATTAGTGCATAGAATAGGGGCCCCAAAACGGAACCCTGTGGTTTCGTTTTGGGGCCCGTTTTGGAGCCCCTGGGGCTCAGTCATGCTCTCACCAACAACGACAAACTGGGATCTTTCCTTTAAAAATATCTCAATGAGTGAATGAGTTTTGCCCCTTATACCCATGCAACATAGTTTTGTTCAGAAGAACAGTATGGTCAACAACGTCAAATGCTTTCCTTAAATCAATGAACACTGCAATAACCATTCTTTTTTTATCAAATTTCGATGTAATATTATGAATGAAATCTATTGTAGCGCTTAGAGTGCTGCTACCCTTGATAAAACCATACTGATACTCATCAAATCCCACATAACGATCAACAAAGTCCATTATTCTTGTCTTTATTATAGTTTCAATAATTTTAGACAATGAGCACACAATTGTCATAGGTCTATAAATTTCTAAGTTTTTGTTATCACCACCTTCAAATTTTGGTATTACTTTTCCAGTCTTAAGTATCTCAGGAAATATCCCCGCTTTGAAAATATCGTTTATCAAATTAACGAGTATGGATATGACATTTTTTTCAATTAATATTATATCTTCAACGGATATGTTGTCTTGCCCTGCTGCAGGGTTTTTATTGAGTGCAACTATGACTTCAGATACCTCTTTAGCATTGTGTGTGTTCCCAGGCCTCTGGGAACACACACACGGGGACTGTCAGAAAAAAGACTGAAAAAGCGTTTCAGCACACCAGGGATCGACTTAGAATAATTACAGCACTACCCACTAGTCATTGTGAATTTAAAGGAAACCAAAACAAAATATGGCTTTATAACAGACATAGCACAGATATAGCTCATCATGTGAGGTACTGGATCACAGGAGGCAAACAACTTAAGAGACATCTCAAATTATTGTCCAGAAGATTATGATGAATATTCAACACAGGACCAGTTCAAACTAGTACAGGGAACAAGATTATTGAAATATGTGTAGGAGGAAAAACTCAGAGGCTGCGGGGTTTTCCGGATACTTGAAAGAAAAGGACAAGTCAGATGACTCCCAAGTAGCAAAAAATCTTTCTGTGTTTTTCAATTCGACTCATATGGACTTTGTCCAGCATATTTCTGACGTATGCAATGCAAGCAATACAATAAGCCCACAGTGAGGAATGTGGAACCTTACTGAGTCCAGTAAGCCTTGACAACTGCATCATACCAATCAAGTCGAACTTCGACATTGAGTGAGCTTCAAACCAATTTTAGATCTTGATCATTCTTCTGGCTCGTTCTCCTCTAGTTACTTACTGTCTGTAGATATGGTCCTCAGAATCTTTTCTTCCGGTTATTATACCTATGGGATGGTGATTTTTTTTTATGTTTGCCAGCTCTGCATTCCACTTGCTGTCCATTTGTAATTCTCAGACTTCAGTTTTTGGCGACTTGAGTGAGCCAACTCTTCGACATCCCGGTCTTCTCTCAGCCGTAGTCTATCGTCGAAACGTAGTGGGTGCTTTTCAAAGAACCGCACTACATTAGTCTATGAACGTTCTTCTCTTATTTCATTTGTTGTTTTTTTTTTTGAATTGAAAGGGGTATATTTTTAGGAGGGATTACTTTTTTGGAAAAGGTTTTGGTTTTCTACTTCGCTATCATGGAAAATTCCCATATTTTTTTGTATAAAAACGGAGAAGTAGAAAGCCAAAACCTTTCTTTACCAAAAAAGTGATTTTCAGTTTTTTTCAACAATTCGCAGATGGTTATATACTTCAACGTCATCTTACAATTATATCAATTTTTTTATTCACCAGCTGTCACTGCTATTACTAGTGATTTGCTGTCTATAAATCTTTCGTAATTCATACAGCAATAGAAGGAATCTCAATAGTTTTCGTCCCTTCTCTATTTCTCTCAGTATGATTCATCGTCTCGTCCAATACCTTCTCATTCTTAATAGTATATCAATACAATTTAGAATTTGCTTCAAAATATAACTCGTTTCTATATTTTCATTTATCTATTTTAGGGGTCTTATCAGTGTAGATGCCAAGATGGTTTTACTGGAAACGGATTGAAATGTAGAGACATCAATGAATGCTTAACGAATAATGGTGGATGTGATCAAAATGCACAATGTATAAACAACGATGGATCATTCAGATGTGAATGCGACGCTGGTTTCAAAGGAGATGGATATAGTTGCACTGACATTGATGAATGTTCAAACGATCCAAGCTTATGCGAAAATGGCCAATGCCTGAATTATCCTGGTTCTTTCCGCTGTGAATGTGAAATGGGTTTCATGCATCCAAATGAAGGATCTGATCAATCTTGTGTTGGTCAGTAAAGCCCATATGGGACAACTATTTCAGAACAAATAACTCTATTCAAAAATTACTAACATTATGTAGCGACGAGGATAACCATTTAACTATGACAGGAACTAACTTTTAACAATTAACGGGATTCCACTATCAACTAACTAACTGTAACTAATCTTCTAATTACGAAGTCCTGTTTTAATTCAATTCAACTTTCAGATATAAATGAATGTGATATGTTCAGTAATTTATGCGTATTTGGGAAATGCGAAAACACATTTGGCTTCTTCCGTTGTGAGTGTCATGATGGATATAAATTAGATGGTTCTGGCGGCAATTGTACAGATATCGATGAATGTGAAAGTCCCCAATCTTGTCTTTATGGAGACTGTACAAACACAGATGGAAGCTTTCGATGTATTTGTCCAGATGATCATGAACTTGTGTCAGAAGGAAATGCTTGTATTGGTAAGTGCAAAAGGCGATTCATTAAACCTTTAATAGAATAGAATAGAGGAAAATTCATTGGAACTAGATCATTGAATTATATATAAGTCAAGCAGAGCTGAAGCTGTTACTATATTAATGAATTTTTGCATAATAAAAATCAAAATTGTATAAATGAAATGAACGAATTCAAGAGAATATTAAAGAAGCATCATTGTTTAAAATCTTTCGCAGAGTCATTTTTTTCTTATCCTTAGTACTGATGATTCAGATCGTTTTTCTCTGTTTTCATATGGATGATATGTGAAATAGTAGTTCAAAAGTAGTAAAATGGTTTTCTGTAAAAATATGTGTAAACAAATCAATAACATAAATATAATATATTAATATGTTATTCCAGACATAATGGACATCACAAACACGAACTTGAGCATAATCAACAATCATATATAAATTATTTGAATAATTGAAAAATCATTAAAAATTTATGATTCCATGAGCATAGTTACACCTTGCTTTACACATTTCACATATTCCTCAAGAGAGTAGAAGGGGTTTTCGAGCAAAAATAATTTTATTGTTTTATTGGTGTTGTGCTGGTGAATACCTGAATTTCAATCAAAGTATTCCAAATGTAAATAGAAGGAAGAGTCATGATTTTTAAATTTTCAAGGAGTGGCCTCCAGGTTTTACTACATTTTGCATTTATTTGTTTATTTATTTATTTATTATTTATTATTTGTTCAATTACAATGAAGTAAAATGCTCAGATGAGCGTAGAACATGTCAGTGTAATAAATATACAGTTAAAAATATTTAAAAATTAAAATCAATTAAATGTGAGACATTTTAGCAGGTAAAATCTGAAGGGATGGTATCTTTAAAATATTCATCAGTTGAGTAGTATGCTCTATTTAGAAGAAAGTTTTTAAGTTTATTTTTGAGTGTTGTTTTAGAGAGGCTTTTTAGTGCATTTGGAAGTTTGTTATAGATTTTTATTAGAGTATACGGTATATTTTTCTGAATAAAAGTAAAATTAGGAATATTAGTAACCAAATCTGCTTTATTTCTTGTTGGGTAGATGTGTGCTTTATCAAAGTCGTTAAAAAGCTTTGGATTGCTTTTAATAAACATTATGCTGTCGAGAATATACTGACTGTATAGGGTCAGTACTTTCTTTTCCATGAATAAAGGTTTACAGCTATCAGTTTGTTTGGATTTATAAATAATTCTAAGGCAACGTTTTTGAAGTGAAAACATTTTTTTAACGTTCACAGATGTACCCCAAAAATTTAAGCCGTATTTAAGTCTTGAGTGGACTTGTGCATAATAGACAGACATTGACGCTTGAACATTTATTGTTTTAGTGATGACTCTTAGGGCATAGCAATGCCTTGCAACATTTTCTGACAAAATATCCAGATGAGATTTTCAATCTAGTCTAAAATCTAGCTCAATTCCCAGGAATTTTGAACTTTTACTGGTTGTTATTGTTGATTTACCATCCGAAAAAGTATAATCTTTTTCAGCTGACTGTGAGAATTTGATTGCCTGTGTTTTATTAGGGTTCAGCTTTAGGTAATTTTGTGCAAACCAAGCTTCCAGGGTACTTAAAGCATCGAACACATTTCTTTCCAAGTCATCTCCATTTTGTTCTTCAAGGATAACGGTTGTGTCATCAGCAAATTGTATAGTGTTTAAGTTGTCCATTTGGAGTTCATTGGTATAGAGAATGTACAGCAATGGACCTAGAATTGATCCTTGTGGTACCCCTCTAATTATTGTTAGTTCATCAGACCTTATAACCTCATTTATGATGTGACATTTTTCGACCACGTACTGTTTTCTATTATATAAGTATGATTCTATCAAGTTAGCTGAGGTTCCCCTGATTCCATAAGCCTCAAGTTTATTTAGCAATGTTTTATGATTGACATTGTCAAAAGATTTTGAAAGATCTAAGTTAATCATTAAGCTATGTTTCTTGTTGTTTTGATTATTTATGACTGAACATAAAGCTTGAAAAATTGCTCTTGTTGTCGATTTACCCTTTCGAAAACCGTTTTGTGTATCACTTAATAGTTCGAATGTTTCAAGGTAGGATATAAGGCGATTATATGTGATTCTTTCAAAAATCTTACTAATATTTGATAGTAATGCTATAGGTCTGTAATTTTTTATTTGATCCTTGTCACCCTTTTTGAAGATTGCTTTTATATGAGCTATTTTTAATTTGTCAGGAAATATTCCTTTATTAAGCATCATGTTTATAATAATTGCTAGGGGTGTTGATAGTTCACGTGCAACATATTTCAAGAGTTTTACCGAGATTTCGTCATAGCCAACCGATTTTAGATTTTTTAGTGACATTATTGAGATTACTTCATGTTCAGTTGTTGGTGCAAGAAATAGGGTTATATTTATTGGATGTAAACTTGTATGTTCATTTGTTGTCATGACGATAGACTTAGAACATTGATTTATATAGAAGCTATTTACTTTGTTTAAGATTAATTTTTTATCTTTTTCTTCTTTATCAATATTTCTTAGAATTGAAACGTTCTTCTTTTCTGTTTTCCCTGTGTACTTTTGTACCAATGTCCACACTGCTTTCCCTTTATTGGTAGCGTTATTAATAAACTGGTTGTCACACAATTTTTTCGCACTGAATTTTAATAGCTTTTTTTGTTGGAAAATGCTAGAAACTGCAGATGAGTTTCCCCAAACGACAATGCCTTAATCAAGATCAGTATGGAATAAAGGAAAATAAACTGATCTCAGGATGCTCATATTTGTGCAATGTCTGAGTTGTCGCATACTGAAAAGAGAGCGCGACAGTTTCAAATTTAGTTGCCTGATGTGCTCAGTCCAGATTAGCTTATCTTTTAAAAAAAATATTAGAAACTTCACATTTTTATCATCTGGAATGGTTTTCCTGGTAGAGATAATCAAGTTTTGTGATTTATTGTTGTTTAACTTTAGCTTGTTAGTTATAAACCACTGTAGCTTTCTCTTCTTTAGGGAATCATATTCCTCATGGGAATAAATTAGCATAGTATCATCTGCATATAGAAAATTTTTGTTTCGAAACAAGAAAGAAGGAAGATCATTAATATAGATTACAAATAACAGTGGGCCCAGAAACGAACTCTGTGGGACACCAAATTTAACGTCTGTATAGCTGGACAATCTGTTGTTGAATATCACAGCTTGGAAATGATTTGTCAAATACGATTTAATAAGTGTGAGAGTGATACCTCTGATTCTGTAGCAGATGAGTTTTTAAAAAGGATTTCATGGGAGACACAATCAAAAGCTTCAGTCAAATCGCAGAGAGTAATACCCACATGATTACCTCTTTCAAGACCCGCAACGATTTGCTCTACCACCCTCATTTTTGCATTTGTCTTTGAGTGATTTTTACGAAAGCCAAATTGTTCATTACTAAAAAACTTGTTGTCTTCGAAATACTTGGATAATGCTTGTTTTAAGATAATTACAATCAATTTCGAAAAGATACATATGGTAGAAATGTGTTTATAATTGTCAGTTTCGTCTCTATTCCCTTTTTAAAAAAACGGAATGATTTTGGAGCATTTGAAAATATCTGGAAATTTATTTATTTATTAGGTTTGTTATTGCAAACAGACCCTGTTGTGGTAAATTTCTCCATCAGTTGAATTACATACTTATGAGTTGCATGTCTTCCGTCATGTAATTCGTTAAATATTCTAGCAGCAGCTCTTGCACAATTATTATTTTGGCAGTATAAACCTACAATTTCAATTCTTTCTTGCAAAGAGTAAACCATTTTAGCGAAACAAAATAAATAATGTATCAAAGTACACTATCAATAGTGACTACAAATTCTAGTTGACAATGTCAAACTTTAATAAAAAGTAGAGTTTTTTGTTGTTTGGATTTTTGAAGTAGAATAAATAGCACAGTTAAACAAATTAAAGAGTTTGAACTGTTGTACAACCCATTTTAGTACAGGCAAATAAGGTGAAAGTAAAAAATAAGTAAAATTTGTGCTATTAAAAGAAAAATTGTTTATCTCATAAACTAACCACTTCAACCTACAAGTATTATACATTTTTGAAATCAGCTCAAAGAGGAGTATCCAAATTTTACATAAAAAATATGAGAAGTAATTTAAAAAAAAGGGATGATGCTAGGGGTGAGGGGGTGGCTTTTCCAGTAAGTTTAAATAAGCCATAATGCTTGCCCCTTCCAACATAAATTGACATGTTTTTGGATTTTTCCTAAATACCAGTATTACAAAAGTTATTAAAGGTGGATACTTTTATCTGAAAAGTACTGTATATTCGGCCATGTTGGAAAAAAATTCAACGAAATCATCAGACGATAGTTTGTCCGTTGACGTGTCGCGTTTATACTTTCGAAATTTATTAAGCGCCAGCTTGCTTTCGATTTATTTTCAGCATCTGAGAGATACTTATCATAAGCTAGTTTTTAGTTATAATTAACTGTTTTTCATAGTGTTTTTTGTAACACTTGAATATGTTGATGTACCATGGGTTTTTGGTAGAATCACATTAAACTCACCAGTGTGTTCCTTTGTGATCTCAGATCGTTGTTGAACCAAGGCACAAACGGACTATTTTCATTAAATTTGTTCTTTTTTAGTCGACATTATTTCTCTATTGGCCCATGAAAACATGAGATCAGAAAGGTCGCTACAGGGTAACAATCAGAATTAAAATTCATATCACTCCAATTCATTTTAGATAATTCTTCATTGAATTATTTCAATTCATAATTTGTAATATTTCTACTGTAAGTGTGATTTACTGAATTATTCGGAATTAAATCAATTTTTAGAACAGCTGGACTCAGTCTTGCAATTTATAACAGGAACGAATAATATGGAAAATATTTATTTAGTGGGAGATTTTAACATCGATTTCTTGACTGAAAGTAACACATGCTGTTCTGTGGAGGATCTGCTGTCATCCTATGGATTACATAAAACAACTGTAGAACCATCACGTGTAACATATAGATCTCAAAGCTGCATCGATAACATATTCACAAACACAATTTCTGAAACGAACTCTCAAACAGTAAATTTACATATGTCAGATCATATGGGACAAATACTAAATTTGTCTCAAAAAGATGAAAGAATAAAAAATCACATGGTGACAGCGAGAAACATAAATATTAAAAACATTGAAAAATGCAAAAAGAAATTATCAGAATTGGATTGGACAACATTACTTGAAAATCTTGATCCCTGTACAGCCTACACATGCTACCATGATGCATTTCTGACAATATATGAATCATGTTTTCCTATAAAAGAAAAGACAAATAAAAGAAGAACAAAATCGTCAAAATGGTACACTGAAGAACTGAAAAAGATGAAAAATAGATTGGATGCCTTAGACACAATAAGGAAAGTAAGATCAGATGAAGCATCAGAAAGAGCTTATGTTCAGTACAAACACGATTATAATAGAAACATAATAGAAACAAAAAAGAGGTATAATGAAGAGTACATTGCACAGGCTGTCGACAAAACTAAAGCAATATGGAATATTATTAAGTCTGAAACAGCACCGAATATTACAAAAATCAACAAATCTAAACTCATGGCTGATGAGTTGAACGACTATTTTGCAATGGTAGGATCAGAAACAGCAAGTAAAATAGGAAAAATCAATGTTCCCTCTATTGAAATGCTGAGAAATAATAATATAGATAATGTCCGATCAATCTATTTTTCTGAAGCGGATGAAAAACGTAAACGAACTGAAGATATATTTGGAATTTCAACCACAATTTTGAAGGACTTAGGTGATGTAATAGCGCAACCTATTGCATTAATAATCAATAAATGCATAAACGAAGGGGTGTTTCCAGATGAACTAAAGCATGCAAAAGTTATACCAGTTTTTAAAAAAGGGGAAGATATTCCAAATAACTTTAGACCCATTTCAATTCTACCAGTAATATCAAAGATTTTCGAAATGGTAATCAAAAAGAGATTAGTCCAGTTCTTTGACAGTTCAGCATTTTTCAACATCTCTCAGCATGGATATCAGCAAGGAAAATCTACAATGACAGCAATGATAGAGATTATTCAAAAAATCATAGATGCCATTGATAATCAAGAGGACTCCCAGATATTAAGCTGTGACTTGAGTAAAGCTTTCGATACTGTTGACCATGAAATACTGTTAGAGAAATTATCATATTATGGAGTAAGAGGAATTTCGTATAAACTGCTCAAGTCATACCTGTCAAATCGTTTTCAATCGACATGGTGGAAAAATTCACTATCTCAGACAATTCCGGTAACTCAAGGAGTGCCTCAAGGTTCTATTTTAGGGCCAATTCTGTTTATCATCTACACAAACGATCTTCTCGAAAATATCAAGGTTTATGCATCAAGTGCATATGCAGATGATACAACTTTTCTAGTTAAAGGCAAAGATGAAGGTGACATAAGACAACAGACAGAGCAAGTTCTAGCCGAAGCAGATATTTGGTTTACGGCAAATATACTCCTGCTAAACAAAGAAAAAACTCAAAGGCTAATGATTTCAAGCAAAAACAATACAGAGGAAAAATCACTAAAATTCCTTGGAATACATCTGGACTTAAAACTAAATTGGAAGGTACAAATAAGCAAAATGAGTAAGAAGCTTAATTCAGCAATATATTGTATAAGGAGAATGAAAACAATTTCAACACATCAAGCGGCTAAAATAACCTATTTTTCAAACTTTCACAGCATAGCAACTTACGGAATCCTTTTGTGGGGCACAAGTTCTGATTCAAACAAAATATTTGTTCAGCAAAAAAAAGCCATCAGAATTCTATGCGGACTTGCATATAGAGATAGCTGCAAAGAGGCTTTTCGTCAACAAAGAATCCTCACCATTCCCAGTGCATATATATATAGTTGTCTAAAATATGTTCACGCAAATCCAGAGATGTTCTCAAAAAATGTACTCAATCATTCTTATGATACCAGAAATAAAGATTTACTGCAAGTTCCTCTTCATCGATTGAAGAAAACACAGCAAGGATGCGATTATTGGGGCGCAAAATTATATAATAAAATTCCAGACTTTGCAAAAAAGAAACACTCGAATGAATTCTCCATCTGGCTGAAAAATGTCCTAATAGAAAAATGTTTCTATTCAATAGAAGATTTTATAAATGAATAATACATGTACTACATCTCTTGTAGGTTTACATGTGTATGATAATTTTGTATATATTTATTTATTTTATTTTGATCTGTGCATCTCTGTGTATATGTATTTTAATATTAATTTTAATACTAAGGAAATAACGACGTTGTAATGTTTCATTTACAATGAATAAATTGATTGATTGATTGATTGATTGAATTATAATAAATTGACCAGCATGATCTGAGAGGCAGGGTTCCAGGACCCCTGATTTGTAAAAGCTTGAGCTCAAATTAGTAAGAATGTTGTCCAAACAACTCGATTTTTGAATGAAAATTCTAGTTGTATTGTATGTACTAATCCATAGGAATTTATAAGATATAATACTTCCTATGTAGGTAAAGAGTTAATTTTGTATTCAATATTAAAATCGTCTAGTAATATGACTTTGCCCTCTTGATGCACAAATCAGTCTAACAACAACTCCAAATTTTTCATAAAAATGTCAACAAATAAGCCACTGGATCTATTCAGGGTTATGATATATAATATTGAATCTACTAATTTATGACCCCTAGTATTTACTGTTCCCAAACAGTGTGCATCACACCGAAATCACTTGCAACCTGAATTTTGATACAGAGTTGCATCTTAATTAAGAAGAGTATTATTACGATTTTATTGCAATAAGAGTGTCATAAAACAACGATAAAAATAAAAACAACAATAAAAATTAATTGGCGCTCCGGGGCGACTTCATTGATTCCAGTGGCGCATTTGCTTTTTCAGCTGCAGGAAAACCCGAAAAACCTGCAGCAACACATTATCTGAAGATCTTGATCTGCCAATGTCCTCTCTCTCATAAAACAAAATGTAGGGTGTCTCCAGAGGCTCCAATAGATTCAATACATCGCCAGAACACTTCGTGACACGACTATCGTCAAACTTAAACCAGTTCGCTTTGTCTTTGACCAAGGCATAATAATGATCAAATTCAACGCCAGAACCACAGTGAACGATTTCAATAACAGATGATTATGGAATAAATATTTTGTTAGCTGGCATTGATTGGAATGCTACTTTGGGAAATTCTTCTATTATTGACAAAGCTGTTTATAATTTATATGAAGTAATTTTTATTGCTATAGACTTATATGTACCAGTTGAAATATTTAAAACATCTAATTTTTCTTGGTGGCATATCTTCAATTTCAAAAACTACTGATGGAAACCAATTTGCAGATTTCCAAAATAGCTGCAAAGAACTTCAAAGGCAATGTCATAAAGACTATATTAGAATCATATTTCAAATTATTCTAGAACTTTTTGGAAGTATACGAACTGTAAGAGAAAATCATATAACTTACCTTCAAATATGTGTCTAGGAGATTAAACTTTCATTAGTAACAATGATACTATTAATCTTTTCACAAATCACTTTTCTACTACATATACTGATGAAGGTTCCTCAAATTACACTATACAGATCTACAGACAGTTTACTTATTTCCAACTCGAAATAATAGTAATAAACTACCAACTTATAATAGCCCCAAGAAGACTTTCAGCTAATCCAGATGAAATTTCTTTACAATTTTCAAAAAACTCTAGATACACTTCAGCAAATCTCTTGCAAACACTTTCTAATCTTTCTGTATCTACAAGAACCGGATAGCAAAGTTTTATAACATTAATCCACAAATCTGGAGCAAAAGGAAATATTGAAGACTATCTGAAATTTCCAAATTACTAGAGTGTTTGATAACTAAAAGTCACGTTCGATTTGAAAAACAATTAATGAACGCCATCATGGTAGATTCACTAGTACTGATTTATCGACTTTTCAAAAAAAAATTTGAATAACCTAGGGAGCAAACACCAGATTGACTCTATTTATACTGACTTCTCGTAAAGCTTTCAATAGGGCCAATGATGATCGTCTCATAGCTAAGCTCCTAGCATTAGGTATCAAAGCTAATATATTAAAATTGATAGTTATATAATGAAAGAATTACTCAAATATGCTGGTTCTATATACCCAACACTCTTCCTTGTATTCATTAACAATGTGTCAGATATCATACACCACAGCCATCATTTAATGTTTGTATATGATTTCTATCTTTGTAGGGTAATTGACAATACTTGTGATGCAGAACTGTTGCAACTAGACTTAGGCAACTCATCTCGTTCGGGTGATATAAACATGCTCCTCTTAAATGAAAATAAATGTTACGAAAAACATTATCAAGAATTGTGAACCCTATTGAATATTCTTATAAAATCAAAAGTATTAATCTGCAATTGATCAATAGCGTTCAACACTAGGGAGTGTTGTTTGATATCAAGATAAGCTTTAAAATTCATGTTGATCACATTGTATTTAAGTTGCTGAAATTACAGGAGTTTGTTCAATGATCCTCTGAAAATGTTCTGTGGAATATTGTATTGTTCTTTGGTATGCTCAGTGTTAGAATGTAACTGTGGAATATGGAATTCTCTACATCAGACAGACATTTATAGAATTGAGAAAGTACAAAAGAAATTTATGAGTACTACTACGGTACTGTGATATTCTGCTACTTTTGAATTTGCTGAATTTAGCTACTTTAGAGCACCGCCTAGCCCAAATTGACTTATGACTTCTACATAAAACTATAAACAAGGATATGAGTTGTCCAGGTTCAATGCAACTGATTAATTCGAATGTGAATTCAAGGAGAACTAAAGTGTCAGAGATGTCCAAGGTTCCTCGCCATGGTACTAGTTATGGCATAAATGAATCCATTACTAGAATGCTTAGGCTAGAAAGCAAGAATAGTATCGTTATTGATTCATTTGTTTCATCGGTTGGTAGCCGGTCGGTTCGACGTGGGTGTTTTGTTCACTCACTCAAATCAACCCTCGTGTTGGTCGGTGGTTCAAGCCCCAGGCTGAACGATCTATTTTCACCTGCTATGGTCCAACCCGTGTTAGGAATTACACGTTAAAAGGTAAGAGCTCGTTACTCCTTAGCTCGCACAAGTTTCGACTTCTGAGGGTTGTCGTTCGTAGGGGTGCTGATAGTTGGTTAACGGAAAAGCAGATTTAATACTCCCTACAGGTTCAGACTCACCATATTTATTATTTCAACGAAAATGTGGTGAAACTGTTGAAACTATTGCCATGTAGTAATTTTTTCCTTATGTCAGTTTGCTGATATATAATATTATCAATGATATCACTTTCCTTTCAGATAGGAGAACTTCCAGATGTTTCTTACAAGTCGATGGTCCTGGAAGGTGTTCTGAACCAACTGCAGACTATGTTACTAAAGCTTCATGCTGCTGCTCTGTGGGCCAGGGCTGGGGGCCTCGCTGTGAACTTTGTCCAACACCAGACAGCTTGGAATATCAGCAGCTGTGTCCAGGAGGAATGGGTTACAAACCTAATGATATAACAGTAAAGAAAAAATTAACCAAAAACCATAAAAGAATTATCATTTATGAATTATAGGTTGTTCTGGAAGACATCAATGAATGCGAAGAACATAAGAATATATGTCAGAATGGTCATTGCACAAACACTTTTGGAAGCTTCATGTGCTCTTGTAATGAAGGTTATCGATTAGATCCTTCAGGATTCATGTGTATAGATATCAACGAGTGTTTAGAAAATCCGAATATTTGCAATGTGGGTCAGTGTATCAATGAACCTGGAAAATACTATTGTCAGTGTCCAGAGGGTTACATGCCTCTCCCAGGAAGACGTAAGTAGTAATTGATTGGTGGTGAAATATTTTGGTTATTGACATATATCGAAACTTTTTATTCTCTTTCACCAAAAATTCTGAAGTTCAACATTTTAAGTTTGAATTTGACGAAATCTTCGGAGTTTAAAAATATTTTAATTAAAATTGACAAATTATATGAACTCATTTCTTGTAAAATTATTAGTTAATGTTTTTTAAATATATCTTATAGATCATAAAATAATGAAGACCCCAAGGAAATAACTACTTGTAATCAATTATTTCAATAGTATTATGACAAATAAACTTTGTGATGTGAATCAAGTATTTTGTCAACTACCATTTCATAATAAATTTTATATTACAAATAGCATCAGAGCTATCATCTAAAAAATCAACCTCAAGGGTTCACAAGACAAAATAATACCTGAACCTTTAACAAAATACATTAACTTCAATGAACCCTTTTGAAGAGCACATTCAGATATAATTATAAAAATGTCAGATAGTAGTAATAACTATGAGTCATATATAACCTCCACATCTTTTTCAAAATTTCTTCTTTGTCCATCTACAAAAGAAGAACTTTATACTTTGCTGAAAACACAAATATATATATATATATATATATATATATATATATATATATATATATATATATATATATATATATAATAAATATATATATATATATATATATATATATATATATATATATATATATATATATATATATATAAAACCAAGTGTAATAGTGTAATGGCATATTTCTTGGGATGCTCAAAATATTCAGATTCAGAAATCAATACCAACGATCTGGACAATTTTGCTCAACAAATACCAAAGCCTTACATTATCTTGGGAGATTTTAACGCCCATAATACCCTATGAGGCTGTATATAGTGTCTGGTGAAGTGAAGTAATTAGATTAAATATTGCATCTAATATGTTTCATATTGAACCACACTTCTAATAACCTTCATAGTTGATGGGGTTATATCAATAAAAAAAAAACTAACAAATGATTTGACATCAAGTAGAGTGGAGTAGAGTACTTTATTTGACCATTTTACATACTTATAGTACATTTATGGCAAGTCACAAATGCAGAAGTCCTTGTTTGGAGTTACAAGGATAAAATCATCTATTAAAAAATATATATGAAAGTAAAAAGTGTAGATCAAATAAAACTGTAAGTACAAAATCAATGAACTAAGGATTTAATGAGGTCTTTCATAAGTTAAAGATCCTGCCACGTCAATGTATTCGTCAATGTTAAAAAAATAGTGTTGGAGAACAAACTTTTCAATAGTGGATTTGAATTTTGCGAGGCTTAATGCCTTTAAAGATGAGTGAAGATGATGATTATACAAATGTAAGTTTAGTGAATTATTCTTACTAATTGTTAATTTATATCTGGGCAGGTTCAATAAATTTGAGGATCTTGTTCCATATGCTTGAATATCACAATGCCTTTCAAATTTACTAACGTTTTCATGAATCTTTAGTAGAACTATATAGATATATAATGTTGAAAGTGGCATAATTCCAAGTTGAATAAAAAGAGGACGACTGTGATCTTTGTAACCTGCTTTGGCTATTATTCTTATGGCCTTTTTCTGGCACCTAAAAACACTAATGTAGTTACCTGAATTACCCCAAATCAGATTATCATATGAGCGTACCACTTCAGGAATTTTAAAAAATCTGGAAATATTACCATCAAAAATATTTCGTTAATTAATGCTGTTAGTGGGATTGTAATTATGTCGGCTACTGATTTTATCATTTGGTTATTTATGTCGTGTATTCGCGAGAACTACTGTCCTTGAGAGATTTCATCGTATACAACTTCCTGAAGATAGGCTCCTGAAAAAAAGATTCGCAGGGTGAAGGAAAGCTCTTTGAGTTATTTAGGTCATTTATTGGAAGATCAGGAAGAGCTGTAATAATATTCTCAGCTATGCTGCAGAAAAAGTCATTCAGGCATTGTCCTGATATATCTAGTGGTTTATTTACATTTAAGGGCTTCCTTTCGCTATTTATTATAGTCCAGCAGGCTTTGGAAATATTACTAGAACTCAAAATATACTGGTCATTCTCTTCTTTTTTTTTTGTAACTGAAGCTTATAATCTCTCTTCATGGCTCTTAATGTTGCCATATAGTATGGATTTCGAGACATGTCTGCTGCGTTTTTGCAGCCTTGAGATTAATTCTCATTTCTTTAAGTTCATCATCAAACCATGTTGATTTCAAATAATTTTTTGTGGGTATATGTTTCTTTAGTGGAAAATATAATTTGATGGATTTTACAAGAATGTTGATAAAGATTTCTGAAGAACGACCCATATCCAACTGTTGGGTATTCAGATAATCCCAATTCACCCCAAGTAAGTAGTTTTTGAAATTCCTCGGACCTTTTTTCCGGAGCCCCATTGGTGGTAGCAAACTGCTTTTTATGGTCAGAAAGACGGGTCAAGAACACCAGTGTTATTATTAATTTTCACGTAGATTTGATATTATATTTATGCATGTAGATGATTGAACAGTTACTCGAGTGGAACTATTGATGGTTATTTTAAGGCCATAGGAATATAGCAAGCATTTAAGTTGGAAATATGAAGTTGACTTGACATGAAGTTGACATGAAATCTATATCAAAATATCCCAGTAAAAATACTTTTATGTTGTTTTTTAATAACTGAGCTAGAAGAGCATCCAGGTTTGACAAAAAGACTTCAAACCTCCCCTGTAAAAATCAATATATCAATAGATTTAATAAAAATGCCACAAAATTCAGAGTCGAGTTCAATATTATGAGTATTCAGGTCTACAATTCGAGGATTTAAGGTATTTTTACAATAGATGACAACCCCGTCATGCTTGATATTTTTCCTACAGAAGTGAGCAACTAGAAAGTGAATAGATACATTTACATTTTTCAGTTTTTCTTCTGTGCGCCAATGCTCTGATAAACATACAATATCGTAATTAAACTCATCTGAAAATACCCGTAACTCAACGACTTTATTGGATAAACTTTTAATATTTATGTGAAATAAACTCAGTTTTTCGGTGAGACGGCAGGGTTTGGTTTCTTAATATTGGACTCACCAACTAAACCTGTGTTGATGGCGCTGTCCTCTTCACTAAAAAAAAACGTGACACTAGTGCTCCGGTGGGCCAAACTTCAGGTCTCCATGCTTTCTTAAAGTTTTTATGATTGATTGTGATTTTCATCAATGAATAGAGTTCTGGGAATTTAGATGGGTGATTCTCGCACACTACCTCGGGAAAGTGTTTTTCCAATGGTTTCTTCAGAATATCAGGTTTTAGTCGAGTTACGTGGAGAGGCATAGGCATAGTACTAATATCAGGTATTTCATGATTGCCACCTATCATAGATCTTCTATTGTCTTGGAACTTTTGCACATCACTTATAATATTTGCCATTTCAGCTGTCATGATTGCTGCATTAACTTCCTCTCTTGTTATACTTTTTTTTTTCGGATTTTCTTCCATATTTGTGTCTTTAATCACTTTATGGCTTTTTTCTTTAACAACTTTTGTACTTATCTTTTTATTCTTCAATATTGAGATTTTTTGTAATAGAAAATGCACTTTGTCTCTCGAAAGACTGTAGTTATCAATCAGAATGTAACATTTAGATTCTGGTTCTTTCTTTAATTGATGCAGAAGTCCATTATTTTCAATATCATATGGATTCACTTCATGACGACATGTAGCTGTTTGAGATTCGTTGCTTTCAATTTCATGCCAACAAGATGCATTTTTCACTTGGGCTGCTTGAACTAAACACTTTGGGTGAAAAGTTGCTTTACATTTACAACACTTCACTGAATTTGTCACACTTTTTTTACAATATTTGCAATCGCCTTTTAGCTCCGTAGTTCACGACGATCCATCTACAAACGCCAAGTTTGAGTCAATAAGTGATGTATTTTTTGTATGTCATAGTTTTTATTGACTGTTCCTATACAATAAAATAATTTTCAAAAAGGGAAACAAAGATTATTATTATTATTTTACCCAAAAACCGGTTACTGATTAGAGTCTGGATATGAAACTCTGACCCAATGATGCGTGCCTGCATCATCAACCACTTCTCTCAACCGTGGATTTAGTTATCATTGGGTCCGAGAATCGTGTTCCCTGAGAAGACATAGCGAACCAAGAATGACATTCTTCTGTATTTGTCTGGCTAAGATATGATTCTTGTTCATTTCAATGAATATAATAAATAATGATTTCAAAATAATATCAAAAGAATAAGAGACTTTTTATTGGTTTTTCAGATTGTCATTAGCTTTATTATTATTAGTTATTAATTATAGACTAATACAAAGATATCAAACAAGACTTTTCATTGTTTTTTAGAATGACAATTGATTCATTTGACATTTTTATAATCTTTCCAATCATATTTGAAACATATGTTTACAAATCATGAGATGGCTTACGTGATTCCTCGTCTCTTCAGTTAGATTTATGCCTCAGCAAAGCTCTGAGCACTTCGAGCTTTTATTTTAAAAGCTAGTTGGGATTAGCACTACAATTGCCTTTCTGTCAATTCAATAATTTTCCTGTAAGATATCTTGAACTGTTACTTTCACAGAAAAATAATTATACTTTTTAGTGCCCATATGTGTGATTTCTTGTCTCTTCAGTTAGCTTTATGCCTCAGCAAAGCTCTGAGCGCTTCGAGCTTTTATTTTAAAAGCTAGTTGGGATTAGCACTACAATTGCCTTTCTGTCAATTCAAGAATTTTCGTGGAAGATTTCTTGAACTGTTACTTTCACAGAAAAATAATTATACTTTCTAGTGCCCATATGTACTCTAGGTCAAGTTTGATATTTTCAGTAGCCTTGGAGTTATTAAGATAACAACCCATTTTGAGGAAAAATCCCAGAAATTGTGTTGTGGCACTCTTGGAATCAGTTGGGTAATATTGAGGTTACGAATTGAACCTTTTTCTTTCTCTCATTTCCTAAACTGTTAGAAAGCTCTTCTGATATTTTCAGTCGAGCAAGATACAAAAAATTTAGATAAAACAACTTTCCTATTTTTCAATTTTATCCGAAACATTTCAAAACAACTTTTAAAGATCAAACATCTTTTACTTTAAGAGATAATTGTGATATTTTATAACAATAAATGTATACGATTACTGTGAAGGACAGATCACAAATTTTCACGCAAATATTGCATTTACCTCTGAAAGTATCTCAGAATATCTGTATATTATTCATTAAACACTTGAAAACCATTCCACTATTTTTTTCAATATTTGACCATTATTTTGAAAATTACCTAATGTAACAAATATTCATAGCAAATACATTTAACGATCGTCTGGAGTTAGATTAATCTTTTAATATTTTAGAAATAATATTACCTTCCTGTTTGAATGGGTATTTTTGATAATACTCCATAAAATTTCCATATTCCAGCGAAGTTTTTGAAAATCAATTAAATATCATAAGGAACATTATAGATAACTGTATCAAAAATATTTTCCATGTTTGTTGACGGTGATCTACAGGTTTTTTGACGTTTCGCCTACAACTGAGTTAGAAATTATTGTAGGCGACGAAGCCACATATTTGTTTACAGTACCTACTTCATCCATTACATCATCAGTTGTAGATGAAACATCAGTCAAAAAATCTGCATATCACAGCCAATAAACACGGAACATAGCTTCAACACAGATATCAACTAGGTGTGAAAGTCAACACTTTTTGTATAGTTTCAAAAAATAAAAAAAGCTGTTTACATGTTAATCCTAATGTTCTCAACTCGAACACAACAAGAATATATAACTTCTTATAAGTATTTTTTATATGATATTAACATATTAACTTTATCTTTACATTTTTTAGGTGAATGTGTTGACATGAGAAAAGATATATGCTTTCTCAACTACAGCAGATGGAGATGTTCAACTCCGATGACACAAAATCAAACAAAGAAACTATGCTGTTGTTCTATGGGGCAGGCATGGGGTCAGCCATGTGAACCTTGTCCTATTGCAGGCACCAGTAGGTATAAATTACTTTCGATTCTAATTCATGATTTATATTTCAGTAGAATGAATACTAAGTAATAATTTTTCAGGTGATTACATAGCTCTCTGTGGTGCAAGACCTGGTCAGATAGTCAACCCGATAACTAATGAAACTGTGGAAATAGATGAATGTGACTTGATGCCATCTATGTGCAAGCACGGGCAGTGTATGAATACTCCTGGAAGTTTTGAATGTATGTGCAACAGGGGCTATGTATATGATGAAAATTCTCATCAATGTATTGATGACAATGAATGCCTGAGAAATCCTTGTGAAGGCAATGCGCAGTGCATCAACCTTCCGGGCAGCTTTGAATGTAAATGTCCAGAGGGATATAAACATGGAAGCACTTTCGTGGATTGTGTTGACATCAATGAATGTATAGAAAAACCTAATGTATGCCAAAATGGTCAATGTAAGAATCTTGAAGGTAGTTTCCAGTGTATATGCCCAACTGGTTATTTGCTTACATCCACACGTGATACTTGTCTAGATATTGATGAATGTCAAAGGCATCCAAATATTTGTAATAATGGCAGCTGCATTAATATGGTCGGCACTTACAGATGTCACTGTAATGCTGGATTCAAATTGAGTAATAACAATGATTGTGTTGATATAGATGAGTGTCACATGATGCCATTTTTGTGTCGAAATGGACGGTGTCGAAACAGTTTGGGATCATTTTACTGTGAATGTGCCTCAGGATATATTTTAACTCATGATAAACACAACTGCAGAGATATTGATGAATGTCAGGAAGTAAGTACTTCTTTAATCTTTTTTAATAACCTGAAGCGTAATTTACACTGTAACACATGTAAATTGTGCTCAAGAAAATAATATTTTGTTAACAAAATAGTATTCAAAACAGCATTCATTAGTGTTAAAACTATTTAATCATTCCAGAAATAACAATAATTTTTCGTATCAATTGCTTTTTATGAAAAAAATCACGAAGTTGTAAGATCTAAGGAAATGTCTGCTCGCAAGAGTGTAAGAAACTTTTAATGAACATTTATCAATATTATTATACCTTTGGTAGATATTATCAAAGATTATGTCCACCTAAGGAAGCTATTGTTGTAGTGAAACGCCTATTGAAAATGAATGATATATTGTGAAAATTTGTTATTATTATCATGAATGGTGTAATTGATTTGCACCAAGCTAAAAATCAAAGATGATGAGGAAACTAACGAAGAACTTCAGTTGTCTCACAGTATGTACTTAGTAGTATGTGATGTAGATCAACCATGGATTCATTTCGAAACATCATTATGAAATAAAAAAGATGAGACGATATTTATCTATAATGATGATGATTGACCTACTGTTACTAACTTTAATGACACAAGACACTTTGAAGAGATAATCTATTGCATTATTATGAGATCACAAAGCACAAAGAAAATACATAGCGAGAATGCATGCTATATGGAGTTAACCACGAGCATTTAGCCTTCCATGCTTAAAATATGAGGGATTATAGTTGGATGGGATTTTTGGTAGAAGTGGCGATTCTGCCTCCCATTGGTGTGATTGGATAGAAGCTGCTCATCAGGAATATACAGAAAGATGCAAAAGAGTGTAAGAAACTTTTAATGAACTTTTATCAATATTATTTTACCTTCGGTAGATATTATCAAAGATTATGTCCACCTAAGGAAGCTCTGTCTATCCAAAAAACAAAGTAACCCAAGCATTGATAGATGCGTCATCAATACATAATCACCAATATTGGGTAAAATGAAGAGACCTTCTTACGCTGGCCAATTAGATTTAACTGCAATCTGCTGGCGGATTTTATTCAGGTATATCTTACAGGGTCGAAGTGGTGAGTTACGTTTTAACACATGTGGTGTGTACATATACGATATTTTGAAGATTAAAATTTTTAAAATGTCAGGTACTGTTATGGCTGAAGAAACTGCTAATTTCTGTCCCTACATTCCACCTAAAAAGATATCCTAAACTCAGCTGTATATTAATAAAAAAAAAAACGTTGGTTCCTTAGTGTGACTCTGTACAAGCTACACGGTCTGGGAGATCACGGGCACTATGCATGATAATGTTTTGTAGCACTCTGTTGCTTAGATGGATAGAATATAGGTTCTTGAAAGCACAACTGGTTCCAGTGGATGCAGAGGTTCATGATGCGTTTACAGAAGAAGCTGACATCTGGCAAATTAAAATCATATACAATGCTGTTTAAGTACTTTACCAACTGAAAGGATTTTTCGAAATATTTATGAATAAATATTGACCATCAGCTTTAATCACAAAAATATAATTAGAATATATTGAAAACGATCTGTATTATGGTTTCGTCAACATTGTAGTTGAATTATATTGATGGAATGAATACAAAATCTCTTCAGTGATTTTTTTCAATTTCTCAGCTATGCCACTGTTGGAAATGTTTATCTGCTTGAAATAAACGTTTCAATACATTTTGTATCACTTTGATATTGCAGACCCCTGGAGCATGCCCTCCGCCAGGAAAATGTACTAACGTAATGGGATCATTCATGTGCAGTTGCCCAGAAGGTTACGAACTGAGTTCCATCACGGGAGTGTGTGAAGATATAGACGAGTGTGTGGAGAACGTTGACATTTGTGAAAATGGTATTTGTACAAATACTGATGGAGGTGCTTTTTGTACTTGTCAAGAAGGGTTCATTTTGGAACAAGCAACCATGAAATGTATCGATGTAAGACAAGAACATTGCTATGACTCATTCATTGGTGGAAGGTGTTCTGAACCTAGAGGAATGAGTATTACTGCCAAGGAATGTTGTTGCTCGAAAGGGGCTGCTTGGGGAAAATTCTGTGAAAGATGTCCAGTGGAAGGTTCACGTGAGTATATTTATTATTTTCATATAAAATTTCATACAAGTTGTTGATAATTCGCAAAAATTAAGTACTTGCTTTCATGATAGACTTCCATTTGGGAAGCCATTTTGATTAGAGGATGTGATTAGAGTTTCTTCAATATTCATTGATTTTCTAATTCATAATAGTACCAAATGATCCAGTTTTGTTACACCAAAACTGTAACACTCTTCTTTATGCGTGATTTATCAACAAAAATGATTTCCACGCAGTGACTCAGTCTATTCATATTTGATAAGATAAACTTCAATTTTCAGTCAATTTTTTTTTAAATACAATCTTGATATTTCATTTAGTCTGACGAACATACACTTTTTTTACACAGTTAATTTTGTCAATCCACTTTTCGATTTCCATTATTTTGTGTTTTGTGTTGTTTAACCCTTGTCGAAGTGAATAAGTAGTGTTGAAAGCAATTTTAGCTCATTGGTATATCTTGGTTCATTTGGAATTTCAGTAATTTTTGATTCATTGCTTTTTTAAAAAAGATTTATGAAGACACTTTCTGAATCTATGTTTCTTAACTAACTTGTCGACTATGTTTAAAGTATAGCCATCACTTCCAGATTTGTTCCTGATAAAATTTTACTCAATATCATATCCTTGCTTAGGGGGTACATCAAAAACTATGAACAAGTAAGTTCTACTATTTTTTGTTATAGGCAATGGGATTTGTCAGAAACATCTGAAAGAACTAGTATCCTTCCTATATGTAAAATACTAAACGACCCTTGTGGGCTTTTCCTATAGCTTAGACATCTGAGAATGGTACCTCCTCATGGTATTGAAATTTTATATGTAAATTTAAAATTCAGGGACTTGTTGAGAGTTGAGACCTGCTTATGAATGAAGAAGACAGTTGGTTTCCTATTACTGTGCTCTCATGCTATATGTACAAACGGTTTTTGAACTCTTACTTAGACAATTACCCTAACAAGATTCTTCACATATTATTTTGTTTTTGGTATAAACCCACTTAGAAACAACAGATATATATCAAATGATACTGAAATCTTCCGATCTTGAAACTTCAATTTTCTTCATAAATTCATTTGATTCATCACTCTCAAACTTGATTATTGAATCGAGAGAGTTTCGATGTGTTGGTAGCTATTTGGCAATTTTATTTGTAAGTGAAATTATATCTTAGATAACCTTTCAAAATATATGAACCAAGATATACGCTGATGTGTGAAGAAAGGCCGTACCATAAAAGATCATTGCTTGAATTTTTGAGACCAGTACAAAACAATGGACTTCTAGATGGTTTTGAAAGTCTGAAAATAGCAAAGTGTGGCATAAGAACGATGAACAGCGCTAAGAATGTTCTCATCCACACCAACTTTTAATCACTATTTATTAACGACTCTCTTTAAAGTACTAAAGAAATCATTATGATGTACCAAAAAAAGTAAAAGCTCATCTTTACAGATCAGTCAAAACTCTATCCAAAAGTCATCAGACCTCCAGATTTTTATATCAACTAATGTTTCAGCTGACTTTTTGAGAATGTGTCCTGAAGGACCAGGCAGAATGGATACAGGAAGCGACTTAAACGAGTGTGAACTGATGCCTAATGTATGTGAAGGAGGTGAATGTGTTAACACAGATGGCTCTTTCCGATGTGATTGCCCTATGGGATATGTTCTCGATTCTTCTGGTAAGAAATGTGTAGATGACAATGAATGTGTCAGTTCACCCACTGTATGTGGAAATGGAACATGTACTAATGTTATTGGTGGATTTGAGTGTAGCTGTAGAGATGGTTTTGCTCCTGGACCATTACAAGTGAGTACTTCTTGATATAATGATTATAAGTAGGTACCTGTCTCAGTAGTCTGGCAATTTTTATCCATACCATCATCTACAATCATCAATCTGTTTGAATGTAGGCGAACCATGGCACGTATTTAAGCACGTTATATCAGCGAGTTCTCATTTTGGTTTAGATTAAACACACACATAAACGTCTATTCGTAATCTTAATTGGTTCTATTTGTGAGGTTGCAGTCAATAGCTGGGCTGTTACAAAAAAAATTTTGTTATATGTCGAGCTTATATCAGTCATTACCCGAAGACGATTGTGAATACTAAAAAACGAAACGTTGTGAAGTAACTTGGCTTGTATTTCATTTTATTGTAATTTCATTTCAGGTTTTTTTTTGCTTAATATAATTGTTATTTTCAGCTATTCATTTTAACTTTCACTTCTATTGGTGCTTTCAGGGATTTCAAATAATTTTATATTATATTAGACAATGTAAGTACAAACTAATGGAATTCAAGATTATATATCTTGTTAAAATATATAAATATGGAGAACCTACTAACGTGAAAAAAATAAAATATCATTTTTTTCATTTATTGAGTGTTCTTCGTGATCAATATGTATCGTTTCTAAAAATATTTTTTAGTTGTAATAATTACAGATATAGTAGTGACGTTCGTTTTGGAGATTTTGAGGCCATTATTTCGGAACATCATTTTGGTGGTAATTCGTGTATATATGGAAGTGATTTTTATATGAATGAAGGTATAACGTTGTCGCGTTCAACTTCTTCATTATTTTGAAAGTGTGTTCTTTCACAAAATAATGTTCAGTTTTCTAAAGAACTCGGATAAGAAGTTTACTGAAATTAGATGAACTTTTGTTTCATAAACTGAGATGGGTAATTTTAATGATTCTGCTTTTCAATAATTTTAATAAATTAATCTTCAATTTATTTGGATGGATGGATGGGTCAGGCTCAAAAACCAAAATATTTGAGATAGAAAAATTAATACAAATAAAATAATATTTTAAGAAATGATAAATATTGATTATGAAGGACACTCAATGAATAAGAGAACTAGTATTGAACATCTTAGCGAAATTTACACATGTCTACTTGAATATGATAAAGAGAATAAAAGATCTAGTTGTATTCAGAATTTCGCACTTGACATTGTCAGTCACATTTTGATTACTTTCGTTATTTTATGATTGTCTATCCGTTTGTAAGAAGCCTTTTTATATTTTATTCTCACGTTAGTAAGTTGTTCATATTAATATATTTTTATAAGATATATAATATTATTATTGTAGTTGTCCTGATGAAGGTGTGAAATACATTGAAACATATAACACAGTTTTCTTTGTAATAACCCAGTTATTAACTGCAACCTCACAAATATAAAGATTTCATACCAGTATGAAATGGTAAGACTTTGAGCTGATAAGCATTTATATGTTAACCTGTTATATGATCTACTGTATACTGCTACTGCTATCTGATTTTGAGACTTTCATTGAATATTTTTGAATGAAAAAATTACTCTGTATTTTCACTCTAAGGTTTGTGAAGATGTCAATGAGTGCCACGAAATTGGAAACCAATGTGCATTCAGATGCCATAATGTACCTGGGTCCTTCAGATGTATTTGCCCATATGGTTATGCTTTAGCTCCCGATGGTAGACACTGTACAGGTATGTACTTTCAAAATTTTCTTTCATAGAGTCTCAAATAGATATATGTTTCATTGTAACATGCTAGTTTGATAAGATAAGTACATGTATGTTTTGATGTTTTCGAACAGTAGTGTGAATGAGAGAAGTTACAGATTCAAGGTAGGAGATGGCAAGACTTTAGGTTAAGGTCTATCATTTCAATAGGTGACTGTTGAAAAGTAAAATCCTCATACTTATTGGTAATAGAGAGGAAATAGGTAAATATGATATTTATTGTTCTACTCATTAAGTCGATCACAATGTGAAAAGATGGTTTAAACCTGTCGGCCACACAATCGATTTTCGAAGTGTATCATCCAATCTGTGCTAGGGATCGCGTGTTGTGAGGCATGACTTAGTTAATCTCTGGCGCTCACGAGTTTCGACTTTTGAGGGTTGTCGTTCGTAAGTTGGTGAAATATTTTCAAACAGATAGATACATTGTGTTGCATAACAATGAGTTACTTCAACATTTAGTTGAACTATAACAAATACGTTCAAATACATTTATAATAGGTACGATTAGTTGGAGAAATCTTGAACAAATATTTTAACCTATTCGTAAATAATGAGGGACCTCAGTTTCCACAGGTGTGTACATAAGTATTTTGCAGAGGAGGGCACAATATTGATGAAAAAGCATACTGACTTGTTCACATTGGAAAGATTTAGAAGTTTCTTGCTGATGGTGTATAGTTCACTTGTAAACTTGATTGCAAATTTGTTGAATAGTCGTAGTTGTACCACAGTACAAAATATATACAAAGTTAATCTCAGTAGCAGAGAAGGCGCATTATAATAAAAAAGCATACTAACTCAATCACTTGGTCTAGTGGTCTCATTCTAGTAGTCTCATAGCCGCATATATTGAACATTCAATGTCAGTTGCAGATGGTGCATTATTAACTCAGATCTAATCGATGGATTAAGATGTTGTATATACTTTTTGCAAATTGAAATTTGTGTACACAATCCAACATAGTCAGGTATTGAGATATTCCTCTACCCAAAAAATGATCCTTTTTGTGTAGGCTGATTTATACTCCAAATATTTTTATTCTATAATTCAGTAAAGACACGCCCAAAGAAGCCATTGTATGGCGAAACACATGTTGCGTTTTTGTAAAATCTTTTTGTGAAAATCTCACAATAAAGTGTTTTTTGAATACGTTTTTTATAAAATTCATTAGTAATGCCAAAACAACTCTTTAATTTATTCTATCAGAAACGAAAAAATCAACTTGAATTTTTCAGAAATTGGACACATTCAACATACGAAACTACTATCACAAACTAAAAAAAAAAACAAGTTTTTCGAAAAAATAAATATTTATCCACTATGAAATTTAAATACCAATTGAAAAATTTCCACTTAGCAAATTTTCGTAATTCTGTTCCTATTACTTATGTTTGTATTGACCTATACTAAATTCATTATTCCATTATATTTTCAAATCAGTATGATTTATAACCATATTTCTTTTTTTCAAGGTGTATTATGTGATGTACTGTTATTTGTAAAATATCTCCCCCACCCTATGTACTTTTATTGTATAATTATAATTTGTTGGATCTGATAACAGACGTGAAGTGCAAATAACAATTACATGCATAGAAATTATCATTTCTACATCACATCGTGTATTTCTAACAAATAACTCAATATAATTTTTTTATATATATTTATTTTGAGGTGAAAAATATCATTGTGGCAAGCGCCTGAAATTGAAACTTCAAAAGCAACCCAAAGCTGGGACTGAGACATTTTATTTATTTTCTAGATGTTGATGAATGCAGCACACCCGCAAACAACTGCAAGTTCATGTGTAAGAACTTAATTGGCTCATTCATGTGCATATGTCCTCAAGGTTACAGTCAGGTTGGTTTAACTGATGAATGTATAGACATAAATGAATGTGAAAATCCCGATATATGTCAAAATGGTCGATGTATTAATATGCAAGGTTCCTACAGATGTGACTGTTTCGATGGATTTGAACTAAGTACAGATGGAAGAAGATGCTTAGGCAAGTATAATTCAAGAATTTGATAATACTTCAAGAAGAGGCTTCTTGTTTGATAATATAAGTTGTATGGCAATATTTTTTTTAATGTTGAAGGTTCGGACTTCCACTGTCTCGGATTTGAAATTGAATTGAACCAAAATATTTGGATGAGTCAGTTGAAATATATCGATTAATAAGGAAAAATAAACAAAAATTATGATATGTAACACTAGGTTTTGTAAAAAAATTAATTATTGTGATCTGAAATGAGTTGATAAATGGGTTAAACATTAAGTGAAATGTCAACAATATACAAATAATAAAAATAAAAATTGAAGACAAATGATGAAAAGTGACAAGATTAAAGTATAGAAGAAAAATTTTTTATTCACAGTCGTCTTCAGTTATGACGATAGTGGATACTAACAATCAAAACGTCATGATGAAGCTTAGTTTGAATGCCTATCCTTGTTTTTTTCTCATTCTTCATCATCTTCTTTCTTTACTTTTATTTCCATTCTTTGTGTCTTATCGACATTTTACTTATTGTTAAATCAATTTATTGATTTAATATATGTCAAGAAAAAATTGTTTTCTGTAAAAATTTCTATTTCTCCTCATTTGGTGTTATTTTTTTCTTCATCAACCAATTTGAATATTTATGGTATTTTTTAGATATTTCATTGAATTTTTTCAGTTACTCTTGTCTTAGTTTTCAAATGTATCAATTTTTTTTTGTAGATAATGAATTTTTGTACCACTATATAGGTATGTTCACTTTTAGATAGAAGACAAGGAATGTGCTATAGACAACTATTCAATGGAAGATGCAGGACTCCTAATAATGAACTACGATTATCAACAATGGCTGACTGTTGCTGTTCAATGGGTGAAGCTTGGGGACCTCAATGTGAATTATGTCCATCTAGGTATACACCTCAATATCAAGATTTGTGTTTGGATAGTGGATTTTTGATCGATGGAAAAGGTAAAATTTGAATATTATCTGGAATGAATATTTGTTTGAATTCATATATAGTTATGACAGAAAATCAGTAGTAAAAGCTTTTGTTATAAATTTCAGATATCAATGAGTGTGAAACTATACCAGATTTATGTCGCAATGGACAATGTATCAATACTATGGGATCTTATAGATGCATTTGCAATAAGGGATTTAAACCAGATGCATCTGGGTTATACTGTCTGGGTAAGATAAACTTGAAACAACTAATTCTTTATTTCCAGACTCAATCAAAATATTTGAATAGAAACATGAAACTTATCATTAAAAAAAAAACTAGAATCAATTATCGAAATTGAAACTCTGCTTTAACACTTCCTTCTTTCCTCAGATTTACTCATTAGGTTACCGAAGGTTCATAATAAACTAAAGAAGAAACAGTTGATATTTCATTGATATCAACTGGTAGAGAAAAATATAAACTCATCTTAGTTTCAGAATTACAATAGTCACTAGTTGAAGAGTTTGATATTTTTCTAGTAAAGTTATTGAGGTATTGTGTGATAACCAAATTTTTTGTTGTATCATCATGATTGTGTAATATTTTTTAAAGTTTAGAAAAGTGAGTCTCACTTACCTATCAAAACAGTCCTTGATAAAGGACGTTTTTATCTGAAACAATTGCTACTGCTGTCCATGGTTTATTAGAAATGATGCAACGCAAATGAAGCCTTTAACCATAGAGTACTATGTAATAACTGGTAGGGTGTTGCTATGGTTCAGAAGTTATTTACTCAACAGATCTCAATGTACTAAAATAAACAACGTCCTATCAAGCCAAAAACCAATTGATACCGGGGTCCCCCAAGGGAGTGTACTTGGCCCTGTTTTATTCATACTTTATTTGAATGACATAAATTTTATTAGTGACTGTGAATTCATCAACCTCTTTGCAGATGATACTCTCATTGCATCAAGCGACTATGATACTTATAATGCTGTACGCAAAATTAATTTGACTCTTGAAAACGTGGCGAAGTTCTTGAACATAAACAAACTCGAACTGAATACCACTAAAACGAAAGCTATGATATTGACAACACAATATAAATATAACTCAATTGATATCAACTCCATTAATATTGAGATCTACGGCGAAACTATAGAAAGAATTCAAATACCTAGGCTTCATTGTTGATAACACTTTGAACTTAAAAAAACACTTCCAGTATATGTGTAATAAAATTTCTAAAAAATTATTTTTCTTTACTAGAATTAGTAGACAATTAACATTCCAATCTAATTTGACTGTTTATAAAATAATAATCCTACCACACTTTGATTACTGTGCTCATTTGATATCATTACTAGACGGTAATTCTATCTCTCCTCTACAAAAATTACAAAACAGAGGAATGCGCTTGTTATTAAAACGCCATAAATATACTCCTATATTATCAATGATTAATATTCTGAATTGGATGATATTCTATGATATTCATATTCAAAATACTCACTGGAAAAGCACCACATTACTTCAATGAGTTTATTACATATAACCATCAGATACACAAATACGATACAAGAGGAAGAGATAGATGACTTGGTTGTCCCACAAACTAACCTTGCAAGAACAATGAATTCTATTTTTCACAGAGGACTCATGGACTATAACAAGCTTCCTAATGAAATTAAACAAAGTAACACCCTTCAACTCTTCAAACGCTCCTTATCTCAATATCTACGGGCACAATACTATTCCAATTGAGTTGTTCATCATTCTTCTCTCTATTAATCTCTTCATCATCTACTACTGCTTTGTTTTACCCAATATATTCCATCATATAGGGTCTTATATATTTCAGTTTTTTTGTAATTCTGTTTAATAACTGATATATTTGTATAATATTTATGTATATTAGGATATCTATTTCAAATAAATCTATTTCTGATTTCTAAAAGATTTTAGTTCACCGTTATTGAGGAATAGATCAAAATTTAGTTACATAAGCTCTCATAAGTTTTATTTTGATGTGAACATCAACTCAGGTATTTCAATCCCAGAATATACTTTTTTGAGAATTTCTTATCATGAATTCTTTGAATTCTTCATGCCATACATGAAGATTTAATCAATATGAAAGTGGCAGGGTTTTGCCTTCTAAGTGTTGAAAAATGAATTAAAGAAGTTCAGATTGACCTTATTAATTCAAGTGGAACAAACGCCATGTTGCCAAGACTTTAGGCTCTACCCGCCATCTTTCATAATAAGGTTAACACGTTGGCCATATAGCTCACGGAACTAGTTTATCGTCAGGCCCTGTTAACGTACAGCTCTCACCACTCAGTATGGATTTAAATACTGTATACTACCATTCAGTGTATATATTTCATTACTTCTTATTCCGAAAAAAAACCTGAAACTTGACATATTTATACATTTTGTCAAATTAAATAAATCCAAAATGAAAAAATTGATAAACTGAAAGTTGGACCTCAGTAGGATATGAAGTAAGGAGTGACAATAGAAAATACTTATTGGTAGGCAAAACACATGAATATGACAAGTTACTGACTAGTTGGCCTTTTTCTTCAGGAGTTTGTATCTTATTGTTTCTCATTTTTTAGATATCAACGAATGTGCTACTAATACATCACATTGTCAGTACAACTGTCAAAATACTGAAGGCGGTTTCATATGCTCTTGCCCATCTGGATTCTTGTTAAACCCAGACGAGTTAACCTGTAGAGACCTGGACGAATGTAAAACTGGCCAACACATTTGTCAACAAAACTGTATCAACACGGAAGGAAGCTACAAGTGTTCTTGTGATGAGGGATATACTCAAGTTGGTGATAGCTGCCACGGTAAGTGAAATGGTATTAATTTGTTACCCTACTACTTAAAGCTGTCTGACTTATCCATTTCTTCCAAGTTTCCAGAAATTCTGTAGTCTTATGGGCATCTATTTTCATGACATTCATTCTAACACTCTTGTTTCCTGTACTAATTTGTACAGGTGTCTTGCTGGATGTATGTCATATTATTCTGGATATAACTGGGGTTGTCCATGAATTGTTTGCCTCCTGTGATTCAATTTCTCACATTTGCATAAAATATAATGAGTTGTCTTTGTCCTTTTGTTACATTGCTCGTAGCTGATGTCTTTGTTGAACAGCCATATATTGTTTAGGTGTCCTCTTCATGGATAGTGTCCAATGAATAGCAGTGTTATGGTTCTAAGACAATCCCTGCTTCAATGAATCAGTTCTTCAGTTCTTTTCTTGGGCAGTCTCTTGATAAAGGTTTCTACGTATGTGTTCCTGGGTGTATTTTTCCAGTACCTTGATGTTTTTTAGAGTCCCACTTATCAATATGGTTCCTTGCTGAAGACTTTGGTATCTCAAGACCAGTGATGTGTCTGGCATTCCCAGACTAATCTAGATGTCACTTTTAGGTTCATCAGTGCCTCAAGGGTACCCTGAATATCTTTGAAAATATTGATCCGCTCATTTCATTAAGGCCTCAAATTAATATTCAATGCATATTGCAAGATTGCATGCACTTCAACCTTTAGAATGATGTGTACTGACCAAGTCGGTAACTGAAACAAAGATTTTTCTCTGCAGAATAAATTCTAGCTTTTGTCCAATATTCGGTTTTCGACCCTTTTGTGTACCAGGCGTTTCTGTCCACTTAATTTGAAGTTTTAGAGGTCCATTACAAGGTTCCATAACAATGAGGATAAAACCGTCCTTGAGGAATCAGTCTTCATGTTTTTGGTTTGTATCCCAGAGCCAAACTTGTTCAGAGGGTTATGCACAATATTTTTGAGAAGACGTACCAGTTCTTTTTTGGAGCATTACTGTTCAGGATTCCAGTGTTGAGTTTGTAATTTCTTATCTGGGAAAGAGAAGCTCTCTTATAGTCTCTCCTCCTGTTTCCGTGTACTTCTCGGTATTTGTTTTCAGATTTATTCATTGAGGGTATTTTAAAGAGTCTGGCGCATACTTGGGCCTGTTCGACCTCCTCGCGTTGCCTTCTCCATAACTCTCGCTTAAATTTCCTCAAGACTTCGTTTTATTCAGTTAGGGACCTTTTGAAGGTTTTTCTAGTTCACTGTCTCATCGGTGCCAAATCTTCATCCTCCAGGAAACATACCTGTTTGATCTTCGTTTAACAGTGGCACAATATCCGCTGTATGTAGAAATGATTGCTCCCAGCAATCAGTTTCGTACTGCAAAGCTTATTTGATCGAAACAAGTTTCCATCTTGACCTTCTGATAGGATATGATCTCTTTCATTGGTGTCAGTGCTCCACCAGGTGAGGTGGTGTGCATTGGCTTCATAGCCAGTTTTGAGCTGCTCGGCAAGCCAATAATTTGAGTCAAACCTAAAAGTAATGGTCAGCTTTGTTTACCACATATTCCTGATACGCGCCGCTTTGGGGGAAAATCAAGAGAGCTAAGTCAGTCTATCATTTCTCGAGAAATTGCCTGCAGAAGATATTCCCGATTATACAGGTTGTATGTGATTTTTGGGTCCCTAATTAGATGTATGGATCTTTTCTGGATAGAATCGCAGAGTATGCTTAGTGACGGAACTGCTTGTATGTGATCAATATTCCGAAAAAGGTCGAGTTTGAGTTTTATTAAGCACAACTTTCTAGCTTGAAATAGTTTTGAGTTTCTGAGAACCTACCTTTTATATTTCAGCAACGTGATTTTGCCAGTACATATCCAGTTGACTTGCTCAATATATTGAAGCATTCCAAATATTTGAGAATATGTTCGAGTTATAAATTTCTTCATTTTTTCAGTATCAACCTTATAAAACAATTATTTCTTTAGAATATTTTTCTTGCTTTTTTAGGTAAAGGCGTCTTTAACTAAGGAGGAAAAACCTCTTTATTTAAGATTGAAGATCCCACAACAATGCCAAAAGTTAATTGGTATATTGTCCAAATTATACAGTGAGTTTCAATTATACAGTGAGTTTCACCATATGGGAAACTATTTTATCATCCATTTCTCAGAAAATTTTATTTCTTATAAAAATTGGTGCATTGCGAGAAACTTGGATTCGAGTTGTCAAAATTCTAAATTTTCTAATAAACTATCCTTATTTTCGACATTATTAAAAAAGTTCAATTTTGAAAAGTTGTTCAAATTTGAAAACAATATTCAGATTTGAATTCACAGCCACCTACGTAACAAAACAAAAAAATCCATTTTCTTATGGTTCTAGCCTCATGAAGAGTACTTGTACTACTTACAGATTTGTATTACTTAATTGTTTAGCATTAAATAATTTAGTCAACTATTTATTCTTATTTTGGACTTACATACAGAGTGAAATATCAATTTTGCACCAAAAAACCAGTAAAAATTTAAACCATTTTCAACAAACATCGATATACTAGTTCGAATAATACATTGTACTAAATTTCTGTTGAACTGTCCTTATGTTTTTTCATAATTGTGGAATCTAACACACTTGCTGTCATCTGTTATCATAACATACAAACTGTCTTAAGTCAATTTGTGTTCTGTCATATTTCGATAGTTGGGACGAAGCAGAAAAATATTTTTTTGTTTTTTGAGTGCTATGGCAACATGAGTGTAGTAGAATGAAGTTGCATTGTTTGACAGACAGTAAAAGTTTGATTTCTTATTTATTTCAGTTCGTTCTTTAATAAAACCAATCACATTTTGAAGTTGTGTCTATTTGAAAGTAAAAAACCAGCCCAGACACCCTTCAGTTAAAAGCAGGAAGTGTAAAAGTAAGCAATCGTAAAAATTGAAAACAGTAATCACTAAAAACAAAATGGCGACTGCAGCTCAGGACGACGCAGTGACTTTGGTCTAAAAACTAACAAACAGTGAATCGTACCAGATATGGAAGTTTCAAATAACAGTTATCTCAAAGCTTATGCTTTATGAGACATTGTTAGTGGAACAGAAGTTTTGTCATCTACTGATGACAGTAAAATAGCAGAATGGAATCGTTGAGGTGCCAAAGCACAAAAATTAATAATAACGACAGTAGACAAAAAGATTCTCATGCATATAATCAACTGTAAAACATCCAATGAGATGCTCGAGAAACTGAGTAATATTTTTGACAAGAACACTGAAGAACAAAAATGCAGCTTAGTAAAGGATTTCTTTAACTTAACATATGACAAAAGCAGTGATATTTCTTTACATACAGTAAAGTTGAAAGCCTGGCATATATACTAAAAAGTTTGAGTCAAGATATTAATGGAGAAATGATTATCGCCAAGGTCCTTTCAACGTTACCAGAAAGTTACAAATACTTCAACACAGCCTGGGATTCAACACCCAAAAGTGAAGACATTAACTAAACTCACCTCAAGGCTATTGGCAGAAGAACCCAGATTCAAAGAAGTTACAGAAGAAAATGCAGTATCATTCGAGTCAACTAAAAGTCAAAAGAAGGGTTCCAAATATAAAGAAAAAGTAACATGTTTCAAATGTAATGGCTTGGGGCATTTTGCTAAAAACTGTCATAAGCAAAGAATTTGTTCAATCTGTAACAAGAACAATCATGTGGAACAAGATTGCTATTTCAGAAAGAAGAAACAGACCCAAAAAAAATGCAGAAGATAGCATTTTTCACAGAAAAAAATGAAAACCCCGTAGATGATAGAGTTTTTGTTGTAGGCTCATGGTCATCTTCGCATATGTCTAATAACATAGATTTTTTCAAAACACTTGCTGAAACTACATCAGAAATTTCTGTAGCTAAAAAAGGACTTGATATGAGAAGTGAAGGACTGGGATCAATAGAAGGAAGTGAAATTTTTCTGAATGATGTACTTTTCATTCCTGATTTAAGTAAAAACTTATTATCTGTGAGTGTCATTACAGAAGAAGAAGGAAAAGTGATATTTGACAAAAACAAAGTGACTATCTTGAAAGACAAAATGAAAATCCTTGAAGGGACCAAAGGTGAAAATGGTCTTTATATGGTGAATTTGAATATACAACCACAAACTTTTCTATCAGACCTTGAAGAAAATCCGGCACAAATATGGCACAAAAAACTAGGACATTTGGGGGTGAATAACTTGAAAAGATTAGTTGACATGTCAATTGGAATCGACATCAGCAAAACTGATCTTCATAAACTAGTGACAGTGTGTAAAACATGCCTAAAAGCTAAGCAAACCAGACTTCCTTTGAATAATGTAAGAACTTGAGCTATCCGCCCTCTTGAAATCATTCACACGAATTTATGTGGCCCCATCGATCCCATCACATGGGATGGTAAGAAATACATTCTAACATTCCTTGATAACTTCACTCATTATTCCACGATATATTTATTGCAAAATAAATATGAAGTATCCGAATATGTAAAGAAGTATATCCAAGAGGTAGAAGCTCACCACAATATGAAAGTGTCAAAAGTAAGAAGTGACAATGGAACAGAGTTTGTTAATGCAGATCTAAAATCTTGGTATAAAAGAAAAGGAATTGTAATGGATCTTTCTGTACCCCACTCTCCTCAACATAACGGTAAAGGTTGAACTGTAGCATAATGGACAAAGCCAGAGCACTGATTTTTGACTCTGGTTTGAACAAGAAGTTCTGGGGTAAAGCAGCAAGAGTGGCTACATATCTTTTAAACAGATCACCCAGTGAGGCAGTTGACATAACTCCAACAGAAAAATGGACAACTAAAATACCAAATCTTTCAAATATTCATTTATTTGGATGTAAAGCCTATGCCAAGACACTGGGATATTTAAAAAAACTTGACGAAAGAAGTAAGGAGTTCATTTTCATTGGATGTTCATCGAATGGCTATCGATTGTGAGACGAAGAAAATGAAAAGATAGTTATACAGAGACGTAATTTTTCAAGAACCTAAAGGTGATATTCAAAGTAAAAGCCCAGTAAATTCTAGAATATTGATGAACCTCGAGAAAAGGGAAGAAGAGGATAACGAGGTTAAAATGACAGACGAAACTGATGGACTTTCAGTAAATGATTACCTCAAACACCAGGAATCAGAAGATGAGATAGAAAGTGAGGTTAAAACAACACGATGTGGTAGAAAAGTAAATATATCAAAAAGATTTCTGGATTATGACCTAACAAATTCTGATAATAAACATTCTATAGCGATGCTGAGCAACGAAGAAGTAATGAAAAGTGATGACAAAGAAAAATGGATACAGGCCATCGAGGATGAAAAAGCTTCATCGAACAAAAACAACACTTGGACATTGGTGGATGAAAACATAGTATTGAAAAAACATTCTAACCAGCAAATGGGCGTTTGAAGTTAAAGATGATGGGCATTATAAAGCTAGACTAGTTGTAAGAGGATGCCAACAAAAATATGATATCCATTATATGGAAACTTTCAGCCTAGTAGTTAACATAACTGCTCTAAGAATAATACTAGCCCTAGCTGCCTGCAATAATTATTACATTAAGAAATTTGACATCAAAACTGCCTTTGTCAGAAGAGATTTTTATGAAATTGCCAGAAAGCTACACAGAAATAGGCAAGGTATGTAAACTTCTAAAATCTCTGTATGGTCTAAAACAAGCCCCTTTAAAATGGAACAAAACATTTACAAATTTTTTGAGAGAAAATGGTTTACACATACAAAAAACTGAAAATTACTTTTTTGAAAATGAAAACAATTCTTTAATACTTATACAATTTGATAGAAATGGAAAACTTGCTGAGAAATCTTAGAAACAAGTTTGAAATGACATTCAGTAATGATCCAGAATCCTTCCTTGGAATAAAAATTAAAAAACAAATAAATGGGATCCTATTGAGCCAAGAACAATATGTTGAAAACATGATTCAGAAATTCAACATGCAGGAATCGAAGACAGTGGCAACACCATTAGTTGGCAATGCTACAGTGACAGTGATTTTTCTGGTGATGTGAAAACTCAAAAGACCACAACTGGGTGCGTAATATTTTATTGTCATGGTCCAGTAACATGGTGCAGTTGTAATCAGCCTATTTTTTCGTTGTCCAGTATGGAGGCTGAGTATATCGCTGCTGCCGATTGTGTTAAAGAACTTATCTATCTAAAATCCCTGATACAAGAATTAATAGGACATGATCTCAAAGTTACTCTTCATGTGGACAATCAAAGTACCATAACATTAGTGAAAAATGCCAGTTTAATAAAAGATCAAAACACATTGACGTAAGATATCAATTTATCAATGAAAAGGTGAGAGAAGGTACTATGAATCTCTTGTACTGCTCAACACATGAACAAATCGCGGACATTTTAACCAAGCCATTATGTGCGACTAATGTGTGTTAGGTGTGATCTACCAGAGAAGTTAATAGCAGCAAGTGAATTCTAAAATTGAGTATATATATAATCAACATAAAAAGCATTTGTCGTTAGTCCCAAGAAACCAGTGAAATACATAAAAACTATGAGCAACAAAAACAAGCTGTGATTGAACCTGAAGTTTTTTCTGCATTCCTCAGAGACTGGTGTTTGTTGATAAATCATCACTATTAAGAGGATAGGGGTAAGTTTGAGAATCACATTAAGAGGATACGAAGGCGTTCTGGATTAAATACAAAAATTGGAGAAAAATGTGGAAGTTGCAATAATGTGAGTGATAAGGATTAATTGGTAAAATGTGATAGTTGCCATACTATTTCACATGCTAATGAAAGCTGCTGGCAGCATCTGAAATTAGGGCTGTTATATTGCAAACAGATCACTAATATACTTTTGCATTGAATGTCGTATTGCATTTCAGAAAGTTCCACTACTAATAAGGGTGATATCAGAAATGATGTTAAAGAATTGAAAGAAGAAGTTAAAGCTCTAAAAAATGAAAATAAATTCCTAAAAGAAAACTTAATGAAAATTGAGAGTAGTGAAACCAACTTTGAAATGGAGGATTCATGAATGAAATAGAGGAAAGAAAAACGAGATCAAACAACACAATGATTTTAAATATTAATGAATCGAATGCTGTAAATAGTAATGATAGAATAGAAAATGAAAAAAAAATGGTGAGAGAAGTTTTGGAGCATGCAGACATTGCTCTTAATGAGTTTAAAGTAATTAGAATAGGAAAATATGATGGAAGAAAAACACGTCCCATAAAGGTTATTTTGGAATCTAATGACGCAGCAGTAAATATACTAAGAAACCATAATAAAATCAATGATAATATTCCTTCTATCAGAATAATTGCATATCAAACGACTGCTCAACGAGAGTACTAAAAAAAAATTAAAATTAAAGCTGAATAACATCATTGACGAAGGTGATAATTCTAAAACTATAATTGAATTCAATTTAGATATTGTTTATTCGAACATAGAAAGTTTGTTAGCTCATAAAACTCAATTGATAGCTGTTTGCTACCATCCTGCTATTATTTTACTAAGTGAAGCCCGAACCACAAGCGAAATAAATAACCATGAACTTGAAATAACAGGCTATTCAACTATAAGATGTGACTCCAACTCAAGACACACAGGAGGTGTGATTATTTATATTAGAAAAGATATTAAATTTACAAACGGTAAAACCTATGTGCAAAATGGAAATTATTGGTGTAAATTAATATCTGTAACCAGCGGCAACACGAAATGGATAATAGGAAGTTTATATCATTCACCCAGTGGAAGTCATGCAGATTTTCTCGATCAAATGGAGATAATATGTGAAGAAATATTTTGCAGAATTCCTCGAGTGATTTTAGCTGGTGATTTTAATTTAGACTTCTTGTGTAATGAATTTTATGTTGAAAAAATTAAAGATCTTTTTAATGCTTATGGTATACATCAAAATGTGGAAACATATACTAGAATAACTAACACCAGTAAAAGTTTGATAGACTATGTATTGATAAATCAGGATAATTTGGAAGTTAAAGTATTGGATGAGCCCAAGATCACTGATCACTCCATAATAACTTAAATGTTTTCAAAATGTGAGACCTATTACAGCAGGGAGGTGCACTAAAATGATTAGAAAGTTAACCGATGAAAATCTGCATTCCATAATTTATAGTCAATTCCTACTGAATAGTATAGATGTTAACGACATTGACAACAATATTAAGGATATTTTAGGCAAAATTGTTAAAAAGATCGCACCCGTGAAAACAATAACATATGGCGTAAACGACATACCTTGGTATGACGATAATATAAAAAAATTAAGCAGAGAAAGAGATCCTGCATATAAAATCTTCAGAAGTATCTCTAATACAACCAACTGGAAAAATTATAAACAAAAACCTAACGCTGTTGTTAATTTGATAAAAGAAAAAAAATTGTTGTTATTATTATAACCAAATTGACAGAAATATGCATAATCCACGTTCAGTGTGGAAAACTCTAAAAAAATTAATAAACCCTAAACAAATTAATAATGATTTCTGCAATGGTGTGCAATTCGAAAAAATTGTCAGATTTTTTGTGTAAGAGATAAAGGAGAGATTACTGGGCATTTTAATGAGTTCTTTGTCAATAGTATTGATGATATGGTGTCTAGTATTGAAGATATTGAGTTTTCTTGTAATATTTATTTCTTGTAAAATTAGTATCTATACATGAGTTGGGTATAATTATGAAAAATCTAGAAAATAAAGGAAGTCAAATTTATGAACTAAACAGTAAAGTTGTGAAAAATAGCTTTGATGTTATTAGGCATGTGTGGTGCCACTTTGTGAATGTATCATTGGAAAGTGGCACATTTTCCGAAGAATTGAAAACCAGCATTGTTACACCTATCGAAAAGGTTGCAAATATTAGTAAAGGTGGTAAGTTTAGACCAATCAATTATTTGTCATTTGAAGCTATTCAGAGTCAGCTATTAGAGTCAGTAGTTTATCAACAGGTATTAGAATATATTAACTCAAATAATTTGCTATTCATTAATCAGTCTGGCTTTTTGAATCAAAGCACTCATGTGAATCAGCTATATAACTCACTGTCACTAAATGGAAGGAAAAAGTGAGTAATCATCTGTACACTATAGCAATATCACTGGATCTAAAACGGGCGTTTGAAACAGTAAATAGAGAGATATTATTAAAAAAAACTAAATAAATATGGTATAGAGGGTAAAGTATTCAATTGGATTAGAGGATACCTTACTAATAGAAAACAGACAACAAAAAGTGATGTAATGTCATCAGCTATTAAAGTAATTCATGGAGTTCCTTAGGGTAGTATTTTGGGCCCTCTATTGTTTTTAATGTATATTAATGATATGGAAAAATAAGTTGAATGTGACTATATTCATATATTCGCAGATGATACTCTGATATCAGTAAGTGATGGGAATATCGATAGAGCAATGATCAAAATAAATGATGTACTGAAAAATATGGATAAATATTTGAAAATGAATAAATTGAAGTTGAATGTAAGTAAAAGTAAGGCAATGATAATTACTACACCTTATAAATATAAACAAATAAATAGTAGTAACATTAACATAGAAATAAACAATGAAAAAATTGAAATTGTAAAGGAATTTAAATATCTGGGATTTATGTTGGATAATCATTTATTATTTAGTAGCCACTTTGAATATATAAAAAAAATATTGAAAAAAACGGTATTTCTTTTCTAGAGTGTCCCAAAACTTGAGTCTGAATTCCAGAATAACTGTGTATAAGACTATCATTCAACCTCATTTTGAATATTGCCCTTCATTACTATACTGCTTTGATCTGAAAAAAATATCCCAATTACAAAAGCTACAAAATTGAGCAATGAGAATATTATTGCGACGTAGTAGATCAACTCCTATATAATTGATGCTGGAAACTTTACTGTTATTTACTGTGGAGCGAAGACTGACTTACTTAACTATGATCTATATCTATAAAATGATACATGAACTGACTCTAACATACATGGTTAAGTTTATCATAACTGTAAACCAAATCCACACATACAATACTAGAGGCCAGAATCATTTATATGTAAACAGGCAGAGTACCTCATATAATGTAAAAGTTTTGTATTATAATAAAAAAATATTCCAACATTTTTCTATGCTGTATTTAACTTTAACTGTAAAATACGTATGTTAACTATTTTATTTTTTATAAATTAGGATTGCCCTACTTAAATGAATAAATCATCATTAAAACTAAATTCGGTAAATTCAGTAACAGACTACTGTATAAAAATGTTTGATATTTAACTTGAGTAAAATATTTTTTTTGTTTAGTGTTAGGTATTAGATTCGAAAATTAGAAGAAGATGTTGAACTGTCCTTATGTTTTATCATAATTGTTGAATTTAATACACCTGCTGTCATCTCTTATCATAACATGCAAACTATCTTAAGTTAATTTGTGTTCTGTCATATTTCGATAGTTGTTGTGATTTCATATCCGAATATTGTTTTCAAATTCAAACAACTTTTCCAAATAAACTTTTTTGATAATGTCAATAATGAGGGTAGTTTATTCTTGATCAAAATTTCTATTTTCTGTTCTCCCCTGTACACTGTTCGGAAATTTAGAATTTTGACAACTCAAATCCAAGTTTCCCGCAATGCACCAATTTTTATCAGAAATAAAATTTTCTGAGAAATGGATAATAAAATAGTTTCCCATGTGGTGCAAACTATTTGAAACTCACTGTAGATATTTTATTGAAATCAGAAGCTGAAATTACCAGAAAATGTGACTGCATTTGAATAAAATTCTGATAGGGATTTATCCAACTCATCTTTGCCAAAAACTGAATTATAAGATTTTTCAATAAAACATTCTTTCAGACAACACCTAAATATTGCACATAATTTAACAAATGTCAGTTTGAGATTGAAAGATCTTGAATTGATGTTTATCCGATTGTGTGCAATTTTTAAGTGTTTTCCGTATGGATCCAAGAAAGGGGGCAGAGAATAAAATGAATATTCCCAAATTGAATCTTGAAACATGAATCTCTCCTAATGAATTTTTCGTAGTCAACAAATTTTCTCTTAGACGAAGATTTCATACATACAGTCGAGCCGCGTTGAAGTCAATCGAGTACTTTGTAGGTACGTTGGAAGAGATGAATGTTTCGAGATTCCATTTTGAAATATTTATGGAATATTTATTTGCTTTCGATCATTCCGAAGGAGGGTCCAGATCTATTCTGAAAGGCAGAGAATATATGTGATGGAATTTTAAGATTTTCAATAAACTATTTACAAAACCGCCACAGATGCTTCACCATACACTAGTTTTTTCAGACGCATGTTTAATAATCAACACGCCTGAAGTTATTGCATTGTGAAACACGTGTTGCGGTTTTGTAAATTATTTAGTGAAAATCTCATAATGAAATATATGCATAGAAAATCTTTCCTCAGTCGCATTTTCTTCTAGTTCCAACTATAATGAATACATCACTTAACAAAATTATTAATTTTGTTTTATTATGGTGAAGAAAAGTTATTATTTTTTTGTATACATATTAAATTAGTTAGTAACATTCCATTTAATAATAATCATAATCAAATAATTTTCTCCGTTTCAGATATTAACGAGTGTGAAGAAGCTGGCTTCTGCCCTAAACCAGGAAGATGTGTAAATACTTTGGGCAGTTTTAAATGCATATGTCCAAGACGTTTCAAACTAGATTCCACTGGAACTTATTGTTTAGATATTGACGAGTGTGCAGATGATTTAAAATGCCAAGAAGGGTGTCAAAATTTGGTTGGAGGTTACAGGTAAAAATTTTTATATATGTTATATACTACCTCATCCAGGAGATGGTATTTATGAATTAAAATTTCTTTCTTAAATGCATGTTGATGAAGCCTCATTAGAAAATATCTCAGTATTTAAAGTCACACGTGTGTACTATCTCCGAATAGATCGAATTTTAAGAGGTTTGAATACACCTTTCAAACGCGAATTTTATAACAAAATATTCGTGAAAATTGTGGGAATCTATCCATGTGCAAATGATCAATTGAATTGATTAATCAAAGTTGATAATTTGAAGTGAACAGCAATTCATCCACTTCTTTAAAAAACGTGAACGTCAGATCAGGACTCCGGAAATATCTATAGCTACATATTCCACCATGAAGTGTTTAAAATGTAGAATTACCGGAAACGACTTACTCCTGAGTTGTGATGACTGTGAATGCAATATGCAAGCAGAATGTTCAGATCTAAATGCATCTGAATTGAAGATAATGACATCAAAAGTAAAACGGCAGTTGAAGTTTCATTGTAAATATTGCCTCATAAGGGGGAGACTAGTACTTATTTCTCAAGAAGATTGATGGGTTGCTACCTAAAGTTGAGGAACTGAAATCTCAAATTCAACAAGAACCACTGTTCATCTGTTATGTGTTAAAACTATGATATTACAATGAACCTTTTTCCTGAAGTACGAAAAATCTCTCACTAGCAGCGCTAGTAGTTCGGTAGGGACAAACACTGCCTAATTAATCCTCATATAAACATATGGAAAAGTACAATTGAAAAAGAATGTTTTTAACAGAAGAAAATGTTCCTGGACCTAAACTAAAATTTGCAACTGTAAAGGATAACATTGTTGTAACATTAAAACGTTGGCTTGCATGCCGTAATTCTGGAAAAAAGTGAATTAATAGACAGGTTAATATACAGACTCTAGTAAAAGAGTAGCGGTAGATTCAAACTGTAGTAAAAGAAATTTAAAATAATTATGAATTTCAGATTTATTTCCGAGTGAAATATGAATCAAATATAGATGGTAATGAAATAAATTTAATTAAATATAATGAATGAATATAATTTAATGAACGATTGAGGTTATATCTCATTTTAATCAATGGTAATTAACTATGAAAAAATTACTATTCATTTTTCTATTTCATGTTTAGAGCAATCATATGAATATTTAATAATTTTTTGCACTGTTAAATCCACTCTTTTCGAAGCATGTATCCATTTTTTACATCTAACCTCATTAATATGAGGTTTTATAAATGGTATAAAAACACGTTTTCTTCCGGATATCGATTATCCGACGTACAATTCGCAAAACAGTAATGTTTTGTTGGCATTATACTAGCACAAAATAATATCAGATTTATATTTTTAAATAATAAATCAATATTATGTAAATAATACTGTTTTACATGTGAATAGTTTATGTTTGTCCCTACTATTAGTGCTGCCTCTCGTTACACGTTCGCTGTACTATTCTCAGGAAAAAGGCTCATTTCAGTAGAAACATGGCTTGATAAAGACTTTTTGGATAGTGAATTAGGCTTAAAAAATTTCAACATATATAGATTTGATAGAGGCCAAACAAATCGTGATAAAAAAAGAGGATAAGGGTTTGAAAGCCGCGAAAGCCTTAACCATTTTGTCATACATTACATTACTCATCAGTTTGTTTTGATTCAAAAAATGATACAAGGTAATATCTACAATATGATGTATACTTCTATGACTTCATAAATATTACAATTACAAATTCTTACAATGTTCTCTATTCTGCTATGGACTACTATGTTCCCTTAAAAAAATAAACCCCAACTTTTCTAGTATGGTTCATTTCTCAGTTGAAAAAATTATTTTTCAGGAAAAAATCATTTCACACAGAATACAAATTGAAAATTTTTATAAATGTGAAGAGTTTTGTTACCTGAGAGATAAATACGAAGCATTGAGAAACACTTGCCACCAAGCATATATAAATAAAATAGAGAATGGAGTTTCTGAAATTATATTAGTAACAAAAAAAAACACACTCCCTACCATCCAAAATGTATTATGATGAGTCTGTCAGCGAAAATAGCAATGATATTGTAAATCTTTTTGCACACTATTTCTCATTTGTCTTCAGTGATGAAACAGTTGACCAAATCCCAGAATATAAATTCAATAACACAGTTAATATATGTAGTTATAGCGTTGATGTTACAGAAATTATTGAACTGGTCATGTCATTACCCTGGAAGTTGTCTGCAGATCCCGATGGAATCCCGCTATTATTAATTAAAAAATGCATTTTTACCCTGGCCAAATCCATTCACATGATTCAGAAAAACATTCTGAAATGGATTGAAAATTATCTTGTCTGCAGAGTCCATTATGTAAAATATCTATCCTGAATTACAGTTTCACCTGGTGTACCATAGGGATCTCTATTTGTAAATGACTTGAATGATGTTATTCTCTATAGAATTTTTTTCTGTGTGCTTATGATCTGAAGATGTTCAAAGTTATTCACGAATCATCTGATACTGAATCAATATGATTTAACTAACTTTGTATGCTGGTGTGATATAAACTTATTGTAATTGAATATAGACAAATGTCATAAATTCACTTTTACCAAAACAAAAATCCCATAAAAGTCTACAGGGTGTTCCTTAAACACATGCTAATATTTAAGGAGGTAATTCTTAGACCTATTTTAAGGAAAAAACGTCCTATGGACGTATGTCCTAAACGCCTTAACTTTTGAGATACAGGGTGGCAAAATTTTCAAAAATAATCAGTTTTTTAATAATAACTGATATAATTTTGTAGACATCTTTGACATATTTGGTACATATGTTCCATGCCTCAAGGCGCATTTTCTGATGTACAATTTTCTTAATTTTCTCTGCCAGTGGCGTACGTACGAGTTTTGAAATGTATATTTTTGGCGAAAAAAATACTACGCCACTGCTTTATCTTGAATTAAAAGTTATTTTTTAAATCTCCATACATTTTTGAGCACATTTGATTTGCTGGGTTTTCTTTGTCCGACGCATGGTTTTCGCTCAAAAAATTAAAAATCGCTTTACTTAAGGATAAATTCCTTAAAAATCTGATGCGGTATCGTGCATCGACTGAAAGCAAACTAAGAGATCAGATTTGTTGCAAAATAATTGAGGATCTAAAAGGTATTTGTTTGTTGTCAGATGCACTGTTCTCAATTAAAATTACGTCATAACGTAGCACCGCTTAATAAGTTTTGAAAACATAAATTTAGTTATCCTGGAATAAATGACGTGTAGCAGAATTTATTTACTGCACTTCTTGGAAATATGGAGTTTGTCGATATGTGATTTCTTTTAAAGATTAAAAGCAGAAAAAACAGCGTACCCACCATAGCAATAAAAAACGAATTCTCTGTATGTACAAACGTCAGTAGCTAATATTGATGTTGGTTTAAAGTAAGGTGTTGGTGTTAAAAACTGTCATAGCGCGTTTCGATTGATTTTTAAGTGTTATTGAAGTTATTTTGGTAGTTCGCTGTTTTTCTGAATATCAGTAAATATGGTAAATTATACGAATGCGGACATGGCGCAAATGCATTACGTATATGGCCTTGCCGATGGTAATGCAACAGAAGCCAGGCGCATTTATCAGGAAAGATATCCTAATCGTGCCTTACCAGATAGCAGAATCTTTTCAAATATTCATCGTCGACTTGGGGAAACTGGTAGTTTCAAGAAAGGGACTCCGGAAGGTAGACCTCGTGTAGTAAGAACTCCTGAAATTGAGGAAGCGGTGCTGCAAGAAATTGAGGAACATCTTGAGACGAGTACGAGGAAGATCGCTAGAACTCTGGATATTTGTCATCAAATTGTTTGGCGTATTTTGGTTGATTTTTTGTTATACCCATACCATATTTCAAGAGTGCAGGCATTAATCCCCAGAGATTTTCCACAGCATGTGAACTTCAGTCAGTGGTATCTACAAAGTATTGCACTAAATCCGCAGTTTGAGACACAAATTTTGTTCACAGACGAAGCAAATTTTTCTCGGAATGCCATTCAAAATTTCCATAACAATCATGTGTGGGCTGAAGAAAATCCCCATGCAATAACCGAAACCCATTTCCAACACTACTTTTCGGTCAATGTATGGGCAGGAATTATAGGTGATCATCTAATAGGCCCATTTTTTCTACCAGGACGCCTTGATGGTCGTTCTTATTTACACTTTCTCGAAGAAGACTTACCTGGGTTATTGGAAGATGTGCCACTTGCGTTAAGGAATCGAATATGGTACATGCACGATGGCGCCCCTGCTCATTTCAGTCCTATCCTAATCGTTGGATAGGTCGCGGAGGACCTCAGCAATGGCCAGCAAGATCCCCCGATCTCAACAGTTTAGATTTTTTTATGGGGTCACCTTAAAACTCTTGTGTATAAAACTCCCGTTAATACTTTAGAAGATTTAAGAGAGCGAATAGTTGCCTCGTGTGAAACTATACGAAATACGCTGGGAATATTTGCGTAATTCCATGCGTAATTCCATGCGTAGAAGGGCGGAAGCATGCATACTAAGTGCAGGTGGCCACTTCCAACAATTTTTATAATCAGTTTTGGTATTATTACTAATTAACAAATTTGTGCTATTCGTTTAGACTTACTGTCACAAAATAAAATAAAACTCGTTTTTGTGAAAAATTAATTTTTTTGCAGATTATGTTTTCAAATATTATTAGGGAATTGGTAATGCGTTATAAAGCAATTTTCAGATTCTCATTCATTTTAGAATTGATCTAATTTCTTAATTTGCTTTCTGTCGATTTTTATTTTTTTGAGTGAAAATCATGCGTCGGACAAAGAAATTCCAGGAGATCAAATTTTCTCAAAAATAAATGAGGATTTTAAAAATGATTTTATTTTGAAAAGAAAGCATTGGCGTAGTTCTTTTTCCCCAAAAATATTCAATGCGAAACCCGTAGGGATGCCACTGTTTGAAAAAATACAAATTTGTGTACATCAGAAAATGCGCCTTGAGGCATGGAACATATGTACCAAATATGCCAAAGATGTCTACAAAATTATCTCAGTTATTATTAAAAAACTGATTATTTTTGAAAACTTTGCCACCCTGTATCTCAAAAGTTAAGGCGTTTAGGACATACGTCAATAGGAAGTTTTTTTCTTAAAATGGGTCTAAGAATTACCTCCTTAAATATTAGCATGTGTTTAAGGAACACCCTGTATATAAAATCAAGCAATCGGAACTGGAAACAACAAATATAATCAAATATTTAGGAATCACTCTTGACCCAAAAACGTCATTCAAACCCCATATTGCAAATGTTACTTTTAGAGTACTAAAAATATTAGGTTTTACTCTTAGATCTGCATAAGAATTATCTCTCTTTTCCTTAAAAATCATATATTGTTCAATTGTTAGATCAATAATCGAATACAACTCAACAATTTGGTGCCCTTCATAATGTGGCTATCGATGTTCTTGAAAGTGTTCAAAACAAGTTTTTAAGGTACCCTGCATATAAACTGGGATATCACATTTATGAATATAACTATAAAACTATATTGGACATTTATAACTGGAATTCTCTGGCTCATTAAAGATTATAATCAGATCTTACACTAATTCACAAAAAAATCAATGGTAGCATTAATTCGGAACTTGTTGAACTCATAACTGTAAATGTGAATCCAAAGAGAACGAGAAATACAGAAATATTCAAAGTATCCTTTCATCATACCAACTATGGCCAGAATGAGTCTATAGGTAGAATTTTGAGACTTTATTTTTTAATATTTTTTCCTTACATCTAGCTGATAGTTATAGTACATATGTGCGAATTTGTCAATTATTTTGTGAAAACAGGCAATACTTTGAATAAATGAATAAATACATAAAATATAAGAAATTGTGCAGGCTCATGAAAGAGATTATTTAAAAATGTTCGGCAGAAGAGTGATCAAAAGGAGGAAAGGTTGGGTGATGAGAAAACACTGATTTTCTCTCTTCAAAGTGATACAATACAAAATCAAAGGGTATCGATTTTAATGAGGTACTGAAACTATAAAATGAATAAAATAATTGAAGATATGAAGGCAAGAGGAATGACAATGAAAATAATAAGAGAAACACATACACACAAAATGTGAATTGTTATTGAGTGCATACAAAAACAAAAGAAAAGCACTAAATTAGTGATGAAAAGGCATGCAAAAATGATATAGAAATATTTTTCGAGTAAAGAGGAGGCTAACAAGATCAATTTGAAAAAAATTCAGCTGGTCAAAAGGAAATAAAAAAGTAAAAAGATGCATTCTGGATGATAATTGAAGAATTTGAACAAAAAATTATGAACCACAGTAGAAATACTAAGGAAGTCATTGTTTTGAAAAAAAAAACCGAAACATTCATCTCTTCCAGATTTTTCACAAAAATTTTCTTTAAAGTACTTATTTACTATTAGTGCACTTGTCTCTTAAAAATAAATTCGGCCAGACAGCTAAGATTTTTTGAAGAAATGGTAAGCAAGAACAAATATCTGGCTCAAGCAACAGTGGGATAATGAAGTCTTCCAACAACATCCTGGTGTATTTATCATAGCGTTGACACAAAACATTGGTGGAATGATGAAGGCAAGTAGAAGAATCATGAAAAAATTTTTTTGCACTACAGAAAAATTATAAAAATTTCAAAAAACGAGAGTTCCTTTTCTGACTATGTGACCGAATTCTTCATGAGTATTTAGAGATCAAAAGTTACAGAAACATTTCCGTTGAAAATATAAGGAATTCAGCAGAATTACACACAGACTTAGTTTAGGAAATGAATTTAAATAGTTTGTTGAGAATATCAGTAGTAAGTTGATCTTATATTTATTCACGATCAGTTATGATTTCACATGTTGTTCAGAATTTCTTTTTCACCTATGAATGTTGCTGTCTCTTCATTTATTTCAGAAAAAAAGTATTCTGTATGATGCGAGCATTCTGTGAGTAGTATATTATTCCCGTTCTTATTCAAAGTTCTCAGGGCTGATTTTTTTCTTCCTCGTTGATGTTGTGCCTCGGGAGATTTGCGTGCAGTTGAATCCGCGTCGTTTCTCTCATGACCTCCAGGCTCCTTTCAAGGGAAGATGGCGAGTGCTAGATTCTACGTTGGCAACAATAGGCCGTCATGAGTATTGCAGTAACAGCGTAGTTGTCGATGGATTTCTGGATCATCACCAGTGCCTTTTCACCGTCAATACTGGAGCAATGAGGTCACTAATGAGAGCCACCATTTCCAACACAAGCCGTTTTAAGAAATTATCAATAATACTCGTTCTGGAAATAGACACTGGAGATAGACTGACGGTAGGCTGACGGTCTATGGAGAAGCTGAAGTGAGACTTAGGCTTGGGAATTGTGAAATAGAAACCAAGGTATTAGTGGCCAATATCGTCGACGAATTCATTTTGGCACTAGACATCAGGCCCCTCTACGGATTCGTGGTGAACATAAGGAACATAAGGAAAACACAAAGAAAATTATTCAAGTGGAGATTGCTGGACCTGGTGGCTTAGGCACAGCATTGATATAGCCATCCAAAGGCTCTGAAGTAAGAAATTTCGTAGCCAGATCTCTTGTAAATGATAACAATCAAACCATTCCAGTTAGAATAATCCACCCTAATAATGACAGGGTGACTCTAAAGAGAAAAGGAAAGTAACAAGCACCTGCTAATCGTTTGTGAAAATTGCTAGAATCGAGGAAGAAGTCCCTCTGCAGCGTGCTCAACAACCAACGAAGGAACTCAACGACTCCTTCAGGAAGACGTGGAGCCATTTGTCTAAAAGAGAACTGTGCAAGGCCACCCGATTGGTAGAGGAAGAGAACTATAAGTTTCTGAGGTGCAAAATCATTGGTCGAACGGATTTAGTACAACATAGGATCGATACTGACGATGCCAAGCCCATACGCCAACCACCGAGACGACTTTCCTTCGCAAAGCAGAACGAAGCTTGATCCATTGTTAAGGACATATTGGAGGAAGGAGTAATCGAAGAATCAAACAGCCCCTGGTCGTCACCTGATGAGTTGGTGACTAAGCAATATAAATCGTCTAGATTCTGCGTAGGCTTAAAGATGTCAGAATAGATGACAGCCTAAACATCGTTGCTGAATACAGATGGTCCTCAACATTTGACCGTTGGTACTGCAAAAAAATGTTTGGAGCTTATCTTGATGACATTACAGTGAGCGGAAGTTTTTTTGAAAATATCTGCGGATTATTCATTTGCAGATCACTCCTAAGGAGTGCTGCTTCTTCCAGGAAAAAATGTAGTTCTTGGGACACGTTGTGTCCCCAAAATGAGTTGAAACAGATCCAGAGAAAATCAACGCAGTGCAAGAATGGCCAACACCGAAGAACAAGCACAACGTAAGAAGATTCCTTGGACTCTGTAGCTATTACCGGCGATTCGTGAAAGACTTTGCAGACCGCTGCATAGCTTCACTGAAAGGAAACCCCCTTTTGTTTGATCACCAGACTGCAAGCAAGCATTTAACTGCTCTGAAGAGGCGTATAATTAGTGCTCCAGACCTAGCATACCCAAAGAAGGTCTTGTTTATACACGACACGGATGCATCCCAACATGGAATAGGAGCTGTACTCTCTCAGTTATAAAAAGAATAAGAAGTCGTCATTAGTTATTTTAGTAAATCTCTGGGATCATCTGAAAGAAATTACTGCATCACGAGAAAAGAGCTCCTCGCAGTGGTCAAAGCGGTGAATCACTACCACTCTTTTTTATATAGCCGTAAATTCAGGTCAGACCAATCAGCACTTCGGTGGCTTCTCAACTTCAAAACCCCAGAAATGAAAATAGGCAGGTGGCTCGGAAACTTACGATTTTGAAATTCGATATCGGAAAGGAAAGTGACCATGCTTGACATCCGGATGCAACGCCAGGAGGACAGGGATACCTAGTTACTAAGACAAGAAATTTCCATCAGATGGGACAAGGGCAGAGACTTTTTTATGGACAGCTCTGCTAGAGAGATAAGCTCCCTTATCTCCCTCTGACCCGGAGGGTAGCAACCTGTAAGGGTCCCTTGTCAAGGGATACGTACAGAAGATGTGATCAATCACCTGACCGTGGTGTGGTACGATTCTTAACTGCCTCTGAAGGTGACACTACTTTCATGACGAGGCAAGAAATCGTCGTAGCGCAGAAGGAGGACCCAGTCTTGAAAACTGTACGAGAATTGATAGACAAAGGGGTGAGGCCGGAATGGCAAGTGATTTACAAGCATGATCAGCAAGAACAGGGTAACTGACAACAATGGGACTCCATGTTCATTCGAGATGACCTATTTACTCGGAAATGGAAAAGCTCGGATGGAAGAATTCCAGATAATCCTTCCAAAGATGTGTATCCCGAATATATTCAACTGGCTATACGACAGTCGCACTGCAGGTCATTTCAGAATAAATAGACATCTAACGAGATTGCGTGAAAGGTACTATTGACAATTGCCGCCGAAACGTTGAGGAGCGGTGCAAGCGCTGTGACCTGTGCACCTCGAAGAAGGGTCCGATGATAAGGCTGAGAGGAAAGTTGAAGAAGTACGTCGAGAACTGAAGCTTCTGATAGACGTAATGTGTGACAGTCCATCTAATGAATCTCAAGAGGTACCCCTTCCAGAGTAGGTACGTAAATAACCTGAAGATGGGACTGGAAATTGTCCACAAATGTGCCAGAGACAGGATCAAGATAAGATATGACAAAAAGTCGATGCTGGTGAGCTTCAAGGAGGGCGATGTAGTGTAGCTCTACCAACCCCAACGTCGAAAAGGCTTGTGTCCCAAATTGCTGAGAGCATGGCAAAGACCTTACTTGGTAATCAAAAATATGAACGATCTGGTGTACATAATCCAACTGTCGTCACCCAGAAGCAAGTCTAAAGTTGTCAACACAGAGCTACTCTCTATTTTTGTGTTCGAAAACATGATCTGTGGATTATCTACACTTTTTCTTGATAATGTTTTTCTATATTCCCAAATTCAATCCGCTCCTTCGAAATTTTCATTTCCTTAATGTTGAATCAGAGATTCGATCAAATCGGGGATTTGAAGCCAAAAAGTTGATTAAATACAATACTATAATAAGTGAATTTTTAGGTTTTATACACTTTTTAACTTACGCTATCACTATTAAATTAATTAATTTTATCTATTGAAATATTTGTTATACTTTTATTTCAGATGCGGTTGCCCTGAAGGATATACTCTCCATTATTACTACAACCAGTGCGTTGATGAAAATGAGTGTAACAAAAATCCCTGTGGTAACACTGGTAACTGTTTCAATACCCTAGGAAGTTACAGATGTGGCTGCCCTGATGGATATCAGTTTGATAATAGTCTGAACATTTGTATTCAGGTAATTTTCATTTCAAATATTATATTTTTCTAAAAACTGATATTTTGATAGGAAAAATATTTTAAACTCAGTTGTTGGTGGCCAGTTCCTAGATTGTTGCTGGACAATAAATGTATTCAATAAGTTTATTCCTAACATCTCATAATATATAAAAACAATGATAATCAAACTTCTGAATAAACTGGCAAAAGCCAAGTGAAACAATGAGGAGCATGATTTTGGATAGACTCTGTGAGAAATCATACATGAATGTTCATTGGTAATAAGTTGATATCTTTTATGCTATTATTTGGGAAGTTACTTAACTCGTGACATACATTTGTCTAAATCCTATTCTATAGGATTTACTGAAAATATGTATATTTTCAAACCATTTTGTTGATTCATAATATGACTTCAAGATTAACCATTAACCAAATGCTGTCCTCATATGACAACGCTTTTGGGAAAGTCGAAACTTGGGTTAGCTTACCTAATATGAGGTCTCAACATTCAACGTGCGATTCCAGTACATGTTTATCTAAAAAATATGAAATATTAAAATGAAGATAATGTAAATAATACTATTGAATATTTTAATAGTATTGATCTCAAGATGGTGACCTAGTTGATGGTAACCTAGTTGATGTTGATGTTTGGATAGAGCTGCCCGGGCCTCATCTGCTAGATATCATTTTCGTCTTTTATTATTATAAACCCTGGTAATTTTATTGTAATGTTTGACCAATACTAACTTCGTTATGGTTGTGAAAATCAATTATATATATGACATTGGACTACTGACTATTGACCTTTCCAAATTTCGTTTATTCTTAAGAACTACCGATGCCTTATATTAGGTTGAACAAACCCCAAATAATCAATTTTATGAAATACGAGGTTAGGTGACATGGTTAACTCATAAATTCATAGAAAATCGTAAATATATATATATATATATATATATATATCGGAAACTGCAGATACCTGTATTCTGCACTTCAAATATTTTCTATGGATGTTTAAATGATAATTACATGTTATGCAGAAATTGTTGTTCAGTGAATAAAATGAAAAACAACCTCTCTACTGTTTGTTTAAAGGTGGTTGACAATGTTTCGTGGTGCATTTCATTAGTTTGGACTTCCATTGTCTAATATGATATAAATTGATTTGAAATTCCCGAAAGAATCTGTAAAAAATTAAAATATTAGAAAAAAAACTGAAATTACAATGAAATAAAATACAAGCAACAACCAAAATATTGAACTATTAACACTATCCGAAGATGGGGACCTGAAAGATAGAACAAACTTACCGATACAAGTAATCATGGAGTCACTAGGATGCTGTGTACGAAACTGCTACTTCCAACTGAAAAATGAATTCTTTACGCAGAATGAGGGACTGCCAATGGGATCGCCACTTTCACCGATTATAGCCAACATATATATGGATTGAAGAAGCCCACAAGAAACCCCGAGTCTGATTGAGATACGTGGACGAGATAATATGGAACCATGGGAATGCAGAACTAGACACCTTCCTGAAGCACATAAACAACGTAAGTCTTTCCATCACTTCCACAATGGGGAAGGAAGTCCACAACGAATTGCCATTCTTAGACGTACCTATTGGTTAAGAGGACCGACACTGAATGGGAAACATCTGTATACCGAAAACCCACTCACACGGGACAGATTCTGAATCAGGAATCCAACCACCATCAATCGACTAAGATAGGAATCATCAAGACTCTAGTAGGCCGTGCTTTCAAGCTCTGTAATACAAAGGAAGGTCTCCAAAAGGAACTAGGCATCATTAAAAATGACCTTCAACAGAATTCTTACTCCAAAGTGATGGTGGAACAGACTTTAGCTAGAAGGCAGCAAGAGCGTCACAAGGAAGAGAAGCCGCCACAACCAGTACTTGTACTTCCCTAAATCAGAGGATTATCGGAAAGGATAAGAAGAATTGGGTCCAAGTATAACATCAAAACCTGCTTCAGATCTGGGAACACTATTCGTAGCAGCCTCACGAAAACTTGGCCACCAAACGCGGACTGCGAATCCGTCAATTGAATTTACCGGATACCCCGTGAGTGCGGAGAATCATACATCGGTGAAACTAAGAGGCCATTGAAAGTTCGCATTGCCGAGCACAAGAAACACACACAGTGAGGAGAAACCAGCAGGAATAGCAGAGCATGTTTGGACTCTTCAACATAATATCATTGTGGATACTAACAATCGAAACGTCGTGTAGTAACTTGGTTTAGAATCTTTTAATTTTTCATTTCTTGTTAATAATTTTTTATTTTTTTATATTTCCATCTCGTGTTAATAGTTCAATTTTTTGATTGTTCCTTGTATTTTATTTCATTGTAATTTCAGTTTTTTGCTTAATATAATTGTTTTTTTTTTCAATTTTTTTACAGATTCTTTTAGGGATTTCGAGTCAATTTATATTATATTAGACAATGGAAGTCCGAACTAATGAAATGAACCTTTCTAATACGTTAATCAGCACAGACGAAATATTTTATTTTCATAATTTACATGCACCCAACACAATGATAATATAACACCAACATACAAATAATATTTTCATATTAGTGCAAAACATGGTTTTGAAATGCAGACATTTCTCTGGGCTCATATAATAATACTCCACACTAGTTTAAAATTGTTTTGAATGTTAACTTAACTCAACAATATCTAATTTCCCAAAAACTTATAATGTTTGAAAGTGTATACCTTGGCGGCATCTCAACTATTTTCATATATTCAATTTCAATTAATTCATTTTTCACTGTATTCTTGATTAAATGATGTCTCATCAATGTGTTTAGATCGCTTATGTAATGTCTGATTTGTGTACAACGTTTGTACCATATTGTCTGAATAATAATACAATTTCTTATTTTCCAATTTACTTTAATTTTACAAATATGTTTTTTTGTAGCCTCAGTTATACCTCATATTCCTCCTCAGTACTAGATGAGACTAGTCTTTTGTTTTCTGCATGAAATTCAGGCACCTGAAAGCATAAAATAATAGCCTGTATATGATTTTCTATCAGTACAGTCACTTGCCAAGTGAGCACCGCAATCATGTAACATAATACTATCAGAAGAGAATTTCAAACCATAACTATTCGTGTTTTGTGAATATTTCAGTGTATGTTCACCTTGTTTACATTGATTTTCATTATAACCATTATTAAACTGGCATAAACACTTTGACTTAGTCAAAAAGGAATATCTGACTCAGTCAATTTTACAAGATACATCGAATTGTCTATATACTGTAATTTGGAAACTTTTCACAAACACTACTCTTTTTCAAATACATATTAGCCTCAATCGATTCAGTGTTTACATTTCATCATATTACATAAATGAATGACCTTTTTACCTCGTTAATTAGCATAGACTGACTTTTCTTCTACTTGGGAGCTGTCTGATTTGTCCATTTCTCTCGTCCCTTGAAAACACTGCAGCCTCATGGTCTTGTTGCGTTTTTCTCACATCTAAGAATCTTTTGTCCTGTATAAACAAACATAGTAAATCATCTGTACTTACCTAATCGATACATTTTCATTTCTTCTGTTGAATCTCTGAAATGTTGTAACATTGTTTCATAATCAGGCCAATGAACCAATGATATATATTTAATCTGACTTATTTAAACTCATTTGTGGATCTAATAGTAACAAATCATTATCATCTTTTCTTATCTTGTCAATAGAGTCTGTGGTTCAATAAAGTTGCCATGAGGCCATCAAAAAGCTCTACATAACTTGTTAGAGTTCTAGTTGATATTGAAAGCATAGGGGAGAAAATACTGCATGTTATATTAATTTGTCATTTTAGGTTAGTTCTGCCTGTACTGGAGCTCCATGTGCATTTGGATGTACTGCGGCTAGTTCTGGTTATTCTTGTGGCTGTCCTCATGGATATCAGCGGATTGGCCAAGGACATTGTTTATCAACTATTACTTCTGCATACACAGGTTATGGTCAAGAAATCGGAGATGTTCCTGTTTATCCTATTGATGATAGGTATTCTACTAGTTCGAAAGATAAGCTCATTACCAGCGAAGGATGTTTTTCATGTAAGGTAAGATTGCACCAACCAATTTAAAATTGAATGAAATATAAACTATGAAATAAAAACCTCAATTCAGGTAAATGGAAGACACAGGAGGGCCTCTATGCAATTGAATTCCACAAAATTGGGTATTAATGATACTTTGAATAATATTGTTCATCAAAACAGAGCTGGAAGAAGACTCAGGAGGCACCATCATGGCGAAGATATTGAACTGACAATTAGTTTATCTCAAACAAGGCATAAAATGAGGATTATAAAAATGCAGCCATCAGTAAAGGTAATATTTATTCATATTCATCATTTCCATTTGAGAATTCCACTTTTTTTCAGACTGAAATGTCCTATAAAATCGTCAGAGGAAATGAAAATAACATTTTTGAATTAGTTAAGAAACATGGAGTTTGGGCACTTCATTTTAAACGGAGACTGAAACAAACAGGTGCTTTCGATTTAGTTATCCATGGAAGACCAGAAACAGATTCAAGTAGTGAATATGAACCCTATGAAAAACCATTAACATTGCGGGTTCGAATAGTAGTTATCGAATAAGATGGTTAATGTCTGCAAAACATGAAACTAGTTGAATTATTTATTTTTTCCATGAATGAGATGTATTAAATTTCGCTCATGGAGAAATTTTCTTTCCACCAATCGACAATATAGTAGATGGATCTGATCCATCATGTATCTTTAAGTATAAAATATTGATTTCCTAACACGTCTATAACTTGGAGGTTGTCAAGGCATTTGTTTCATTTTTTGTTGAAATAATAAAGTTATTTGTGATACTTGAACATTGCCATATTATCAAAAATGCCACTGCCAAATTATATGTGTTCTTGAATTATCTATTTTGACATTGACAAAAGATACTGCCAATTGCTAGTAGTTTTTGCGATTGATACTAGATTGTCTTTCAATTTGAAACTTCAACTTCTGAATTTTGAACTAGAGATAAAGTATTAAAAAAATTATCACAGTGTGAAATTAGTAAATGAACGATGATTTTTGTTAAAATTCATATTTATGTGTATAGATAAGTATTTAATTAGTTACCCTAAATGTAATGTTTGTAACGATTTGTAATATATTTTTGCTTTATGATGAACATTTATTTATTTATATTTGTTTATACATTTTTGAAAATCGTAAAAAATCATTTTTTAATATTCATTTGCCTACAGAATATTATCATTTTGTAAAAATAACAAAATTTTCTCAGCCAACCAGCATGGATTCATAGAAAAACAGTCGAAGTTCATGTTACTATAAGAAGATAGTAAGTAGAATTTACATGCTGGGCAGTGCCCTGTTGGGATCCTTTGTGATCAGCAGCGTGTTCGAATGTATCGATCAGAGTATCTTGTTGAGTAAGATATATAAATACAGGATAAGCAGTACATCTCACCAGTGTGCATGCATCTTTCCCAGCTCAATAAGTCAATATGTAGCGATCAACGACACCATATATGTAGTAGTCATAATTTCGAATAAGTCTGATGATATAATACCAAAAGAATGCCAACCGATTGGATTTAAATACTGAGAAATCTAATTCAATGCGTTTTATTAATAGACAATATAGATTAAACAAATTTTTCATCAAAAGATGACATTACGAGAAAAACGTTGAAGAAGACAAGTTTTTGAGCCTTCATATTAATGACTTTCTTTTGTGGAATAACCATTGTCAAGTACTGATATCCAAACTCAATTCCTTCTCTCATCATCAGTTTGAGAATCTGAAATCGTTCCTAAATTAAAACATCTTATGAGATTACAGTATGCTGAGATACATTGAACTAAGGTTTTGAAGATTATTCAGTTCATCATCCAATATGGTATTTCTTATAGGAGTTCGATTGCCATTCCTATTTATATTTGAAAACAGTTATAGTGAATAATTCAAAACTTGAAATTAATACTCGGCAAAATATGATTATATATTTTTCAGTAATACGAGAAGTACTAAAATTCAAATACAGCAATTTCCCCTGGAGTATTTGATTCAATTCCAAATAGTATCAAAAGAAGCGAAACAATATACGGTTTCAAGAAAGCTATGAAAAACTATTTAATCAGCGGTCAGCGGATTATCCACAACACGCGAAGGCTTTTCAAATGAAAGAGAAGGTTTCTCTTCTATCAAGGTAGCATTGTTGGTAGTCAGCAGCACCCCTTGAATGAAAGTGTGATGGATACGTCGTAATTTGGCGACTATTCGCCGCACTGCGGGCGAGAGTACCTAATCTATCACACACGAGCAGGATGTTGTGTCACCAACCTGCTCTTAGCCTGCATCTTCTATATCTCATTAGCCGTAATGTGCATGATCTTGAGTCACTCTATATTTGGCCTATATTTCTATATTTGGCCTTCCTATTGTCAGGAAAAGTACAATCATGGAGTAGGAGATTTGTAATCAAACTTCTGTGGAGATACATATTTTTTTAGCATCTTTAGGTCAAGTTAATATAGCTCCAGATGTACTTCACATCACAATCATGTATTCAAGCCATGCAACTTTTTGGTGCGGGCTCACTACTCTCATAGCAATGCATAAGGCTTTCTTTCAGCTCATGCGTCCACTCAAAGCGCCGGGTCCGGTAGCATTGCATTCGTTGCATCCGTAGCATTGCATTCGTTTCCAGACCACTCAACGGAGTGGTCTGGAAAGTTCGAAGGGGAAATCTCGATATTCCATCCTATTTTACCCCTCTTATCGGACAATATTTGCCTCACTCGGAGCTGAAAACTTCACCACAAATATAGTCTTGTTCTGATGTTCGACGTTCTGATGAGCCTGAAGGAATGGGAATGAATAGTTCCAATAGATTCGGCACTTCTCATTCCTCACAATATATTCAATATCTTCTGAAGCTAAGGGCAATACCGGTGTCTCGTCAATACATTTAAAGTACCGTAGGTGGTAATGAAACACTCTCAGAGCCGCGTTATGTTGATAAATATAGTTTGAAACCACATATGCCGGTTAATTCGACAGCAAGTGTATAAGAATCTCAAGCTCCTCGCGGCAGGTCCTGCACCTGATATCATCAACCTCTATACCCATCATGCGACTGCTATGGACTGAAGTGTTAAATACACTATCCTGGCAGGCCATGATGAATCCCCAGTTTTCGATTTCAGCTCACACAATGTGCGAAGGGCAAGTGCTTTGATGAACAGAGGGTTTCATTGTTGTTGAAGAAGACTCCATGTATCGGCTCATGCTTGTATTGCCACAGGAGTGAATTGATAACTGCGGTTTTGATGTGGGCCTCTTTCCGAACGAGTTTCAACTCGTAGACAGAGTTTTGATTATCATTATTGTTATTCATTATTATGTCTCTAGTCTGGATTCCTGGTCACACTGGCCTAGAAGATAATGAAACTGCTCTTTCACAGGTGATGGTACTGTGAGAGGTTTCATTGAACCAGAACCTTTCATTGACATCAGTTTAGTTTTGCTAAACAAACACTGAGTAACCTATGTGAAGTTGGCTGCCAGACCAGGCCGTAGCGAAAAGAAAAACCAGAGGGGGAGGGAATCCAAATTTTCCCAACCCCACCAGCAAAATTTCCCAACTTTCGAAAAAATGAAAGCCGAGAGATTAGTTACTACTATTATATATTGATTTTCTTACTTAGCTATCCAAAGATTGGCAGAATGCTTATGCCCGTTAGGGTATGCACAAACGAAAATAAATTTTGGTTATTATAAAAATAATAATGGGAATTATTCTACCTTGACCAAAGTCTTTGGTCTTCCACCATATCCACCATGTATAGGAATATTCAATACAAATGAAAGGAAATAACAAATGAATAATATTGTGTTTATTGTTTTCTACTATTATTTTTTCTATCTTCACGGCCCGAAATTTCCCAACTTTTCCAAGTTGAAAAAATAGCGAAAAGTTGGGAATTTCCTAAAATTGTCACTTAAAAATTTGTCGACTGTTCAGGACTGTTCTCTTACTTGGGAGAAACTAAACTTTTTTGAAGTTTTCAAACAACTCAGAATTTGAAAGTATGGGATCTCCAAGTTATGCAACTTTCACGTCTCTCTATGTACCGTAGAGTTTTTTCTACAATGAAATTCGAATAAGAAAGCCTTTTATGATTAATCTGAAACATATCTACAACAAGAATATATTATATGTGTTTTTATGAGTAGAAAAAGAAATGATAGCATTAATAACATCCGAAACGAACACTATAATTGTAATGAAAATTGAAATGAAGTAATTTATATACACAAAAAAAATTAATGGCGCAATAAATGTTCAAATTGGAGTCCTTCCATTCCGAGACAAATAATGGGCCAGTAAGATCACCAGATTTTACTATTTTGGACTATTTTCTATGGGGGACATTGAAAAATAGGTTAAACGCTGGTAGAGAGATAGAAAATGTGAAAGACTCGAGATTGAGGATTTTGAATGATTTTGAAACAATGCAGCAAATAAGTGTATTAAGGGCAATAAATAATATGAAAAACCGAGTTCAAAAATGTCTCGAAATGGATGGACTCCAATTCGAACATTTATTGCGCCATCAATTTTTTTGTGTACATAAATTAATTCATTTCAATTTTCATTACAATTATATTGTTTATTTCGGATGCTATTATTGCTATCATTTCTTTTTCAAAATATTAAAACACATTTAATATATTTTTGATGTAGATATGTTTCAGATAATTATAAAAAGGTTCATTGTAGAAGACACTCAGAGCAATAGAAAAAATATGAATAGGTACCTAAAAATAAAAAAAAAACTCTCGAGAAACTCTACGGTACATAGAGAGACGTGAAAGTTGCTATTATGTTTTTATTCAACTCAGTCAACCAATTTCCAGGGCCGTAATTTAAAAGGGGATAATTCACACAATTATAATCAAATATTACCGAAACATCTTGAAATATAAAATTGAATTTAATTTCTCAGTATAAAGTGAATGTCGACGAAACAAAAACTACAACAAGAAATACAGGTCCGTATTCAAAAATTCAAAGATGGGGGTGGCCCAAGTCAGATGACACCCTGTATAAAAGATTCATGGACATGCTATTGGTACATCAAGTGCCAATAGCAAAATGTGGACAGATTTTCAATATGTCTGCGAATAAAGAAGATAAATGCAAAAAAATAATTTGAGATTTTTTTGTTTTTCCTGTATTTCTCCAGAACCAAAAGAGCTATATTCGGTTTTATTACATCATTGAATAGGTCTCTAAAATACGCAACTTTGCCACAATTTAACCGACATTCTATCTCTTATCGTTTACGAGATCCCCATGTACAGAAATTAATTTGAATAATAATAATAATAATGATAATAATGTTTATTCAGATTCAAATCACAAAAAAAATACATACAGTTGAATAAACATTGTAGAAACCACAGAAGCATCAGATGTTGCTGTATGTGGTGAATAGGAGATCCAAAGGAAAAAAATGAATATATGATAAATATTAAAGTATGAGAATGAATTATATATAAAGGGAATTTGCATATGAAAATAAACTACTTAATATATGAAATTAAAAACACATAAGATAATATAAAATCACAAATATCAGTATAAATATAAAAAGTTGTCAGTTTTGACATATAATATTATTTAATTATAAAATCATACAAACATAAAACTAAATTGACAATTAAGTATAAAATCACAGTTGTAAAATACACGTACTAGTAATAATATATAAAAACATGTTGAAATCGATAAATATGGATGTTGTTGAAAATGGATGTGATATATATTAACAAAACAATAGTGCCCATATATACACATATATACACACATATATGAACCCATATGTATTACAGAATTGTAAGTGGACAATATAGCAAAGATACGTATGGTTTTTTTCCATCTACTCAAATAGACATAGAAGTTCAAGTCTCTGACTTTGAAGAATATGCTCTTTCAACTCTTTTTTGAAGCGATTGACATTTGAGATAGATTTTATATTTTCAGGAATTCGATTGTAGAGTTTAGGCGCAAAGTAATAAATATAAAGTAATTGATCTTTGTGTAACGACCCTGACCATGATCTCTTTGGCGGGTGTGGTACTGATGCGAAGGGCGATGCCGTATGTCTATTTGTATGATATTTAGTGCTAGAGCACAAAAAATACAACTGTCGTAAGTCTAACAGACGAGTTTTGATGCATAACTTATCAGAGGGATACTTACCATTTTTAGAGAATATTAATTTAAGAAAACGCCTTTGCATAATTTCAATTCGAGAAATATGACTATTTAATGGTCCTCCCCAAACAACTATTCCATAGCGGATATGACTTTCCACAAGCGAGTAGTATAAAGTTTTGAGATATTTTAGAGGTAGCAGTTCTTTGAGTTTCCTAAATTTGAATAGAATGGTCCCCAATTTATTGACGGTATATTTAATATGGAGGTCCCATTTCAAATTGGTGTCTAGAATTATTCCTAAGTATTTTTTTTTTCAGGAAAGATGTGGAAAGGAGTATCAGTTTTTATTGTTAATTGGTCGAACGGGGGTGGTCCAGTGGCATTACAGCAGAATGGTAGGTAATGCGTTTTGTCAATATTCACCGTCAGTAGTTTCTTATTCAGCCAATATTTTATGTGGGAGAATTCTGATTCAACTTTTATTTTCAAGGAATTCCAGTTATCTGCTTTGTAAAAGATAGCGCTGTCATCTGCAAATATATATACATATATACATATATATATATATATATATATATATATATATATATATATATATATATATATATATATATATATATATATATATATATATACAGGGTCCTGCAACAGTGGCGCGGTGTTCCATATCTCTATATAGGAAGCAGATAGGAATCTAATTTTCTATAATATCACCTTATTGCTCGAGCTCGACAAAATAAAAATATTGGCGGTCACACAGGGTGTTCGATTTTTTCTGGACGGATCCCAACTGTGTCTTTTTAAATGGCAACCTATATTTTTTATCGCTTTTTCGGTTTCTTCATAAAAAATAAAATAAACTTTATGTATATCTGCACTTCGAAAATATTGATGGTTTTCGAGATATCTAGCATGACAGGTTTTTTTTTTCAATATTCGTCACTCAGAATATTTGAAATTATAAAGTGGTGCCAAGTCCAATTGAAATTTTTTTTTGGTCGAATATTCTACATTGGTAACTCTCTCAAACGATATATCTGAAATCGACCTGTGATATACAGGGTATGAAAAACCGCTTGCCAAATATTGTAAATGAAAATTTGCAAAATCTTCCTTATATTGAATGGAACACCCTGTATATTATTGATCCATAAGAAGCGCCAACGAAACCTCTACAAATTTCATTAAGTATTCCCTATGGCTAAGTTCAATAGTTTTTCTTAAATGAGCATTTCTTTCGAAAAATGGTCATTTTTTCAAAGCGAAATCCATTTGACGACTGATAAGAATATACAAAAAATACCCTTTTCTTAAAATATCGCCCATTCCTAAAATTACCTGTTGCTAGATAAACAAGTTGCGAATTACACCACAAAATGGACATTCTTGAATAGTTACAATAATTTCAAAAATCTCGGAATTTGTGCCATATTCTTTCGGTCTAAAACAACCTTTCAGCGAATGAAATATTTATTGGAAATCAAGTAGTCTGGCAAATGACAGAACAAAATATTTGGCTGCAAATGAATATTGAAATTTTTAGTCAATCGTGAAGTTGAACTGTCGGTATAATTTCATCAGAATGTTGTTATCAAAAAGTGATTTGATTGATATGATTTTCATATTAGGTGAATCAGACAGGAATTGTTTATTGGCAAGTAGAATTTATTCTCAACGGTATCCAGATAGAAGGCATCCAGATGAAAGATCTTTCCGAAAGGTCTTGGGACGATTCGTTGAAACTGGATCTATTAATCATTCCAAACATGAGCGCATCAAGCCAGCTACTAATGAAGATAATGAATTGCAAGTTCTTCTTGCTGTTGAAGAAGATCCTAGTAGGAGTCAACGACAAATTGGGGAAATAGTGGATATAAGTGAGAGATCAGTGCAACGAGTATTGAAGAAACATCGCTTGCATCCATACCACGTTCAGTTACATCAAGAACTACTGTATGCTGATTTCGAGAAAAGAGTGAGATTTTGCAATTGGGCCATGAACAAAATTCGTCGAAACGAATATTTTTTCAATAATATTTTATGGTCGGATGAATCGACATTCCATAAAAATGGATTTGTAAATCGACATAATTACCATTATTATGCGACAGAAAATCCTCACTTATTGAGACAGGTGGATTATCAACATAGGTGGTCGATAAATGTCTGGGGAGGCATCATTGGAGAATATGTAATTGGTCCATACTTTTTTGACATATGAATGGTGCAATGTATCTCAATTTCTTACGAAATGATTTACCAGGTTTGTTAGATGATATTCCTCTTGACCTCCGCAATAGAATGTGGTTACAACATGATGGTGCACCTGCTCACTATTCGTCAGAAGTGAGAGATCATGTAAATGAAGTATTTCCCAATAAATAGATAGGACGGAATGGGCCTGTACGGTGGCCCGCTAGATCACCAGATTTGACGAAACTAGATTTTTTCTTATGGGGATACATAAAAAATATGGTTTACGTTGAGCCACCAACTTCTCCCGAAAATATGCGACTTAGAATAACGAATGCTTTTCGCAGCATTACACCAGCTGTCTTGCGCAGGGTAGAACAGTCTTTCAAACATAGACTTCAGCTCTGCATTCAAGAAAATGGAAGACATGTTGAACATATTTTATAAAAGTTTCATTATCAACCTTAATTAAACTCTCCCTTTTGTAGTTTTGTAATTTGCCAGTTGACAAATTTGAATATCTAGAACTCAAGCTCTGAATGAATATAATAACATGAAAAAAATAGTTATTTATAATGTTTCTTTCTTTTAACTTGTTTGGTTTGATATTGCACGATTTATGAGTGAAATTCTGCATCCAATGAAAAAATAATTTTCCATTTAGCAAAAAGTGATAGGTACATACCTTTATTTCGTTA